>NC_088396.1:27669020-27980687 GCF_034236695.1 Oncorhynchus nerka | reverse complement strand
GCAACGCTCTCCCTGCCCACATCGTTTCCATGACTCCTACTCCGGTCTCCTGGTTACCAGCGGGTGTCCAGTTCTCCCTCCCTCCCATCACAGCAACGCTAGACGCTCCTCTTCTCATGTATCAACAGGCTTCACTACCGGTCAGAGATAAAACAAGAGTGCATTCTGTCTGTAGCCTGGGATGTCTGCAAAGCGCAACTCATATCTGTTGTCTGTGAGTCTGTCACTCTAGCACCCCCTGGCTGTATGGCTGTTAGTAGATCTAATTTCCAGGTACACGTGGCATCAAGCATGTTGTTTGCTGGTTTTTGGTTCTCTGAGGGTTCTCTGAACAGTATGGCACTGAAGACTACAGGCCAGAAGGAGGCTAAGTGCAACTGTTTTACTCCTGGAGTGAGTACAGGAACTAAAAGGTTTTGTTCTCTACTCACCACACTGAAGTCCAGGTTCTGCTCGATCCACTCCTGTCCATCCTTGAACTCGTCGTGGAGGCCCATCATGTACAGGCTGTCTAAGGCGTCCACTATGGTCGCCCCCATCTGGGAATTACCTGGACAGAGGACAAACACACACATGGATAGGGTCTTAAAGTGACATATTACCATATGCACAGCATATGTGGCCCATGTCAAAAAAAATGAAACCCACAACTCCTGGGCCAAGAGTTTTTCCTAGTCAGGTCACATTCCTATCAGTAGGAGGTCTTGTCCTCATAACAGTAGGAGGTCTTGTCCTCCTATCTGTAGGAGGTGCTGTCCTCCTATCTGTAGGAGGTGCTGTCCCCCTATCTGTAGGGGGTGCTGTCCTCCTATCTGTAGGGGGTGCTGTCCTCCTATCAGTAGGGGGTGCTGTCCTCCTATCAGTAGGGGGTGCTGTCCTCCTATCAGTAGGACGTGCTGTCCTCCTATCAGTAGGTCTTGTCCCCATAACAGTAGGATGTGCTGCCTCTCCTATCAGTAGGAGGTGCTGTCCTCCTATCAGTAGGATGTCTTATCCCCATAACAGTAGGAGGTCTTGTCCCCATAACAGTGGGTGGTGCTGTCCCCATAACAGTAAGAGGTGCTGTCCCCATAACAGTAAGAGGTGCTGTCCCCATAACAGTAGGAGGTGCTGTCCCCATAACAGTAGCAGGTGCTGTCCCCATAACAGTAGCAGGTGCTGTCCCCATAGCAGTAGCAGGTGCTGTCCCCATAACAGTACGAGGTGCTGTCCCCATAACAGTAGGAGGTGCTGTCCTCATAACAGTAGGAGGTGCTGTCCCCATAACAGTAGGAGGTGCTGTCCCCATAACAGTAGCAGGTGCTGTCCCCATAACAGTAGCAGGTGCTGTCCCCATAACAGTAGCAGGTGCTGTCCCCATAACAGTAAGAGGTGCTGTCCCCATAACAATAGGAGGTGATGTCCTCCTACCAGTAGGATGTATTATCCCCATAACAGTAGGAGGTGCTGTCCCCATAACAGTAGGAGGTGCTGTCCCCATAACAGTAAGAGGTGCTGTACCCATAACAGTAGGAGGTGCTGTCCCCATAACAGTAAGTCTTGTCCCCATAACAGTAGGATGTGCTGTCCTCCTATCTGTAGGAGGTGCTGTCCTCCTATCAGTAGGATGTGCTGTCCTCCTATCAGTAGGAGGTGCTGTCCTCCTATCAGTAGGAGGTCTTGTCCCCATAACAGTAGGAGGTGTTGTCCCCATAACAGTAGGAGGTGCTGTCCCCATAACAGTAGGAGGTGCTGTCCCCATAACAGTAGGAGGTGCTGTCCCCATAACAGTAGGAGGTGCTGTCCCCATAACAGTAGGAGGTGCTGTCCCCATAAAAGTAGGAGGTGCTGTCCCCATAACAGTAGGAGGTGCTGTCCCCATAACAGTAGGAGGTGCTGTCCCCATAACAGTAGGAGGTGCTGTCCCCATAACAGTAGGAGGTGCTGTGTCATTACAGAGGGCATGACTTTGGGCCCCTGCACCACATAGATAGATGGAGATCTCTAGATGGATATAACCCATTTTAGCTTGGTCATTGCCATTGTATTGCCGGGCTTTCACCATTTTAAAGTCAGAGGGATGGGAAGAGCGGTCCTCCCCTTTCCAGAGTCTAACGCAATTACTAGCTCACCTTCAATGGAGACACCACTACGGCTAGCAGTGATCTTCATTAAAACATGACTGACAGCCAAATCACTCACACTCCACTCCTCTTTCTCTCCAATCCCTCCCTCAATGTCACCACAGGCCAAGGGAGTGATGCAGTCTGCCTACTCCTACCCCGGTCAACAGCACTGCACCCCCCACAGCAACTCGCCCAAGCCTTCCCCGTTTCTTCTTCTCCCAAATCCGCTCAGCTGATGTTCGGAAAGAGCTGCAAAATCTGGACCCCTACAAATCAGCCGGGCTAGACAATCTGGACCCTTTCTTTCTACAAACTGGGGTGGCAGGGTAGCCTAGTGGTTAGAGAGTTGGACTAGTAACCGAAAGGTTGCAAGTTTAAATCCCCGAGCTGACAAGGTACAAATCTGTCGATCTGCCCCTGAACAGGCAGTTACCCACTGTTCCTAGGTCGTCATTGAAAATAATAATTTGTTCTTAACTGACTTGCCTAGGTAAATAAAAGTTTAAAAAAATAAAATATCTGCCGAAATTGTTGCCACCCCTATTACTAGCCTGTTCAACCTCTCTTTCGTGTCGTCTGAGATTCCCAAAGATTGGAAAGCAGCTGCGGTCATGCCCCTCTTCAAAGGGGGGACACACTCTTGACCCAAACTGCTACAGATCTATATTTATCCTACCATGCCTTTCTAAGGTCTTCGAAAGCCAAGTCAACAAACAGATTACCGACCATTTCGAATCTCACCATACCTTCTCTGCTATGCAATCTGGTTTCAGAGCTGGTCATTGGTGCACCTCAGCCACGCTCAAGGTCCTAAACGATATCTTAACCGCCATCGATAAGAAACATTACTGTGCAGCCGTATTCATTGATCTGGCCAAGGCTTTCGACTCTTTCAATCACCACATCCTCATCGGCAGACTCGACAGCCTTGGTTTCTCAAATGATTGCCTCGCCTGGTTCACCAATTTCTTCTCTGATAGAGTTCAGTGTGTCAAATCGGAGGGTCTGCTGTCCGGACCTCTGGCAGTCTCTATGGGGGTGCCACAGGGTTCAATTCTTGGACCGACTCTCTTCTCTGTATACATCAATGAGGTCGCTCTTGCTGCTGGTGAGTCTCTGATCCACCTCTACGCAGACGACACCATTCTGTATACGAGCCATTCTTGAGCCCTTCTTTGGACACTGTGTTAACAACCCTCCAGGCAAGCTTCAATGCCATACAACTCTCCTTCCGTGGCCTCCAATTGCTCTTAAATACAAGTCAAACTAAATGCATGCTCTTCAACCGATCGCTACCTGCACCTGCCCGCCTGTCCAACATCACTACTCTGGACGGCTCTGACTTAGAATACGTGGACAACTACAAATACGTAGGTGTCTGGTTAGACTGTAAACTCTCCTTCCAGACCCATATCAAACATCTCCAATACAAAGTTAAATCTAGAATTGGCTTCATATTTCGCAACAAAGCTTCCTTCACTCATGCTGCCAAACATACCCTTGTAAAACTGACCATCCTACCAATCCTCGACTTTGGCGATGTCATTTACAAAATAGCCTCCAATACCCTACTCAACAAATTGGATGCAGTCTATCACAGTGCAATCCGTTTCGTCACCAAAGCCCCATATACTACCCACCATTGCGACCTGTACGCTCTCGTTGGCTGGCCCTCGCTTCATACTTGTCGCCAAACCCACTGGCTCCATGTCATCTACAAGACCCTGCTAGGTAAAGTCCCCCCTTATCTCAGCTCGCTGGTCACCATAGCATCTCCCACCTGTAGCACATGCTCCAGCAGGTATATCTCTCTAGTCACCCCCAATACCAATTCTTTCGTTGGCCGCCTCTCCTCCCAGTTCTCTGCTGCCAATGACTGGAACGAACTACAAAAATCTCTGAAACTGGAAACACTTAACTCCCTAACTAGCTTTAAGCACCAACTGTCAGAGCAGCTCACAGATTACTGCACCTGTACATAGCCCACCTATAATTTAGCCCAAACAACTACCTCTTTCCCTACTGTATTTAATTTATTTATTTATTTGGCTCCTTTGCACCCCATTATTTTTTATTTCTACTTTGCACATTCTTCCATTGCAAATCTACCATTCCAGTGTTTTACTTGCTATATTGTATTTACTTTGCCACCATGGCCTTTTTTTGCCTTTACCTCCCTTATCTCACCTCATTTGCTCACATCGTATATAGACTTGTTTATACTGTATTATTGACTGTATGTTTGTTTTACTCCAAGTGTAACTCTGTCGTTGTGTGTCGAACTGCTTTGCTTTATCTTGGCCAGATCGCAATTGTAAATGAGAACTTGTTCTCAACTTGCCTACCTGGTTAAATAAAGGTGAAATAAAAATAAATAAAAAAGGGTGGTGAGCGTAGGTCATTATAATTCACTTCAATTAAGACCAACGCTTGATCACTAGCCCTACCATGCTCTCTAATACGGCCCTCTTTTTAAGACTTCTGCTCTAATAACGTAGCTCAGATTAATACTAGAGCTATACTACTGCAGCTCAGATTAATACTAGAGTTTTACTACTGCAGCTCAGATTAATACTAGTTCTACTACTGCAGCTCAGATTAATACTAGAGTTCTACTACTGCAGCTCAGATTAATACTAGAGTTTTACTACTGCAGCTCAGATTAATACTAGTTATACGACTGCAGCTCAGATTAATACTAGTTATACGACTGCAGCTCAGATTAATACTAGAGCTCGACTACTGCAGCTCAGATTAATACTAGAGCTATACTACTGTAGCTCAGATTAATACTATAGTTTTACTACTACAGCTCAGAGTAATACTATAGTTATACTACTGCAGCTCAGATTAATACTAGTTATACGACTGCAGCTCAGATTAATACTAGAGTTATACTACTGCAGCTCAGATTAATACTAGAGTTCTACTACTGCAGCTCAGATTAATACTAGAGCTATACTACTGCAGCTCAGATTAATACTATAGTTATACTACTGCAGCTCAGATTAATACTAGATTTATACTACTGCAGCTCAGATTAATACTATAGTTATACTACTGCAGCTCAGATTTATACTAGAGTTATACTACTACAGCTCAGATTAATACTAGAACTCGAATACTGAAGTTCAGTGTAATAGTCTTAATAGTGTTGCTCTTTTTGATAGGCCTACATCTCTTTTTAATACCACAGCCTGACTAGGCTTATATTTGATCTTATTAGAGTACTGGTGCTCTAATTCTGTGGCTGGATTGAACCCTGCAGCCCGGGTCTAATCAGTAACTCTATTAAAGGACAAGCCAGGCTGTAGTTCTGCGGGAGTTGCAGTGTTATTATCATTATTGACAGCAGCCTTAAATAACTCAAAAAATACATTCACCGGGCTGGCTAGCTGAGGATGAGACTGAGGCTAAGACTCTGGGCTGCTCTGCTAAGACTCTGGGCTGCTCTGCTAAGACTCTGGGCTGCTCTGCTAAGACTCTGGGCTGCTCTGCTAAGACTCTGGGCTGCTCTGCTAAGACTCTGGGCTGCTCTGCTAAGACTCTGGGCTGCCCTGCTAAGACTCTGGGCTGCCTGAGATCTGGACAGATTGGCCCTCCTGGTAGGAGTCAGGACCGCCACGTGTCATGCCCACTGCCAGCAGGGAACCATGTCTATCCCTTTACCCTCCTCTACGACCATTTAATCTATGCCCGCTCACTCCATCTGTCCTTCATTGAGCTACACACTGGAATCCAACCCTCCACCCATCAGAATTAATTTTCATTAAATGAAGGAAGTTAATTGAAATGTAATTAAAGAATGAAATGTCCTTCCTCTCCCTCTCTCCCTAGTCCCTGTCTGTACATAATTTTCATCTCAACATATTTATCTAATCCCTCCCTCCATCTGTCTGTCCTCCATTTTTCTGTACTTGTCACTTCCATCAGTCTTACCATAAATAAAAATGTTTTCCCTCGGTCCCTCCCTCCCTTACGACCTTTCAAATTGGGCCAATCATATCACATTAACCTGGATTGGCATTTTCACCTGGTAGTATTTAAAGATGCCAGACATTATTTATCTGAAACAAATTTCCCAGGATGGGGTTTATTTGGGGAACAATCATCACAGCTACACATTCCCTCCCTCCCTCTGACCCTCTGTCAGTTTCATTAGGTGACAGATTTCCTAGCACTCCAGTATGACTCCACACATGGCACGAACCGTGATGGTTTCATTATTCAGACTTCATTTTCTCTGTCTTGTAAACTGGCGGGTGTGTGGATGAGGGGGGAAATGCAGGGGGAGGGATAGCTCAACCCTGGGCCCATTGGAGTTATGGGAGAAAACCAGACAGACAGTCGCTGAGTATATGCTAAAGCCTCCTCTCAGCCCCCCTCTATCCCCTCTGTCTATCTAGCAATCTTTCTCAAGCGCCTCGCTGTCTCTCCCCTCTGCGCATTTAGCATTCTCCCTCACCCTTCCTCTCACCTCTCCTTCACTCTCACCCTGTTCTCTCATCCCTCTCACTCTATCTGTTTCTTCTGGGTAAACAGCAAGTGGGTCTGGCTTAATGAGCAGTGTGTAGTCGGAGCAGCCAACCTCTCCATGGCTAACTCAGACCACGCTCCGCTCCTCCTATGCCCACCACCAAGCTACTCAAATTATATGGCTCTGCATTGAAACATCTCCTGCTGCATCTGTCCACTGGCCGGCTCCTTTGAGCATCTCTGACTGGGCCTTCACGGAGGACCTGACCCTACATTCATAGATTGGTGTGGGGCCTGCAGTTAATCCCCCAGTCATCACCAGTAAGGCGCTGGCCAAGCCAGACACACTTGAGGCTCCATCCCACTAAGAACACAGTGAAACTGGTAATGCTAATGACTAGATTAAAGCCATACGTCATAGATCTCTCTTACCAAAGGGTTTGCTGTTAGCTCCACAGGGCTATAACACCAGCGCATGTAACCAGAACACAGTGGGACTCGTAACAACACAGTAGGCCTGATCAGAGTCTTTCTTGCTACTGGGTTCAAGATTACACCAAATGCTAGTGATGGGGTAAAAAAAATCTAGAGTTGCATATTTCTTAATTTTTTGTATTTTTTATTTCACCTTTATTTAACCAGGTAGGCCAGTTGATAACAAGTTCTCAGTTACAACTGCGACCTGGCCAAGATAAAGCAAAGCAGTGCGACACAAACAACACAGAGTTACCCATGGGATAAACAAACATTCAGTCAATAACACAATAGAAAAGTCTATATACAGTGTGTGCAAATGAGGTAAGATTAGGGAGGTAAGGCAATAAATAGGCCGTAGTGGCGAAGTAATTACAATTTAGCAATTAAACACTGGAGTGATAGACGTATAGAAGATGAATGTGCAAGTAGAGATACTGGGTTACAAAGGAGAAAAATAAATAAATAATATGGGGATGAGGTAGTTGGATGGGCTATTTACAAATGGGCTATTTACAGATGGGCTATGTACAGGTGCAATGATGTGTAAGATGCTCTGACAGTTGATGCTTAAAGTTAGAGAGGGAAATATGAGTCTAAAGCTTCAGCGATTTTTGCAACTCGTTCCAGTCATTGGCAGCAGAGGCGGCCAAAGGAGGAATTGGCTTTGGGGGTGACCATTGAAATATACCTGTTGGAGCGCTTGCTACGGGTGGGTGCTGCTATGGTGACCAGTGAACTGAGATAAGGCGGGGCTTTACCTAGCAAAGACTTATAGACGACCTGGAGCCAGTGGGTTTGGCGACGAATATGAAGCGAGGGTCAGCCAACGAGAGCATACAGGTCGCAGTGGTGGGTAGTATATGGGGCTTTGGTGACAATACGGATGGCACTGTGATATATTGCATCCAATTTGCTGAGAAGAGTGTTGAAGGCTATTTTGTAAATGACTTCGCCAAAGTCAAGGATCGGTAGGATAGTCAGTTTTACGAGGGCATGTTTGTCAGCATGAGTGAAGGATGCTTTGTTGCGAAATAGGAAGCCGATTCTAGATTTGATTTTGGATTGGAGATGCTTAACGTGAGTCTGGAAGGAAAGTTTGCAGTCTAACCAGACACCTAGGTATTTGTAGTTGTCCACATATTCTAAGTCAGAACCGACCAGAGTAGTGATGCTGGATGGGCAGGCAGGTGCGGGCAGCAATCGGTTGAAGAGCATGCATCTAGTTTTACTTGCATTTAAGAGCAGTTGGAGGACACGGAAGGAGAGTTGTATGGCATTGAAGCTCGTCTGGAGGTTAGTTAACACAGTGTCCAAAGAAGGGCCAGAAGTATACAGAATGGTGTTGTCTGCGTAGAGGTGGATCAGAGAATCACCAGCAGGAAGAGCGACATCATTGATATACACAGAGAAAAGAGTCGGCCCGAGAATTGAACCCTGTGGCACCCCCATAGAAATTGCCAGAGGTCCGGACAACAGGCCCTCCGATTTGACACACTGAACTCTATCTGATAAGTAGTTGGTGAACCAGGAGAGGCAGTCATTTGAGTAACCAAGGCTGTTGAGTCTGCCGATAAAAATATAGAATGAATACAGGTTGATGAATACAGCTGCACAGTATTGTATTGTCTTTTAGCGATGGCGGTTATGATATCGTTTAGGACCTTGAGCTTTGCTGAGGTGCACACATGACCAGCTCGGAAACCATATTGCATAGTGGAGAAGGTACAGTGGGATTCGAAATAGTCTGTGATCTGTTTGTTATCTTGGCTTTTGAAGATCTTAGAAAAGGCAGGGTAGGATGGATATAGGTCTGTAACATTTTGGGTCTAGAGTGTCTCCCCCTTCCAATCTTTGGGGAGCTCAGACGATACGAAAGAGAAGTTGAACAGGCTAGCGATAGGGGTTGCAACAATTGCTGCGCATAATTTTAGAAATAGAGGGTCCAGATTGTCTAGCCCTGCTGATTTGTAGGCGTCCAGGTTTTGCAGCTCTTTCAGAACATCAGCTGTCTGGATTTGGGTGAAGGAGAAATGGGGAGGCTTGGGAAAGTTGCTGTGGGGGGTGCAGAGCTGCAGGATGTTTTTGTGCTGGTCATCTGATCCGGGTTCTAAATGTTTTGAATTGGGCATGCTAATTTAAGATGGTGAGGAAAGCACTTTTAAAGAATGACCAGTGTGACGACCCTCCCACTCTTGTCTGCCGTAGTCTGTCTTTGTTCTTGTTTCCTTATTAGGATGCCGGTGGGCGGAGTGCAGAGGGTCGTCAGCTACATGGGAAACACCTGGGCCAGGTGTCTCCCAGGATAAATAGACCTCTTCCACATTCATGGAGGAGACTCTCTCCATGCAGACAACTTTGTAGATTGTGTTGTGGTTCTTGGTGGCCTTTTGTTTGTTTGCTTTGGCACCTTTCAACACCCTGCTTTATCACATTCATGCATGCAAAACACTCACTTACACTACTGATTACTGATTACACACACCATTGTATATTATACTTAGTTATTTAGTTAATAAATATATGTTTTGCTACTCCTTATCTCCACGTTGTCTCCCTTTGTTACGGGCTTTGAGCCGGTTCGTGACACCAGACATCCTCTACTGACGGAAAGAGGTCAATATCCTTCCAGGATACCCGGGCCAGGTCGATTAGAAAGGCCTGCTCGCTGAAGTGTTTAGGGAGCGTTTGACAGTGATGAGGGGTGTTTGTTTGACCGCAGACCCATTACGGACGCAGGCAATGAGGCAGTGATCGCTGAGATCCTAGTTGAAAACAGCAGAGGTGAATTTAGAGGGCAGGTTGGTCAGGATGATATCTATGAGGGTGCCCGTATTTACGGATTTGGGGTTGTATCTGGCAGGTTCCTTGATAATTTGTGAGATTGAGGGCATCTAACTTTGATTGTAGGATGGCTGGGGTGTTAAGCATGTGCCAGATTAGGTCACCTAACAGTACGAGCTCTGAAGATAGATGGGGAGCATTCAATTCACATATGGTGTCCAGGGCACAGCTGGGGGCTGAAGGTGTTCTATAACAAGCGGCAACGGTGAGAGACTTTCTGGAAAGGTGGATTTTTATAAGTAGAAGCTCGAATTGTTTGGGCACAGACCTGGATAGTATGACAGAACTATGCCGGTTATCTCTGCAGTAGATTGCAACTCCGCCCCCTTTGGCAGTTCTATCTTGTCAGAAAATGTTGTAGTTAGGGATTTTTGGTGGCCTTCCTAGGCCAGGATTCAGACACGGCTAGGACATCCGGGTTGGCAGTGTGCTAAAGCAGTGAATAAAACAAACTTAGGGAGGAGGCTTCTAATGTTAACATGCATGAAACCAAGGCTTTTACGGTTACAGAAGTTTAAAAAATGAGAGCGCCTGGGGAATTGGAGTGGAGCTACGCGCTGCAGAGCCTGGATTAATCTCTACATCACCAGAGAAACATAGGAGGAGTAGGATAAGGGTACAGCTAAAGGCTATAAGAACTGGTCGTCTAGTGCATTTGGAACAGAGAGTAAAAGGAGCAGGTTTCTGGGCGCGGAAGAATAGATTCAAGGCATAATGTACAGACAAGGGTATGGTAGGATGTGAGTACAGTGGATGTAAACCTAGGCATTGAGTGACGATGAGATCGGTTTTGTCTCCGCATGTGTGGGAGGTGGAACAAAAGGGCTAGCTAAGGCATATTGAGCAGGGCTGGAGGCTCTACAGTGAAATAAGATAATCACTAACCAAAACAGCAATGGACAAGGCATATTGACATTAGGGAGAGGCATGTGTAGCCAAGTGATCATAGGGTCCAGAGAGTAACTAGGCGAGCTGGAGACACAGCGATTCAGACAGCTTGCGGGCCGGGGCTAGCGGGCGGGCCTTAGGGGGACGTCGCGACGGAAGAGTCTGTTGAAGCCCCCTCGGACGGTTACATCGGCAGACCAGTCGTGATGGATCGGCAGGGCTCCGTGTCAGCAGTAAAAGGGGTCCAGGCCAATTGGCAGAATAGGTATTGTTGCCCAAGAAGTGTCTGATGGGCCTCTTCAGGTAGCCGGGAGATGGCCCTAGCACGAGGCTCGCTCCAGGCTAACTGGTGCTTGCGTCGGGACAGAGACGTTAGCCAGGAGTAGCCACTCGGATAGCAGCTACATAGCTGCGATGATCCAGGTGAAAAAGTTCAGACCTTGCTGTAGGAATCCGGAGATGTGGTAGAGAAAAAGCAGTCCGATATGCTCTGGGTTGAATCGCGCTGTGCAGACTGGCAGGAGTTGACCGGGCTGAGGTTAGCTGATGACCGCTAGCAGTGGCTAACTGACTACTAGCTAGTTAGCTGGCTAGCTTCTGTTGGGGGTTCCGGTTCTAAAGTATAGAAAATAGCAGATCCATACCACATTGGGTGAGGCAGGTTGCAGGAGAGTATGTTAAAATTGAGGTTCAAATCTAAAATATATATACGAAATATATATATGAAGAAAAATATATATATATGCACGGGGCACGACGCCTGACTGCTACGCCATATTGGATAATATAATTTTTTCTCTAGTCAGCTGTACCTGCGCCAAAACGCTATTATTTTTTCCTTCTGTAGCTTGTTCTAAATCTTCTTTTTAAATGGTGAGCCAACATGTTTTCAGCACTTTGATTTCCATGACTGATCAAAACTCAATTTCTCATGGCTCTCTTGTCCCTATGCAGCAGACATTCAGTGCCTTCAAAAAGTATTCACACCCCTTCACTTTAAATGCTGATTTTTTTTTTGTCACTGGCCTACACACAATACCCCATAATGTCAAAGTGGAATGTTGTTTTTCGTAATTTTTACAAATTCATAAAAATGAAAAGCTAAAATGTATTGAGTCAATAAGTATTCAACCCGTTTGTTATAGAAAGCCTAAATAAATTCAGAAGTAATAATTTGCTTAATGTCACACAAGTTGTGTAAGTGTTTAACATGATTTTTGAATGACTACCTCATCTCTGTACCCCACACATACAAATTATCCCTATGGTCCCTCAGTTGAGCAGTGAATTTCAAACACACATTCAACCAAAAAGACCAGGGAGGTTTCCCAATGCCTTAAAAAGAAGGGCAGCTATTGGTAGATTGGTGAAAAAAAAAAGTTTAAAAAAAAATATATATTATTAAATGAACTTTAGATGGTATATCAATACAATCAGTCACTACAAAGGTACAGGCGTCCTTCTTAACTCAGTTGCCGGAGAAGAAGAAAACTACTAGGGGTTTCACCATGAGGCCAATGGTGCCTTTAAAACAGTTAGAGTTTAATAGCTGTGACATATATAATATATATATATATGAGAAAACTGAGGATGGATCAACAACATTGAAGTTACTTCACAATAGTAATCTAATTGACAGAGTGAAAAGAAGGAAGCCTGTACAGAATAAAACGTATTCCAAAACATTTATCCTGTTTGCAAAAGGGCAAAAAAAATATGGCAAAGCAATTCACTTTTTGTCCTGAATGCAACGTTATTTGAATTTGCCCCAAACATTACAACACATTACTGAGTACCACTCTCCATATTCTCCATTGAGGCTGCATCAATGGTATGCTTGTAATCGTTAAGGACTGGGGAGTTTTTCAGGATCCAAAAGAAATGGAATGGACCTAAGCACAGGCAAAATACTAGAGAGAAACTTGGTTCAGTCTACTTTCCACCAGACACTGGGAGATGAATTTACCTTTCAGCAGGACAATAAGCTAAAACACAAGGCCAAATCTACAATGGAGTTGCTTACCAAGATGGCATTGAATGTTCCTGAGTGGCTGAGTTACAGTTTTGACTTAAATCTACTTGAAAATCTATGGCAAGACCTGAAAATGGTTGTCTAGCAATGATCGACAACCAATATGACAGAGCTTGAAGAATTTAGAAAATAAAATTGGCAAAGGTTGCACAATCCAGGTGTGGAAGGCTCTTAGAAAGTGGCGCAGCAGTCTAAGGCACTGCATCTCAGTGCTAGAGGCGTCACTACAGACCCTGGTTCGATTCTGGGCTGTATCACAACCGGCCGTGATCGGGAGTCCCATAGGCGGCGCACAATTGGCTCAGCGTTGTCCGGGTTAGGGGAGGGTTTGGCTGAGGTAGGCTGTCATTGTAAATAAGAATTTCTTCTTAACTGACATGCCTAGATAAATAAAGGTTTAAAAAAAACTATAAATATTTATACATATTTTAATTAGCCAGAAAGACTCACACCTGTAATTGCTGCCAAAGGTGCTTTTACAAAGTATTGACTCAGTGGTGTGAATGCTTATGTAAATGAGATATTTCTGTATATAATTTGAAACACATTTGCAAAACATGTTTTCACTTTGTCATTATGGGGCATTGTGTGTAAATGGGTAGAGCTGGGAATCCCAATTAGGATTTACAGACATTCGTTTTTTCTGCTCGTCTAATATTGTTGTACCCGGAAAGTGAAAATATCAATAATGACCAGAGTTTGCTGGATGCCTTAGGTCTGAGAACATTACATTGGAGATTACATCGGATAAGTCATCTGATAACTCTTTTGGGTGGTGGAGGGACTTTCTTGCTGAAAGCTCTTCTTCACTCTCTCATTTAAAATTTTTAAAAGAGGGAGAACTATGAAAAACTCCTAATTATTGATGTTCACGACTAAAGCAGAGATCATGTGGGCTTCAAACGTCTAATCATGGGGAAGACTTGCCTTCTGGCTTTCCATTGGCGCTCCATCTCTCTACAGAAGCCTTTGTAATGTCCAATTTGTGTTCCTTTAAGTGTACCAGGCCCCTCTCAGATTACCATATCTTGTGTAAAATGTCAACAAATTACTTCTATTGCTGAAGGCCAAGAGTGGGAAAGTTTCTGGATAGTTGAGCAAAGTTAGCAAGCTACTTGGGGAATACACAAGCTCAGCCAAAGAGAACTGTGTGTGGAGACTTCAGTGCATTCAGTACAGTGGCATAGCTGAAGAAAAGAAAGGTCACTAGATCCTTTAAACACCAGCGGTATGGAGGTACTGAAAACAGTATAATCTCACAGTGATTATGTTAATCTATCAAGGCCCAACTTCGAGCTCAAGGACTTTGAAAGGGGAAACCAGGGTATCTCTAGTTGGAAAGCACCTTACCAGGGACTGTACTTATGGAAATAATATTTGATACGGCTCTTTTAGGTCTATGGCTGTTTTATTAGAAACAGGGTACAATTAACCTTTCACCTATTTTGCTAGTCATGTATTGACATACAGTAGGCTAAACCATTGACTAAAGTACTGGATAAATCAGGATTGTGTAGGCTGAGATTCTGGATTTTAAACTCAGTGTGTGCACGTAATGTGCATGTGCGTGGGAGAGAATGGAAGTGTGCGTGTGTGTGTGTGTGTTAAGAGTTCGCATCTGCTGACAAGTAGACTTTTCACACCCGGAGAAAACCCATTCTCACATCCAGTCTCTCAGTGTAGACTTTGAGTCTTGGTGATAACTACACCTCCGGAAGATGCAATCACTCTCAGTATGGAGAACATTCATCTCCGACCTAGGACACACCAATGTTCTTTCCATTAAAAAGGTGAGGTGCCTCCCCTTCCTAGCTCTGTTGGCCCCTGCCTAAAACAGTTTTGCTTTTTGGAGCTTCTCTTTCTTCTCCATGTCTCTCGCTCTCTCCCTCTATCTCTCAATTTCTTTCTCTCTCAAGCCCTCTTCCCCCACCGTGGCCCATCTCCAGAGGGAGTGTGTGATGTGGGTTCTGTGCTGTGAGACCAGCCAGTCCCCATAAGTGGCCTGATGAATATTTACTAAGCTACACGCTCAGTAAATATGAATGTGAGCGAGTGAATGTGAGTGAGGCCTTGTTTTAGGGACACCTACACTGTGGTGAGCAGCAGCAGTACATGTTCTTCCTTCCTCTTCCATAATGTCTTTCCCTGCATGATCTTCTGAACATGACGTCCTGTACCATCTTCAAGTGGCCCCCTCAAGTCGTTAGTACTAATATTTATAGAAAATGTTATCAACTCCAGAGCTGCACAGAGTTGTGGGGAATTGGCTCCTGAGTGGCCCATCCAATTGTTCGTAGAGTTACTCAGAAGAACACAGCCTCTCTTGACACATTTGATGTGTTGTCAAACATTAGGCGGAGAGAAAAAGCTAATTTCGTGCTCCTTTAGGCTGTCATTAAAGTTCTAACTTTCTCTTTCTCCCTTTTCCTCCGCTGTGTTTGAGAGGCTTATACGCATTCCTAGTGGACTCAGCAGCCGGCAAATCAGTCTGCTTTCCTGCCTGCCGTCCAATTTAGCATCAGCCTGCCTGTTAAAAGTTTAACCGGAGTGAAATGCTGGGAATAGGGGAGAAGTGGAGAGCTGGAGGAGCGGAGAAGAAAATGTGACAACATCCTGTTGGGAGGGAGCAGAGCTAGCTTCAGTCTCTACCCTTGCCCCCTATTCCCTATATACAGTAGTGCACTCTTTTGACCAGAGCTCTTTTGGATGCAGACTCTTTTCTCATGGTGTCTCTCTCTAATGCTGCCAGCAGGTCCATGCTGACCCCCAAACTCCCTAGCAGCACTGGGAAAAATGAAGAAACACTGGATGTTAATCAAGGCCACATGCAACAATTCCTTCCCAAACATCCACTCCTCTCTAAGGGACTGGAGGATTTAGATGACCCCAATTCACTTGACAAGGACAGAGCCCATGTAAGACGCACGCCTAGAAACCCACTGTATGCTACAGAACTAATGCACCAAACAGACGGGTGTTTACAACTGGCACAGTACTCACTATTGTGTAGTCCTGCACGAATGTACTACTTCATTACGGATTGACATGAAATATCTCACACACACACACACAAACGCTCAAACAAACCAACACATGAATAAATGGAGAAGTGCACCACACACACCCCCAACTCCCTGGAGAGAGAGAGAGTTAGAGCGTGCTGGCTTATTGGAGGTGTCTGCTCATTTCTGAGTGCCGGGCAGGTATTGACTGGGGAGTTCCTCAGCCCTTAGTGAGAATGTGATACAGGCTGGCAGCTGCTCTAACTAGCCTCACCACTAGGTTCAGCCTCATCTCCCTCCTCCATACTCTCCAGCGGAGATAAGTGTCTCTGGATCCTCCAGCTGTCATTATAAAGTCATCACCACCACATCGTCCCTCCACACTCCACACTCCATAAGCGCCAACTATCAGCTAAAGCCGATAACAGACTCATTGTCTGGCCTCTTGATACCTGTGTTATTTTTAATTTGCATACTGGTAGACTAGTTCTGCTTTTTGGTGATTATCTGCTGATAAATCATGAAAACATTTGATGAAAATGTTGAATCCTCACTGCAGGAACAATAGGTAGTGGAGAGTGAGCCCCAATCTGGTCCAAAATATGAAAAAAGATTGAAAGTTATAAAAGCATGATACTTACATGGTATTACTAAAGACATTGATATAGGCCGACTGATTTGATTAAAGTGACGGCAATGGAGTAGTCAACTGCTGCTTTCTGTGTAGGCCATGTTTAACATCTGCTTAATTTTTCATTTCAATCATACCTGTAGGTCTATTCATGAGTTCCTGCCTTCTAAAAAAACTGGGGGTGCAAAATCTGGCGGAGGGTCTGGGGGACATCCCCCTAAAAATGTTTGCATTTTTTAAAACCATTTCCTGCTATTCAATATTGTTTCTCAAATGGAATTCCATGTTTACTTGAACACAACATTTTTTCTTAGGTTTTTGCCACAATAAACTAAATTTCTGACTAGATTACTAATCGACTGCCTTCCCTCAAAATCCCACCCACAGTGATTGATTGACAGGTCAAACTGTTAAAGAGATAGTTGACCCAAATTTAAAAAACGACACATTGGTTTCCTTACCCTAAGTGCCCACAGCAGCAGACAATAAAATACATAATTTGAAGAACAAACATAATTGTGGCAAATCATATCTTGCAGTAAAACTAAATAGGCTTTTAATGTTTAAAAAAGTTTCTTACTTAGAAGATAGGCCTAGACAATATCCAAAACAACTAACACACTGAATTAACACATTTTAATTGTCATTTTAAGTCATTTTAATTGTAAATTCTTTCTGCACAATACCACAACTAATTTGACCAATCTGGGAGGTAAAGTCGTTAAAGTATTCAATAATTTAGCTGTGTATTTTGGATGGAATCAATGCATTAGAATGTGCCAGAGGACACCAAAACAGAGCTTGTTCTGCATGCCCCCACGGACCCCAACAGCCAGGAACTACCTGGCTGGATACTTTTTCTATTTTGCTGGCTAATCCATTTAATTACAGAAAACACTGCTTCATCCACTGCCACAGTTCTTAAAGCATCCATCCCACTGACCCCAAAACACAGAAAAGCAGAGCCCAGCCCAACAGGTCTCGGAAGCTGTAAGACTATGAGAGCTAATATCACCACTGCTGTATCATTTCCCGCAAGAGCAAAGACACGCTCCCTCTCTCACGCTCTTCAACACGGTCGACCAACAAGGAAATTACTTTGTTCATTAGGAAGATATTAGCCACCCAGGGAACACAGTTTGACAATCAGCAGAAGAGTATATGTGTAATTGGAGATGTTATCAGTGCTCCGACAGGGGGGCTGATAGGAAAAGGAATAGTGTAGTGAGCTTATGAATATTGAGGAGGAGAGGTGAGAATATAACACTTGGGGGAGGGCCTTAGTCTTGTCAATCCCAAGTCCCCCGAGGCGTGATTGGAGGAATCCATCGCTGTCATAATAGCTGCTCATGTTTAGAGCCACTGTAGGAATAGTTTAGAATGCTGAAGTCTTACCGATTACATCCTATGTTGTTCTGTGAAACCTGGCTCAACCATCCTTGTTTGTGGCGTAACTGTAGTGGATTATTTTCTCCAGTTGATTCATATTGTATGATGAACATTCCTCCCTGTATTTTCCAGAGGTCTTCCATACATTACCATCGGTGAATTCTATCCAGATCTTATCCCATCTGAACACAGACACCTCAGTTCTCCCTCCCTCCCTCTTCCTCATTTTGCTTCATATTCTCTCCACATCTTTCTCTACTTCTCTGTCCCTCCACATCTCATCACCATCATGTTTTTCTCTCCATCAAATGCATTTGCTCAGCACCTCCCTCCTTTCTCCCCCTCTTTTTCCCTGTTTTCTCCCTCCTCCCTCTGGACAGTGGATGGTATGTGTATTCTCTCCTCGGACATGCTCAGCCCTCTGGGTTCTGAATGATCCTCTTTAGTTCTTAATCCCATTATCAGACATCCACTTCTAGGTTTTCCTCTCTCTCCTCTCCTCATTTCTCCTCTGCCGGTCATGCTGTGTGTGTGATTTAGACCTCTCACTGTTGCATGTTGCAATGGCGCCGTTTCACAGCCCTCACAGCCCAGTGTGCTATTCCGCCCTTGGAACTAGGGATGCAAATTTCGGTCAATTTTGCTGCCGACTAACCGACCCTCGTTAACCGGTCAACAAACGGTTAAAACATTTTCAACCAGTAAAATGAGGTGACCAACAAAATACTAGACATACATACAAGGAACATACATTTTACATTAAGAGCCTTGACCTTTGTGTTGTCTTAAGGGTAAAAAATGACCTGCCACTATGTTTAACAGCAGAGAAACCCCCCTAAATTATATTTTTTCCAACTTGAAATTTGATGACTTTTCCTAGAGTGACCCCAACATTAGAAAAAGTGAAACATCGCCATTGTTCATATTTCCATGAAAGCTGTACACCAGCAGGGTACAAAGATTGTCTTAGGGTCATTTTTGACCCAGCAGTTATAAAATAATTCTCACACACACACACACACACACACACACACACACACACACACACACACACACACACACACAGAGAGAGAGAAATTGAGATTATGTATGTTACTGATTGGACTCCGCCAGGAGCTCCTGAAGAGGAAGATGGTTGGCACAGTTAGAAAGAACAAGCTTGAGCTCCCCCCTGCACTCCTCGCAACAAGGGGGAGAGAGGCCTTCTCAAAGTTTGCCTTCACCCCCACCACCACTCTAGTTTCTTACCTCCCAAAGAGGAAAAATAATGTGGTCCTCCTGAGCACACTGCACAAAACGTCTGAGATCAGTGATCATGAGGACAGGAAGCCAGCCATCATCCTGGACTACAACCACAACAAAGGAGGCGTGGACAACTTGGACAAGGTGATTGGAACTTACAGCTGCAGGAGGATGACTGCCTGCTGGCCCCTGGTCATCTTCCCTAACATCATTGATGTGTCCTCATACAAAGCCTTTGTGATATGGAACAAGATCA
Source organism: Oncorhynchus nerka (assembly GCF_034236695.1). Taxonomy (NCBI): domain Eukaryota; kingdom Metazoa; phylum Chordata; class Actinopteri; order Salmoniformes; family Salmonidae; genus Oncorhynchus; species Oncorhynchus nerka. The sequence goes on along the minus strand of NC_088396.1, from coordinate 27,961,348 downwards.
ACCCTACCTGGATGCCTGATAAGCGGAACAAGAGGGTGTTCCTTGAGCAGCTGGGAAAGGCACTAGTAACCCCACACATTCAAAGAAGGGAGCGCCTCCCCGGCACAGCAGCCTCTGCAGCACTTGTGAAAGCTGTTCAGGGGGCTGAATCTTGTCCTGATCCACCTGAGGCTGCAGCAGGCAAGAGGAGGAGATGACAATTCTGCCCCCCAAAGAAGGACTGTAACACAAATACTATGTGCTGCACATGTGAGAAATACATCTGCAAAGTCCATGCACACAAACTTGCATACTGTCCTACATGTGCTAATTAGAGTTGATTGATTTATGTTCTTCACGTATTTGTTTTGTATCTATTATCTTATCTTAGTTTATTCTTAATTATTGTTGTTTATACACCTTGTTGGTGGGGGTAATAGTTTTAAAACATGGGAGAAGACTAGTATTTTGTAGATTAAATCCTCATTGTACAGTATAAGAATATATCACTTTGTTGACAAAAATGTTTGTTTCCCTTCAATAAAATGCATTCAAAACTACTTTCTGCACATTTCTGCTACTTTCTTAGGCTATACAAGTGATATATCTTGCAAAAAAAAGAGTTGTTTACAGCTATGCAGTACCTTTAGCACTAATAATAATAATCCTCTACTTTAGTAAAGAAAACAATTATGACAGCTGTGTCGTAATAAAAACGAGTGGTGTCCACTGATTAAATGCAGTCTTTCTGCATTGTGAAGAGGGAAAACCCAGATATTCACAAAGTTGGTGATGAATGACAGGTTGTTTCTTCATGCAAAATAGATTTGGGGTTTAAAATTCAATTAAGCTGCTTTATTTTAGGGGTTTGGTGAAGGTGGGTAATTTTTTACCCTCAGGACAAGGGGAGTACACAGAATGTTAAGACTACACAAGGGTTAATGGAAACATGCAGCAATAGCAAGCCTATTGTCTTACTGTCAAAAGGCTTTAGCCTGTTATTGAACCTGCAATGAAGCAGCTGATAAAATGTACATTTCAAACATTTGCCAAAATGCAATTCTTGGGAAAACACTGTGCTAAACAGCACATCTAATGAGAGCAGTTCCATATGTGACAGATATCAACATCTCTGTTAGAAAACATGGGGAATCTAATAGCAGCAACTAGGATGGGTTGCTAATAGGACTAGGATTGTGCCTAAATTGGCAACTGGACAATGAAAGAAAGTTGTTATGAAAACCAATAGAAGAGGAGAGCAGTAATGTCCTTCACATTTCTATGGTTGGATTTGGCTATGCTACTTTGAAGCAAGGTAAGACATGCCTCATGTAAAGAAAAATCAGGTTTCAAACAACTATACTGCCTTAAGCACACATTGAAAAGTGGTGGTGATAGCCTGCCTACATTACCGCTGACTATAGCCAGAGATAATGTATACAACGACGAGATGGTCTTGACTCCGCCCTAATAAAAGCAGTCTTTGTCCTAAAGGCAGGAAGGCAGGCGGTCTTTTTTTATTTAACTAGGCAAGTCAGTTAAGAACACATTCTTATTTATTTGACTTATTTGACGGCCGACCAGAACCAAACCCGGACGATGCTGGACCAATTGTGTGCCGCCCTGTGGGACTCCCAATCACGGCCGGATGTGATACAGCATGGGTCTGATTATAGCACCAGAATGGCGAATGGAAGGCGTTCTTTAATTACCAGTTGAGATTGAGAATTTAAAATAGTAGCTATTTTTAAATGTGGCCATCAAAACAGTTAACACGCAATTACATTTCTAATTGTTATTTGTTGCGCAATGACTGGGCTTCTAAAATAACGTTTCGCTCCAGTAACAGCTAGAGCGAAACTAGGCTCTGTATGCTGTGCGCATGTGTTAAATAAGATTCATGGCGACTAACGAAAATATAGGCGGCAATTTAATTCCATTCAATTATGTAAATTAACTTATAGATCGCTAAGCATAACCGTTCAAATGTATTTTTTGGAGGCTAACAGATTAACGGTTAACATCCCTACTGGAAATCGATCATTTAAAGACATGACCTACATGCTGAAAAACAACTAACTAACGGGCTGCAAACTGAGGAGGAAGCAAAGGGAGCTGTTGACCATGGGATGGCATCAACATTTATGATCGAATGATCTATTAAATTTGTAGTAACAAATAATCTTATTACCTTAACAATTCATTTATCCTCCCTTGCAGGACTGTTGTGATAGGAAAACAAAGTGCCAACAGCTAGGCTAGCAGATCTGTAGTGTATTACAGAGAAACAAAGCACTGAAGGCTAGCAGGTCTGTAGTGTAGCAATTGATTAGCAGGCCTGGGGATCAAAGCCTGTTTAAATTTGCAGCTTGGGGTCTGAGGGACAACCAGGTGCCCAAACAAACCTGAACTCAGCTGCCCCTTCAATTGCTATGGCAACTGCTCTCTGAGCTGACCATAGCAGAGTAGGGGCGGAGGGAGACATGCTCCCTGGAAGACTTCCTGGATTCTACTGTTTGAGGGTAATACAATGTGAGCCCTGCTGTGCTGTCTAGGGTTGTAGGAAGTGCAGGCAGGTGTCCATATGATGTCTCCGTTACTCTCATCCAATCCCACAATGCAACAAGGGTACCGTACTTTGCGAAGTCACCATGCTTCAACCTATCCGATCTGTGAAGAAGAGTAAATGAGGAGTGAAGAGAGGGAGCACGTTTTTTGGAATAAGATGCAGCCCTGGTTGCATAATATCCTCAGTTGTGGGCGCTACTGGGCTTGGTTAAAGTACACTCAACATCCAGGCAATGCAAGTAGTCATGCACTTACACAAAGACAACCACTGCATAAGGAGTCATTGCATGAATGAGTTAGCAGATCCTAAGTGCACTGGAAATACTGTCGACATGGACTCCAGTTGGATTGGTAGTGTTGGCAATCAAATTTCACCGCAAAAAAAAAGATCGCTTGATTAATAAAATAACATCTCCTTATACGGCCACATTAATGCTGTAAATGTTTATAAAACATGAGAAGGTTGTTGACATTGTTGTGTGTATTATGTCTGCCTGGCCCTGCAGAGGGACTGCCTGGCCAGTGGTGTGGCTGTCAGTCCAGTTAACAGCTGATATCAACGTAACCTGACCCTGTGCTCCCTGGAGAGCAGTTTCCTGTAAACACCAGAGTAGGTCAGTGTGTTTAAAGATCAGAGGCTTGTCCGTCTGTTCTCCATCCATCCACAGTAAACAGGACGGCCCTCGCTGCTCTGCTCTCTGTAACCGATTGCTGACCTGGAATACAGGTCAAACGCTTTCCAACTCAATCAATGCTCAGTTGATGGGACTGACTGAGTGACTATGATTTCCTGTTAGGCGAGTAGGCAAGGCACTCAGTTAGGGATATGACCCTATAGTGGCATTCAGAAACCCACTGGAAGTCTAAACTACGATACCACAACATCCACCACAAGGTAAGGACTACGCCCACAGAGAACTGCAGTGTGGTAAGACTGTTGTTGTCCTTACCTGGTTCTGTGTTATAGGGCCACAGACAGAGTATTGCAGCACTGAGTTTACAGTGCTGCAAGGTGTGGCTCAGGCTCAGTGATACTGTTGAGAACTGTTCTAGTAACACGTGTTACAGGTTTTGTTTTATCCCTTTATGTTTTGAGGTTGGACTTCAGCACATACAGCTCGTTAGCACATAGGAAGCACTGATTGATGTCACCTCGTTTGTCAGTATGTGTTACACCTGTGCTGGTTGCGTCTTGTTAGTGAGGAGATGTTTCACAGGTACTGGCCCGTGGTTCTATTTAAGAGTGGCTGGCCAAGTGCTCAAGTTGTCTTGAGAGATTAGGAGGGTCAACACCTTTAGTTGGCTCTCCCTATTTGATTTCACGAAAAGCATTCCTTTGTCTGTTCTTCCCTGTTTTTGTTTTGCTCCACCATTTTGGTTTGCTTCCTTTCTTTAAAGTTTGGTGTGTTTTATTATTTTTTCTCTAATTTTTTCTCTTCTTGGGCAAATTCAGTGGGCGTTCATGGTGGGTGTCTTAGGTTTTAGTTGTTGTTGCTATCCAACTTTCAGTCGTGTCTTTCAGAAACCCTCCTAAAACTCCACCTGTTTCATTTTGGTTGTCAGTAACTCTTATTTTCCCCTTCTGTTTGAGCAATATTCTATAGGAGGTATTTGGACATAAATTATGGACTTTATCGATCAAAACAAACATTTATTGTGGAACTGGGATTCCTGGGAGTGCATTCTGATGAAGATCAAAGGTAAGTGAATATTTACAAAGCCATTTCTGACTTTTGTGACACCTCTCCTTCTTTGGAAAATGGCAGTATGTTTTGATGTGGCTTGGCGCTGACCAAACATAATCGCAAGGTGTGCTTTCGTCGTAAAGTCTTTTTGAGATCTGACACAGCGGTTGCATTAAGGAGAAGTTTATCTATAATTCCATGCTTAACACTTGTATCTTTTATCAAGGTTTATTATGAGTATTTCTGTAATTTGATGTGGCTCTCTGCACTTTCACCGGATGTTTGTTTGAGACAATGCATTTCTGAACACAACACACCAATTTCAAATTAGGTTTTTGGACATAGATTAACTTTATCGAACAAAACACACATTAATTGTGTAACATGAAGTCCTGTGAGTGCCATCTGATGATCTGTGATTAATTTAATCGCTATTTCTGACTTTTGTGAGGGCTCTCTTTAGCTGGAAATGGCTTTATGGTTTTCTGTGACTACGTGCTGACCTAAAATAATAGTTTGGTGTGCTTTCGCCGTAAAGCCTATTTGAAATCGGACAATGTGGCTGGATTTACAAGAAGTTTATATTTAAAAGGGTGTAAAATAATTGTATGTTTGAGGAATTTCTGTTGTTTTGAATTTGGAGCCCTGCAATTTCACTGTCTGTTGGCGAGGTGGCGACGTCCCACATATCCCAGAGAGGTTAACCCAGCATGACATCTACTCTGTTACCTCTTAGCCCAGCATGACTTTCACTCTGTTACCCCTTAAAACCCATTACAGTCTAAACCCTGTCTATGGGGGGTGGTGGGGTGTCATTTTGATTTTAAGACCCCTTGAAGTATCAAGGGGTGGCAGGATAGCCTAGTGGTTAGAGCGTTGGACTAGTAACCAGAAGGTTGCAAGTTCAAATCCCCGAGCTGACAAGGTACAAATCTGTCGTTCTGCCCCTGAACAGGCAGTTAACCCACTGTTCCTAGGCCATCATTGAAAATAAGAATTTGTTCTTAACTGACTTGCCTAGTTAAATAAAGGTAAAATAAAATAAAAAAATACACAATTACTTGATGAAAAATGGTATTAGACCAAACTGCTATTAGCCCATACAAACACAATGAATAACAAATTCACTTCATGGAACAGATAGTCCCCCCAAAAAAATGTTTTAAAATAAGTTTGTTCTGAAGTTTCCGTCCTATATCTGAGAGAGATAAGAAAATATTACTTAAAAAAAGAAAATTTTAACATGTGCATTCGGAAAGTATTCAGACCCCTCGACTTTTCCAGATTGTGTTATGTTACAGCCTTATTCTAAAATTGATTTTGTTTTTTAAATTAAACTATATTTACACACAATACCCCATAATGACAAGGGGATTCAGACACTTTTCATCCTGGTGCATCCTGTTTCTATTGATCATCCTTGAGGTCTTTCTACAACTTGATTGGAGTCCACCTGGGGTAAATTAAATTGATTGGACATGATTTGGAAAGGCACACCTGTCTATATAAGTTCCCACAGTTGACAGTGTATGTCAGAGCAAAAACCAAGCCATGAGGTCGAAGAAATTGCCCGTAGAGCTCAGACAGGATTGTGTTGAGGCACAGGACAACCTTCCAGAAGGACCACCATCTCTGCAGCACTCCACCAATCATGCCTTTACGGTAGAGTGGCCAAATGGAAGCCACTCCTCATTAAAATGCACATGGCAGCACGCTTGGAGTTTGCTAAAAGGCACCTAAAGATTCTCAGACCTTGAGAAACAAGATTCTCTGGTCTGATGAAAGCAAGATTGAACACTTTGGCCTGAATGCCAAGCGTCACATCTGGAGGAAATCTGGCACCATCACTACGGTGAAGCATAGTGGCGGCAGCATCATGCAGTGGGGATGTTTTTCAGCGGCAGGGATTGGGAGACTAGTCAGGATCGAGGAAAAGATCAACGGAGCAAAGCACAGAGATCCTTGATGAAAATCTGCTCCAGAGTGCTCAGGACCTCATATTGGGGTGAAGGTTCACCTTCCAACATGACACCAACCCTAGGCACACAGCCAAGACAATGCAGGAGTGGCTTTGACACAAGTCTCTGAATGTCCTTGATTGTCTCAGCCAGAGCCCGGACTTGAATCCGATCGAACATCTCTGGAGAGACCTGAAAATAGCTGTGCAACGACGCTCCCCATCCAACCTGACAGAGCTTGAGAGGGTCTCTAGAGAAGAATGGGAGAAACTCCCCAAATACAGGTAGGCCAAGCTTGTAGCGTCATACCCAAGAAGACTCGAGGCTGTAATTGTTGCCAAAGGCGCTTCAACAAAGTACTGAGTAAAGGGTTTGAATACTTATGTAAATGTATTTTTTCGTTTTTAATTTTTACTAAATTTACAAAAAAATATAACCTGTTTTGCTTTGTCATTATGGGGTATTGTGTGTCGATTGGATTTAAAAAAAAGTTTTAGAATACGGCTGTAACGTAACAAAATGTGGAAAAAGTCAAGGGGCCTGAACTTTCCTGAAGGCACTGTACTTCAATTCATTTTTTCAACTGGTACCGGGGGACCTTCAGACGAATCTTGTGAGATCTGTGTGCGTCCTAGAGAAAAACAACAAACGTGTTCGTGAAAGTCTCACATTATTAGTGTGTAGCCAAAACTGATCGGACACTACAGACAGAAGTTGGCAGATCGTCTGTACCGACTTCAGATGAGCCCCAAGACGCTTGTGGTTGTCGAAGAGCAAAACAGAGAATTTGTGATCTTTAAATAGGAGGGTCATTATAGTTTTGTAGGCCAAACTGTTCGGACGCTACAGACTTTGTGAGAAGACCGATTTTCAGGATGTCTCATGGTCTGACAAACACCACTCTAGCTCTGTCACTTTCCTCCACAGATGCGGAAGTGCGAAATCGCCAATGCGGTGCATTAAGTCTCTAGCTTAAACTGACTGATTTCTCTAGCTTAAACTGACTGATTTCTCTAGCTTAAGCTGACTGATTTAGATGGGGATTGTTTTATTATGCCAAGTAGATTTCCGCAGGGGCGTGGACATGGTCTCTAGGGGGCTAACCCAACATGACTTTAACTCAGTTACCCCTTAACTCAGCATGATGTCAACTCTGTTACCACTTCACTCCGTCACCTCCATCTGAACACACTGCTGTATTGTTAGCTCAGTCTCAGCTCCACACTCTCTCACCCCAGCCTCAACTGAATTGTGCTCCATTACAAGGACAGGCGTTTGTTATTATCCCTGCGTGAACCATTCCGTGTTCAAAACTTTTACTATCTACTGTGAACATCAGCTCTTCGGTTTCTACACAACACTAACAGGGTTATCTGACAGAGACTGGTGCCACGAGGACAATGGACACCCAATCCTCTTGTTAGAAATCCAGGCCTGTACCACTATCATAGCGGGCGAACCTTAGATAGGCTTGGGTTAGCACAAACACACAGAGATCATTCCCCTTTCTTTGACATGTGAAGGCACTGTAGAGACAGACCGTAGAGATGACGCATTGTGAGAATATATGAGACGCTGTGAGGAGGGCGGCTCTAGCGAGGGAAGCACAGATATCACAGAGTCTGAAAGCCTCTTCCAACATGTTCTCTCTGATAGACACACCAAACAAACTGACACACATACACACACACACACACTGATAGAAGGATCAATATAGCCTAGTAGTCCTGTCTGTAGAGCCTCTCAAAATCAGACAGAGCGAAAGGGGAGCAAGATACAAAAGCAGAGAGAGAGAGAGAAAGACTCATCAATAATGTGGTTTAGTGAGAAGTGTGAGCTGATGGTACTCATCAGTGTGGGGTTCTGCCTCCTCGCCTCCACTTTGTTTTCTGGCCAACGAACATGAGATCACTACCCAGTGTGGATATATATCCAGCAGCCATCCCAGAGAACCAGGAGAGACAGACTGACCACACCACAGTACTGCAGCTCATTCACCATTTAACAGCAGCTCATCAAACACCACAAGAGCTTACGGACAATTTGCTTCACTGGACATTCTCATTTTCCATACAGAAAACGCATACATGCAAAGTACACACGCCACAAATGAGCCGCAGTCCAAGTTGTCTGATCTGCTTTATCTCAGAAAGCAGCTGCAGAACCGAACAGTAACAACAGCAACAACCCAGAAACAGAGACAGACTGGGTTGGTTGGATGGGGTCCACTGTTAATGGATGATGGCCAAGCATGAACATGTACAGTATTTCTGAGGGAGGGTGTGCACATATGGAGAGGAAAGGTGAATTTACGTGTGTGTGGTTCAGAAAAACGCCATGGCACTTACCAAAGATATTGGTGGAATGTCCTTTCTTGGCGAGAGGTTTCAACTCGTTGTGTCCCCATCCGTACTGTCTGTAGCTGTCCCACGCATGCTTCATCATCTACAACACACACACACATGCTTTAGACACATCTGCAATACAGCAACGTAACGCGAGTCTTGACTCGTTCCACCTGGAATAGAAACGCAGAGCATTTAGAGAAAGACAATCAAGGCATTTTGTTTTGTCTGCTACAACACCATGAACCTATCTTGAACTATAGACTCTAAAGGGAGAACCTTACAAGAGGCTTGTCACATACCTTTTATTTTATAAATGACTCATACATAGTCCTGCACATAACATCTTGACAGCACAAACAATCAGCATTAACACACAATTATTTTTTCACCATCATTTCAGCCTCGACACTGGAAAGAGAATGGCACTTAGGCCTTTGTTCTGGAAAATGATGCAACTGAGATTGACATCCCCGTGCCCCCTCAGCCACTGGCCCCACCTCCACTCCAGCCCCTTAAACACCCCCAAGCTCTTTACACACCCAAAGCCCCAGCCCCTGGTGTGACCACAACTGTCACTTCCTCTGTCACTCAGTTTCTAGGTCAATGGCCAGCAGGTCCCTCACCACACATCTCACACCATGGCTGGGTGGACAGGACACAGTCTTTGTGTGTGTTTGCCGTGTAACTACTTCTCTTCAGACAACATTGATAAATTGGCGCCGTAGGGCTCCTCTCTCTAATCTTTTTCATTGTGTTTTCCTTGACTGTCTGTAGGCACTGACCAGACATAAAACACTGCTGTATTCTTAACATGACCTTTACAGAGGAGCCGTAAGAGATGAACTGAGAATAAAGAGGGAGAAACAGACAGGATAGTGAGGCAAGCCTTGACACGAAGACAGTGATGCTGACCAAAGGAGAGGAGACTCAAGGGAAATTCAAGAGAAACTGTGAGGACGACGCTGCTGACTGACAGAGTCACGCTTTCCAAAATCTCTACTGCACGCTCAACATTTCCCTTTTTCCTTCTAAATCATGGCCTTAGTCTGGTGGGATTAGCTATCCCAGGAGGACATTTTCTCACCCTGTCGGTCTGTCTCTGTCTGCCATGGCAGCCATCCAAAAATGTGAGACCAGGTTTTCCTCCTGTTCGAGCCAGAGTCCCCTCTTCTCCTTTCGCTCTCCTCTGCCAGCCTCTCCTCTCGCCTCTCTTCTCCCAGCAGCACCAAGGCAAGGGAGGAAGGGAGCAAAGCCAATAGAACACATGGCCAGAAGTTTCATTGTGTTCTTGGCTTGCTGGCATTCAATGACGCACTCGGTCTCCACACAGCAGGAGATTATAAATCACATTAACTTACTGGGAAAACACCACTTAACCCATTGGCTCCTGATGGCGAGGTAGACCTCTAATTGGCTGGTTTATAAAATGCTGATTGGCCCATCTGTTAAAGAATATAGGATTTACAGAAACGGAATATTCAAATGTACAGTACGAGTCAAAAGTTTGGACACATACCCACTCAAGGGTTTTTCGTATTTTGTTTTATACATTGTAGAATAATAGTGAAGACATCAAATACAATACACCATCCCATCTGGTTTTGCTCTTAGTGGGACTATCATTTGTTTTCAACAGGACATTGACCCAACACACCTCCAGGCTAGGTAAGAGCTATTTGACCAAGAAGAAGATTGATGGAATGCTGCATCAGATGACCTGGCCTCCACAATCACCCGACCTCAACCAAATTGAGATGGTTTGGGATGAGTCGGACCGCAGAGTGATGGAAAAGAAGCCAACAAGTGCTTAGCATGTGGGAACTCCTTCAAGACTGTTGGAAAAGTATTCCAAGTGAAGCTGGTTGAAATAATGCCAAGAGTGTACACAGCTGTCATCAAGGCAAAGGGTGGCTACTTTGAAAAATCTAAAATATATTTTGATTTGTCTAACACATTTTTTGTGTTATTGCATAGTTGTTGTCTTCACTATTACTCCACAATGTAGAAAATAGTAAAAATAAAGAAAAACCCTAGAATGATCAGGTGTGTCCAAACCTTTGACCTGAACTGTATATTAACATTATACACACTGACTGGACATTTCACTTAACGTACCATTAACATGACACAAAAATGACAATTTGTTGTTATAACATTATGACCAGCACTCAATATCATTTCTAGAGTCTAAAACCCAACAACCATTAATGAATTGACTGACTGGGGTAACATATTGACCAGCATTCAAGATCACTTCTGTAGTAGGGAGTCTGATTCTAAAATGCCATAGCCAATTAAACTCTCCCTTCATGCATGCCTTTATGGTGTGTTTCAACAGATGCTGCTCCTTCAGGTTAGGTTACCCTCACGAGCACATATTGAATGTCAAGATCATTGCAGACATACACACATACGTTACCATGCCGCTGCTGCTGCCTGTAGCGTGAGACCAGGCCAGGGATGTGTCCCAAACAGCACCTGTTTCCCTATGCAGTGCACCCTATGGACCCTAGTCAAAAGTAGTGCACTATAAAGGGAAAAGGGTGCCATTTGGGACGCAACCAGAAGCGTAATGTGTTAAGTGGCATTGCAAGTATTTATATCTGCTTTGAAAAGGGAGAGGGTTTTGGTTGGCTCTGGTTCGGTCTGGTTCCTGCTCTCAGACTCTTAGCTGATCCTCAGCTTCTTCACTGAGACCATAGGAGCACTGATGAGGGATACACAAATCACACTAAGACAGAGGAATAATGTGCCTCAGCAAAAAGAGGGCGAATCTACACACTGCAATAAGACTACTCTTGGCTTTTATTCCCAGTGACTGTTGATTGCCTTCTGCTCGTCGGGTAGCAGCCATCCTGCCGGTCTAACTATGGGCTTGGGGAGGGAAGCATGAAGAAACGACAGCTTGTGGTGGGGTTCTCAGTGTCTGTTAAATAAAATCCACGCTCCACAGAGATGGAGAAACACACAGACCAACCTCTGGTGATTTATCTCTGAGCCAGAAAAATGTGTAAGAAACTCACAGCCAACCTCATGGTTCTGGATGTGTTGGTTTGAGCATGGTAACAAAGAACACTAAGATTGTGGGTTTAATTCACACAAGGGCCTCATATACTGGATATACAGTGCATTAGGAAAGTATTCAGATCCCTTGACTTTGGTCGGTTGCGGGCGACTTAGAGCCGTCCTGACACTGAATTGATCACAGCGGGGATTGGTGCGAACTATAGGGGCGAGGGGCCAGGGTTACTGTGGGTTCCGTGTGAAACACGGTACTTGGTGAAGCCCTATTGGAGAAAAAAAAAAACTTGTTCTGAAAAGTGTCTACAGTGGGGCAAAAAAGTATTTAGTCAGCCACCAATTGTGCATGTTCTCCCACTTAAAAGATGAGAGAGGCCTGTAATTTTCATCATAGGTATTACACCTCAACTATGACAGAGAAAATGAGAAAAAAAATCCAGAAAATCACATTGTAGGATTTTTAATGAATTGATTTGCAAATTATGGTGGAAAATAAGTATTTTATTTATTTATTAATTTATATTTTATATATTTATTTAACACAGTAGGACATCTACTGTGTGCATGACATGTCATTTTCCCCAAAAAATGTACAGATTATTTCACTTAATCACAATTCCAGTGGGTCAGAAGTTTACATACACTAAGTACGAAATGTTTGACGACTATTCTTCATAAATTTTTCTAATATAGTAAAACACTTCTTTGAAGGGTTTGTATGACCTCTGCCCTGACTTTCCAGTGTGGTTTGATCACCCTCATTGGACAGCCATTTGGATAATGAATTAAAGGTCATTTGTAATTCTGATTGAAAAGGTCATTTGTAATATTGATAATTATGATGAAGTTTATAGTTCTTAGCCATATATTTGACTCGGACCAATGTGGAGAAGGAGAGGGTGTTGTCTTTGACTAAGGGTAGGCTGTCTTAAGTCTATTTTCCTATGACCGTATGTGTACAATTATTATTATTAGTTAAGGGTAGTGATTCTAATTATATTTTGTTATTTGAAATGATTTTGTTTTATTTTTAACCATTAGTAGTGGGGATTTTTGTTGTTTTTTACACATTACTCACATTGGGAGTCATGTGTCAAAATCGGGGAGTCCTCTGAGGTTTTGGATTGAAGTTTACACACCTTAAGTGATATGTAGGAGTGTATTGAGTGATATGTGAAGGAGTGTATTGTTGTGTTTGTTCTGATACAAATCTCACCAGATTAGGTCTGCTGGATTGTTGGGATTTCTCCCGATGGGTTATAGGTCTGACTTCCTGAACCTGTGGCTCTGCGGTGAAGTTGACAGTGTGATGGGGAGTATAAACCAATTTGAAAAACATTGTTTCAATAGAATGTGTTATTCTCTTTGACACGTTTAGACATTGGTACTAAGAATAATTGGTAAACGTAATAATTTATGCTTGTCTGGATTTCCTGAATCAAAAATGAACTGAACTAAACTGTTGTTCTGATCTGTCCTCTCTTGAGGTTATCATGAAAAGTGACGTCAGTAGGTGTCTTAAGGCATGGAAGAGATCATTGGAGCGAACAGCGTGTACCTCAAAACCCCCTCTAACTGGCTGAAGAAAAGCGACACCGGCGTTCAATATGACCCTGTCCGCACCCCTTCTACCATGTTACGGATACAGTTATCCTGTGTGTGTGTGTATCCTGTGTGTGTGTTTCTTTTCTCTCCTTCTCCCCTCACAGGTGAAAACCATCACTCCCCAATCAGTCAACAATCAATCATCAATCAGAAGACACACCTCCTCCTATTTCCTACCCTATCACAGTTCCTTCCCCATGGTTTAAAAACCCCATCATTTGTTTGTTCTAAAGCAATCTCTCGCTCAATCTCTAGCTCAATCTCTAGCTCAATCTCTAGCTCAATCTCTAGCTCAATCTCTAGCTCAATCTCTCTGTAAATGCCATGTCTGTAGGTCTCTGTGTTTCACTCTCACTTTTTGTCTTAACCTCTCTTTTGTTTAAGCACCTCCATAGCACTTTGTCATCACCTGTGAGTATTGTTTTTGGTTATGGTGTTTGTTTGTTGCTGGTGGGAAAAGGGGAAACCAAGACAAGTCGCCCATGGGCATACACTACCCGTAGGTGAACTTTGTTAAATACACTAGTTAGAACTGGGCGGACCACCCACTGTATTTTTGGTTAGTTAGTTAGCTGTTGTTAAAATAGGCTAGTCTAGCTTAGGGGTGTTTTTGAATACTTATTGTTTCTTTCCTTGGGTCCAGCTCAGCCCCTTTTCCTGCTCCCCCCATTACCGTGTGTTTATAAATAAACCTGGAGTTTGACGGTAGATTTCTGTTGTCGTGGTTATTTCGTTCACACTTTTACTTTGTCACAATAATAATTTGCATGAGTTATGTTACGGGTCTCATTACCATCCCCCCTAGACTGTCGGGCCAAAAGGGATTCGTAACATACCAAGAGACCCGAGTCTGAGCCAGCAACCGGTGTACAGCATCCGGTCTAAGCTGTCAACTGCTTTTCTCTCAGGAGTGTGACAGGAGTCCACGTGGAGTGAGCATGGGGACAGATCTGTTCCAAACTTCTCTTATGTTGCTAGTATACTGGTTGAAAAATGGACAAGACATAATGGGTGGTAAAGATGGTGGCAGCCCAGGTAAGACATTGAAACTGGGACATTTCTGAAGCTGACAATGAAGAAGACGACAGAAGATTCAGTGCCTGAAGGGGGGGATTGGTGAACTGTGCCCAAAATGGATTAAGACTTGTCTAAAATAGTTTATTTTGGGGTGTCAGGTTGATTGTAGAGGTCTACACACTACACAAATGTATGGTAATTTATATTAAGAATGCATTAAGATACTGATCTGTAATTATAATCATGATAAAAGTTAATAGTAGAATTATAGGATAACTATACTGTATGTTAATATCAATGCGCATCCTGCAAATGTCGATGTGTGTTAAATTGAGGGGTTTTGCCTTTGCGTGATAGGACCAATGTGAATCACTGAGCAATGTCATGCTAAATTTGGGTTGGATAATTAATTGGGTTTTGGAAACTGATGGATTGATTGGTGAATGGGAAGAGTGAAACTGATCCTAATCTATTTGACTAATTTCCGTTACCAAATTATGTTTTTGATGATATTGATAATACTCAGGAAGTATAGCATGTATAGGAGTTGACTTATAAGTAGTGGAATCATGATGCTTGTCTTGGGTCATGTTCAATAGGCACCAACGGAATACATTTTACTTAAACCAGGAGTCACTACCTGGATTTGTCCAACAAGGTATGCTAATTTTAGTTTCTAGGGTGGAAATAGTTATTTCCACCATACTGATCAATTGGAGTGTGCTCTATTGTTGCATGCACTGCATTAAGCATTTGGTAGGCCTGATCACGACAACGATGAGACAGCCTATAGGGAGGTCAGAGACCTGACCGTGTGGTGCCAGGACAACAACCTCTCCATCAACGTGACAAAGGAGATGATTGTGGACTACAGGAAAAGGAGGACTGAGCACGCCCCCATTCTCATCGACGGGGCTGTTGTGGAGCAGGTTGAAAGCTTCAAGTTCCTTGGTGTCCACATCACCAACAAACTAACATGGTCCAAGCACACCAAGACAGTCGTGAAGAGGGCACGACAAAACCTATTCCCCCGCATGAGACTGGAAAGATTTGGCATGGGTCCTCAGATCCTCAAAAGGTTTTACTACTGCACCATCGAGAGCATCCTGACGGGTTGCATCACTGCCTGGTATGGCAACTGCTCAGCCTTCGACCGCAAGGCACTACAGGTGGTAAAGCGTACGGCCTCTATACCAGGCGGTGTCAGAAGAAGGCCCTAAAAATTGTCAAAGACTCCAGCCACCCTAGTCATAGACTGTTCTCTCTGCTACCGCACAGCAAGCGCTAGGTTCAAGAGGCTTCTAAACAGCTTCTACCCCCAAGCCATAAGACTCCTGAACAGCTAATCAAATGGCTACACAGACTATTTGCATTGCAATAAATTGTCCGTAGAGCTCCGAGACAGGATTGTGTCGAGGCACAGATCAGGGGAAGGGTACCAAAACGTTTCTGCAGCATTCAAGGTCCCCAACACAGTGGCCTCCATCATTCTTAAATGGAAGAAGTTTGAAACCACCAAGACTCTTCCTAGAGCTGGCTGGCTGGCTGCCTGTCCCAAACTGAGCAAATCATGGGAGAAGGGCCTTGGTCAGGGAGGTGACCAAGAACCTGATGGTCACTCTGACAGAGCTCAAGAATTCCTCTGTGGAGATGGGAGAACCTTCCAGAGGAACAACCATCTCTGCAGCACCACCAATCAGGCCTTTATGGCAGTGTCCAGATGGAAGCTACTCCTCAGTAAAAGGCAAGTGACAGCCGGCTTAGAGTTTTTAGGTCTCTCCAGAGATGTTCGATCGGGTTCAAGTCCGGGCTCTGGCTGGGCCACTCATGGACATAAAGCCTTTCAGACAATTAGAAACACTATTCTCTGGTCTGATGAAACCAAGACTGAACTCTTTGGCCTGAATTCCTAGCGTCATGTCTGGAGGAAACCTGGCACCATCCCTACGGTGAAGCATGATGGTGGCAGCATCATGCTGTGGGGATGTTTTTTGGTTGGTTGATCAAGGGAAAGATTAAAGGAGGAAAGTACAGAGAGATCCTTGATGAAAACCTGCTCCAGAGCGCTCAGGATCTCAGACTGGGGCAAAGGTTCACCTTCGAACAGGAGAAAAACGTGAGATGTTTTCCATTTTGATCTAGAATGCAGCCCTCACAAGACTAGTCTGAAGGTCCCCTGGTACCAGTTGAAAAAATGAATGGAAGTATAGTATATGGAGAAGGTTTAGTGCCAAAAATATAGGGTTAAATATGTTTTTTTCTCATTAAAAAACATTTCCTGATCTTTCTTTTATCTCTCAGATATAGGACAGACACTTCAGAACAAACTTAAATTTGATATTTTTTTTGGGGGGGGGGACTGTTGTTCCATGTAGAGAATATGTTATTCAATGCATTTGTATGGGCTAATCAGGCCAAAAAAGATTTTGTCAAATATCATTATAATTATAAAAATGTTTACTTCAAGGGGTCTTGAAATTCAAAATAAAAAGTCAAAATTATCCTTGGTATGATCTTCTTAAAACAATTCCATATAGCCTACGAGTGATGAGATGGATAGTCCCGACAGCGTGGATTTCGAGTTCCAATGTGTAATATAAATAGGCTACCAGCTAAATCCTGTATATACAGCGCCTTCAGAAAGTATTCGCACCCGTCAACTTTTTCCACATTTTGTTGTGTTACAGCCTGAATTTAAAATGTATTAAATGTATATTTTGTGTCACTGATCTACACACAATATCCCATAATGTCAAAGTGGAATTAGATATTTACAAATTAGGTATTTAGAAATGTTTACAAATGTTTAAAGGGGTGCTTTTACACCTGCATTGCTTGCTGTTTGGGGTTTTAGGCTGGGTTTCTGTACAGCACTTTGAGATATCAGCTGATGTACGAAGGGCTATATAAATAAATTTGTTTTGATTTAAATATGAATTAAACAATGTCTTGAGTCAATAAGTATTAAACCTAGGAGTAATAATTTGCTAAAAAAGTCACAAGTTGCATGAACTCACTGTGTGGAATAATAATGGTTAACATGATTTTTAAATGACGACCCCATCTCTGTACCCCACACATACAATTGTCTGTAAGGTCCCTCAGTCAAGCAGTGAATTTCAAGCCACAAAGACCAGAGTGCTTTTCCAAAGGTTCGCAAAGTGCACTTATTGGTAGATTTTAAAAAACTAAACTATTTTAAGCAGACATTGAATATCCCTTTGATCATAGTGCAGTTATTAATTACACTTTGTATGGTGTATCAATACACCCAGTCATAACAAAAATACAGGCACTCTTCCTAACTCAGTTGCCAGAGAGGAAGGAAACTCAGATACAGTGTTTCACCATGAGGCCAATAGTGACTTTAAAACAGTTACAGCGTTTAATGTATGTGACCGGAGAAAACTGAGGCTGGATCAACAACATTGAAGTTAGATCACAATACTAACATAAATGACAGTGAAAAGAAAGCCTGTACAGAATAAAAATATTTTTTAAAATGCGTCCTGTGTTCAATAATGCACTAAAGTATTACTGTAATACAAAATGGCCTGAATACAAAGCGTTGTGTTTTGTTGGATTTGCCACAAACATATCACTGAGTACCACTCTTCATATTTTCAAGCATGGTGGTGGCTGCATCATGTTATGGGTAGGCTTGTCATCGGCAAGGATGAAAATAGTTTTTGTTTCTTTATAAAATAAAAGGAACAGAACTAAGCACAGGCAAAATCCTAGAGGAAAACCTGGTTCAGTCTCCTTTCCAACAGACAATGGGAGACATATTCAACTTTCAGAAGGACAATTACCCAAACAAAAGGCCAAATATACACTGGGGTTGCTTACCAAGACAACATTGAATGTTCCTGAGTGTACTAGTTACAGTTGACTTAAAACCTGCTTAAAAATCTAATGACAAGACTTGAAAATGATTGTCTAGCAATGATCAAAAAGCAACTTGAGCTTGAAGAATAAAAAATAATAAAAAAGGGGGAAATATTGTATAATCTAGCTGTGCAAAACTCTTAGACTTACCCAGAAAGACTCACAGATAGAATCACATTTGGCAGTGATTACAACATGTATTGATTCAGGGGTTTGAATAATTATCTAAATGATACATTTTCATATTTATTTTCCATGAATGAAAAACGAAATAAAAACATCTATTGATTACTGATTAGTATGCTGGTACATTGAAAATGTATTTTACAATCTGCAACGTCTGAATTTCCCACTTGAATTACTGAACAAGTAAATACATCATCGCCACCAGCCAGGAATCTAAATAGCAGCATTGTGACACTGTAAGCCTATAGCTTCGTGAAACATAAACGTTAGGCTTAACACGAGAAAAAACCTGCATCAATTAAAGCAAATCTATAGGCTACTACAAGCACTGGCGCCACATAGTCTGATAGCTTATCGATAGACAGCCACGTAGACGTCGCAATTTCAGGACCATGGACAGTGATCGGTAGTATATACTTTGAGTGGCTGACACATTAGATAAAACATTTTAGGGAAGTAGGTGGCCCAAACTCCAACTTTGCGTTCGTCCAGAGTAGGCTTGGGCGATATAACGTAAACTGGGGTATTTGGAAATAGCCACGGGATGGTTTTAAATACCATCAATGCCGTTGAAACCACTTATTTTAAGTTTTTCAATACATTTTAATATTTGTAGTAAATACCTGCAGTCAACTTGTGCAAAAGGTTAGGACAGTAGTCACCAACCTTTTCTGAGTCAAGATCTCGGAGTCAAAATGCAAGCCAAGATCTACCGCTCGGATTCTTAAAACATTTTTTTATTTTATAAACATGACTTAAGATTTTGTAACATTAACCAATTAAAAACTGTTTGGTAGCAATGAGGTTTGTGCAGTAGGCCATAGGCCCAATACATTATCACTGCATATTGGCTATGCTTGAATTGCCCTGCCAATGTTGTTCTTCTCAGACAATTTTGAAATAATGTTTTTTAATTGGTATTTGATCAGACTGGCAATAGATAATTTGTTGTATTACTCGTGAGACCCAGCTGAGTGAACATAATATTATATAGATTTTTTTTTTACAGGACTGCATCTGATAGTCAGTCTGATGTTGCAGCGATGAGGCTGTGAAAAGGGGACACAGTCCAGCTGATGGCAAAACTGAAGTCGCACTGCATTATTTCTGCCTCATGCACCAATTCATGTTGTTACTCCTATGACCAGAGAAAGTGAAATATTCCTCAATTTAAAAAAAGACAAGCCACTAACAATAACAACGCAACATTTTGTTAAACTCATTCATTGCAGCTGCAGTGCTGGAGTACGTACATTTTAAGGCTTATGAAAGTGTTGACAGTGCTGGATAACTTAAACATTAACTTACTCAAAAACAGCAGCTCTTTCCAGTATTCATTGAGACTCTCTAGTCACATTTTTTATTTTTTATTCTCACAGTATGAACTTTGCTGTGAGTTCGAGTTTTCTTTTTACAGTCTATGGCACTTTGCCTTCCTGGCGCTAGGGCTGCTGAATCAAGCACAAACAACTGCACAAATTCATTAAAAAATAATAGGAATGCAAGGCTTGATCAGTGTTTTTTTTATTTATTATTTTACATAAATGTTTGTTGATAGACAAGGAATGCCTTGGAGAGGGACCAGTCAATCGTGATCGCCCGGTTGGTGACCACTGCATTGGGAGATAAAGCAGATTATGTTCCTCATTTCATCTGTCACATTTTTTGCATTACGAAGTTTACTGTAGTTCCCCTGAACAGCTGAGCCAGTCATGCATTTGTTTGTAAATAGCATATTGGGAGAAATTGGGAGCAGGTGCCTAGCAGTTTTTGGTAACTGTACCAAAACCAAACCGTGACCCCAAAACCACAATACGTCCCGAACCGTGTGTTTAGGTCATACAGCAGAGGTCATGCAGTCTGTCTTATGCTGACATTGCTTATGTTGATATCCACACAAGTATAATTATGTAGTCATTTCTACCCACTATCCATCATGGTGTGGATTAATATCTGCCTTTAGAACCAAGGAGAAGGCTAATATAAACCCATCTCCCTCTGCCTAGAGAAAATAGGGTCTGGTGTTGTATCACTACAGATTGTCGATTAGACTCTCTCCTCATTTGAATATTGAGTGGTGTAGATACCTCTGTAGATTTATTAATCATGCCACATTATACGCTCGACCTTGCCTTGGAACGGTCTCCAGCCTAGAGAGTTGCCCAGTGTTACTAAGGTCCGTCTGGACGAGATTAAAATCTCTGCCCTGCTCTCTCTCCGCTCGTCCACAATCACTGAGATGTGTATATCTCTTCAGCTCTTAGGGTTGACGAGAAAGGCAGATTTTATTATTAATAATTCTGGGGAATTCATAACCAGTTCTGATACGTACACAGTGAAGTGGAAAGAAAAGTGGATTTCAACACCTGTGCCTCCGAGGACACATCACCTTGTAATTTCATAATCTGAGCACTCTGCTGCTGGAATGTGGCTTTTGTTCTAAATATCATCCAATTTTTGAAAAGGAGGAGCGTGACATTGCCTGTTGTGGGCTGAGCTCTTGGGCACGTTATATGAAGACATTATTTCCTCGGTTGATCGCTTTTTCAAAGCGTGCCTTGCAGTGAACCGTGAGGGTGACATCCTTTTAGAGTCAATCACATCTCTTGGACAACTTCCTGGAGAAGCAAGGCCAGGACTGGAGCAGAGGCACAGAAAGAGGGAAGGGAGAGATGAGGGAGACAGAAAACGAGAGAGAAGCACGCAAAAAGACAGCACTACATAAAGAGTATCTAAGCAGATAAAGCACAGAGAAAGGAAAAGAGGGATAGAAAGAGCGAGACAAAGATAGAGACAGAAAAAGACAAGAGCAGGTAGAGATGGTGAGGAAGGGGGACCTTCCTTTATCCAGCTGAATGACGCCTAACAATCTGAGTAGCACCACCCACAGGTTAGACTAGAGGTTGTTGTTTACTGGATTATTCCTGTTCCTGCAAAACTCAGGCAGGGGAGGATGACGGGACGGAGGTGGACAGCCTATAAACTCAGAGGTCCGCAGTGCGGCCGGCCAGTGCTCCCTTTGCCTTCCTGTCTCCTGTCCTGAGAAACAGCCAGCTAGGAGCTCTGCTCTGACCTTCACAATGGTAGCCAAACCCTTGGCCACCAGGCACCCACCCCCAGCATCCTCAATCACCACCCACTGGTGATTCATAAAGCAGAAGCTACCCCGCCACAGAGCAATCCTAGAGTCCTGCATTTGGGTTGGATACTCAAGGTTTCCTGCGGTTGACCGGATAAAAGCTGGTGGGTGTAATGAAAACATTCTATCAACCTGCGGGTCGGCTCACGGGTTCAGAACAATTATATTCCGGGTCGGAATTGTTTTAAATCAAGATAATATTTTTTTTTACAAACCCAGGAGCTTGTTGTTTGGCATTGCGTTGTCTCTGTGAACAGAGAGGAAAGCATATAGGCTACCAGCCACACACCCAGTGGATCAGAGAACTGTCAATTATTTGTGTGGTGCTGAAACGTGTTTCATCCCTCCATAATTATAATAATTTATACATTACAAATTGACCAGAACTAAGCCCAAAAAGAGATTGTATTTGAAAATAACAATTCCATACCTTGATTACATTGAGACACGATCACATCTCTTTCTTTTATTTGTGGGAATAGATTTCCTCAAATTAAACACATTTTTTAATGAATCCCTGGTGATTTGAGTATTTTGACAAAAAACACCCCCCCCACCCCCAAATTATATTGGTATATTTACTTTTTTTATTAAAATATTTGGGGGTAAAACATTTTTATAAATCACCCACAGGCCACCTGTTGCTGACCCCTGCCCTAGGCTATAGCCTACTAAATAAAATTATTTTTGCATCCTACATTTTAATCTGGAAATGATTTATTTAAGTTTAAATTATTTGATTATTTAAACAATATTGAAGGTTCTTTAGAACAAAACGCTCAGTTACAGTCTTCTCACATCTCTGCAACTCCCGTATGGACTCAGGAGAGGCGAAGGTGGAGAGCCATGCGTCCTCCGAAACACGACCAAACCAAGCCGCACTGCTTCCTCACACAATGCCCGCACTTAACCCGGAAGCCAGCCACACCAACGTGTCGGAGGAAACACTGTTCACCTGGTGACGTGTCAGCGTGCATGCGCCTGGCCCACCACAGGAGTTGCTAGAGCACGATGGGACAAGGACATCCCTGCTGGCCAAACCCTCCACCCAGACGATCCTCCTCTTTTTTAATAGAGGACATCCCTCTGTTTTCTCACACAATTGCATAGCCTATAGCAATGTTGCGGAACATGAGCTTTCATTAAGTGTGATTAGATTTTCGATAACATTTGCATTGATGTCCGAGGGATTAGAGGGACAATAGAGTACCAGGCAGTTTGGTAGGCTACTAATGACTTATCATCAGAGATATGGCTAATGACCGTGACTAAAAGGTCACGTGGAATTTGACTGCCGTCATGACTCATGACCGTCGATGTGGCGGTAACACGGTCACCGTAACAGCCCTAGGTAGACCATTCCATTGTTGTGGGTCAGCTAAGGAGTATTGGTGTCTCTGAGGGGCTTTGGCCTAGTTTGCTAACTACCTCTCTAAGAGTGCAGTGTATAAAATCAGAACATCTGCAGTCTCAGACACTGCCTGTCACCAGGGGAGTAGCCCAAGGCTTGATCCTAGGCCATACGCTCTTCTCAATTTACATCAACAACATAGCTCAGGCAGTAGGAAGCTCTCTCATCCACTTATATGCAGATGATAGTCTTACACTCAGCTGGGCCCTGCCCGGATTTTGTGTTATATGCTCTATAACAAAGCTTTCTTAGTGTCCAACAATCTTTCCCTGTCCTGAACACCTCCAAAACAAAGGTCATGTGGTTCGGTAAGAAGACTGCTGCCTTGTCCATCTCATTAGTCAGAAGGTGTTTCAACTGTGCTGGCCGAGGTGATATTTAAGAGTGACTGGCCTAGTGCTCCAGTTATCTTGAGAGATGTGGAGATGTTGAGTCTCCCTATTTGATTTCTAGAAAATCTGGAAAATTCCGTAGTCTGATTTTCCCTGTTTTTGTTTCGATAAAATTTTTGGTTTTCTTCCATTAAGTTTGGTGTGGGTTTTAATTTTGTTAACTTCTTCTTGGGCAAATTGTGGTTGCTCATGGTGGGTGTCTTTTAGGTCCTAGTTGTTGTTGCTAATCAACTTTCAGTGGAGACCCCCACGAGTGTCTTTCAGAACCCCTCCTAAAACCACACCTGTTTAGTTTTGGTTGTTGTCAGTGACTCTTTGTTAGTTCCCCTTTCTGTTTGAGTGACAATTTTGGTTTTCTTGCTGAGAAACATAACAGATACCTACTGCAACCCTCATCCTTCACATACAACACCCGTTCTTCCAGTCACATTCTGTTAAAGGTCATCAAAGCACACAGATCTCTGGGTTGCTCCTCTTTTCAGTTCCCTGCAGGTAGCTACTGCAGCGAGCTGCAAAAAACACTCAAACTGGACAGTTTTATCTCCATCTTTACATTCATAGACTCCATCATGGACACTCTTACTGACATGTGGCTGCTTCACGTGGTGTATTGTTGTCTCTACCTTTTTGCCCTTCGTGCTGCTGTATGTGCCTAATACTATGTTTACACTGCTACCATTCTGTGCTGCTACTGTGTTGTTGTAATGTGTTGCTGCCATGTGTTGTTGTCTTAGGTCTCTCTTTATGTAGTGTTGTAATGTCTCTTGTCGTGATGTGTGTTTTGTCCAACATTTGTATTTTTAATCACAGCCATCATCCCCGCAGGAGGCCTTCTGCTTCTTGGTAGACCATCACTGTAAATAAGAATTTGTTCTTAAATTGACTTGCCTGGTCAAATAAAGGTTAAATAAATAAATACAGAAAGAAATAATGTAAAGGTTTTGTTACATCGGCTTTAGGCTTTCATTAGGTAAGAAGACTAATAAGGCGGCCCTTTTTTTAAGAGCGATTTGAGTTGTCAATGTGCTCTCACTGTAAAAAGTTTTTAAAATACCATTCTTAATTCATGGCATGGATTCCTTTTATACAAAAGTTGAATAGGGAAGTAATAGCCTACTACTCTGAAGTCATAAAAACAATTAAATATATTGATGTTATTTGGCGGGCCACGGTTCGGCTCTCAAAACAATTCAATGTGGGTTGTGGAGAAAAATCTGTCTCGATGTCATATCGGGTGGGGCTCGGAATTATCTTGAGAAGCGATCGGAACTACTGCGGTGCTCTGGAGTTTTGGGGAGCTGTGTCTGGAGTTCTGAATGTGCTGCCCTGGGTAACCTCTGGAGTAAGCCTGATTGATTTAAAATCTCCCTCCAGCCTTCCCCCACCAGCGGATCCTATCTGCTCTAACGGACGGCCCTTCAGAAGATGCATGAGGGCAGTGAAAATGTGACTGCTGTAAATACATTCATGGCACCCAGGCAGGGTGATAAATTCCCTTTAAAAGAAGACAGTAAAGTAGCTCAGATGGCCCCTTTAACAGCTCTTAGCATCGGGTCCTAACAGATAACAGAGGATGATACGGCTGCTGTTCCATTGTAACATATGGTCCTCTCACACTGATCTCACCACTGAGAACGCTCATCATGGTTTCAGACCCAGTCACAATGTGTGAACATGGAAGCACAACTAGTGGTCGGTTCAGGAACTACACCCTACATCATACAAATCACAGCCAGTAAGCAGGGCAGTCAGGTGAACAAGTTTGGGTAGTAGTACAATATTAAAGTAGATAATGTTTAAAAAGTCACCTTTTTTGGTTGAGAAGCTTTTGCCTTCAAATGAATGACCATGCTCTAAACCTCCCTGGGCCCATTCCCTCTGGCACTTTCTCTCTACACTGCTGTGACTTTTCTTTGGGATAAATTAACTGATATTCTACCTCCCTCTCCCTGTCTCTCCGACCTTGTGTACTGTCTGCACCACTATGCCCCTTCCCTCGCCCCCTCTTTCTCTCTCACATGCTGGGTATATGGTCAGCCATGAACCTGGCACTGAAGTGGTGGTCCCTGTGCTCCCCAGTCCTCTCCCCCCAGGGCTCCTTGTATCGCAGGCCAACACACCACACCCCTCTTCTGACCTCTATAGGTCCCAGAGAGCCTTGCAAACACGCTAAACAAAGAAACACTCCTTTCCTCTCACTCTCCCTGCCAAGACTGAACGGTCCCTAACGAGTGGTGAGAGGACCATGGATCAAAGGCTGTCCGTTTGCAGATGCTCCCTAAGAGAATATAGTTTATAAATTAGAGCCAGAGAGTTCACCTGTCATTGAGTGTTTCAAAAGGCAGCCACATACAGAGAGGGCATGGACACCACAATCCCGTTCCCATTTCCCAGTACTACGTATTGTTCGAGCTGAAAGGATACTAAATGGATTATTGCATTGTCATGACGAGATGTCTGGGTCAGGCAAGTAGAAATACTATACAATAGGGAGAACATTACGTTTTATGGGGCAACAGAAATGTAACGACTAAAAATAAACCATAAAAATTGTGAAACAAAGAAGTTATCTTGCGTGCAGTCTCCTACCTCTTCTCAAACACACACCACTCAGCGTCACACAGAGTCGGCCTCATAAAAACAATTGTGAAGCAGTCAAACCCCTAGACACATGAAGGCAGGTACGCAACCCAGTAAGCCAGGAGGATGACAACACGGAACAAAAACTTCTCCGTTTCTAGGCGTCAACACTGTTAAACAGTTGAATATTTTTAGGTACTTTTTAAGTAAATACCTGCAGTCAACTCATACAATACGTTATGAGATAAAGAAGATTGCATTCTTCATTTAACCTGTCACATCATTTTTCATTATGAAGGTTACCGGTAGTCCCCAGTCACGTGATGTTTGTTTACAAGCACACAATGATGAGAGACCGAGACTGGAACCTTGTGAGTCACTCACTGTTGTGCAGTATGCGTCATGTGATCTAGTTACAGTACGGAATTTAAGACTAAATACTTGCCTTCTAGATATCTTAGAACTATTAAGTTAACAGTAAAAAAAAAATGCTTAATGCTCTGCAGTTGTGCATTTGGTTTGCTAATTTAGTTGCTAGTTGGTCGCTAGTTAGTCGCTTGGTAACAGCAGAAAATCTCCTCCCTGATTGTTTTGTGTGTGCAGCAGAGTAGCATTTTTTGGTTACTAGTATACTTGTAAAGTTTAGGTCAGACTGTATAAAAATGTTTGCAATGTGCTTGTTAGCATTTAGTTTGCATTCTCTATGAGATTTTACATATACTTGTTAGCATTGGTAACCTTTGGATTAGTGGGGTTTGAAAACAGATCCCCTTGTGTTCAGTGTCAGTATTACTGGATATCCCGGTATGGCACAAGGTCGGTATGAATGTATGACAATTTCGATAGCGCCCAAGTCTATCCATTTCTACCTCTCTCATCTCTCACGCTAATCCAGGCAGGATAAAGTATTTTCCCTGCTTCCGTTTAATCTGTTCAAACACCACATACAGAGATAACAACACTGAGGTGCGCTACCGTGGCAACAGTCCCGAGGTGAGCAGAATTGGGGTTTGTTTTGTCCTGTGCCAATTCCTGTCACATTCTCTCCATCAGCCCAGCACTAATCAAACGTAGCACCACCCTGCTTCTTAGGCTTATACTTAGCATTTAGCTGCTATGGTTTGCCTGGAATACAGATGTGTCTTTTCCACCCATCTCCCTTTCTTTTCACCACCTCCATTTCAGAGATGTGCTAAACGACACCAAAATGGTAATGAAATAGCGGGGCCAAACAAGTCCACACTTACCGAGGTGGGTTCCAGCAGAGAGGACAGTGTTGAAATATAGATCCATGACATCCATACATAATGTATAGAGGCATACATTCTCATGAATTATGGATGCTGGTCACCAGATAGTGCTTCTCTTCTGGGGATATAGGGCGGTATCAGATGGGCATAGCTTACTACAGTGTGTATCACACAGAGCAGAAACCTAGATTGGCTCTCTTGAGATTAATCTGTTGCAGAGTGGAGAGTCGTGTTAGATGGGGAATTAGGCTTATAGCACTGTGCTGTGGGGAATGGATCTTATTTTCTCATATTTACTTATTCTATAGATGCATTGGCGGTGATTACTTTTCTGTTTCACAAATAACACAGAATGGTGCTTCAGAGAGAGAAGTAATTCATCCTAAAAAACATCCTGACTGGTTGGCATTGTTACCTGGTATGGCATATGCACGGCATCCTACCGCAAAGGGTAGTGCGTACGGCCCAGTACATCACTGGGGCCAAGCTTCCTGCCATCCAGGACCTCTATACCAGGCAGTGTCAGAGGATCACTGGGGCCAAGCTTCCTGCCATCCAGGACCTCTATACCAGGCAGTGTCAGAGGAAGGCCCTAAAAATTGTCAATGACTCCAGCCACCCTAGTCAGACTGTTCTCTCTGCTACCACACAGCAAGTGGTACCGGAGCGCTAAGTCTAGGTCCAAAAGACTTCTTAACAGCTTCTACCCCCAAGCCATAAGACTGTTGAACAGTTAATCAAATGGCTACTCTGACTATTTGCATTGATCCCCCTTTTTTTACACTGCTGCTACTCGCTGTTTATTATCTATGCATAGTCACTTTACCCCTACCTACATATACAGATTACCTCAATTACGCCGACTAACCTGTACCCCCACACATTGACTCGGTACCGGTAACCCCTGTATATAGCCTCTTCATTGTGTAACTTTTTTACTTTAGTTAATTTAGTAAATATTTTCTTAACTGCATTGTTGGTTAATAAGGGCTTGTAAGTAAGCATTTTATTTGTACATCGCCTCGGTACCCCTTGTATATGGCCAAGTTATCATTACGAATTGTGTATTTGTTATTAGATTTGTTTGAGTTTTACTTTTCTATGATCTTTCTCTCTACATTGTTGGGAAGGCCTGTAAGTTAGCATTATGTCTCTCTTTCCTTTACGAAGCATGTGACGAATACAATTTTATTACATTTATGAGAAATCAGTGTCATTGCACTGTGGTTGGGTATGACAGATGGCCATGCCGGGAGCATGAAAGCACATGCGGCTCTTAACCTGTTGAGTGTAGGGGGCAGTATTTTGATGTTTGGATGAAAAACCTACCCAAAAGAAATTGCCTATTTCTCAGGCCCAGAATCTAGAATATGCATATAATTGTCAGATTAGGATAGAAAACACTCTAAAGTTTCCAAAACTGTCAAAATATTGTCTGAGTATAACATAACTGATATTGCAGGCGAAAACCTGAGAAATCCAACCCGGACACACTGTTTTTCCTGAAAGCTCTCTGTTCCATTGCCTGCCGTTGCTCCATTTAAAGGGATATCAACCAGATTCCTTTTCCTATGGCTTCCCCATGGTGTAAACAGTCTTTAGACATAGTTTCAGGCTTTTATTTTTAAGAATAAGCGAGAAAGATCACATCGCGTCATTGGATGGCTGGGTGCCAGCAGCGTTTTGCATGCGCAACAGCTTGGAGCAGACATTTTCTCTCTCTGTCCTATTGAAGAAGCTACAGTCCCCGTTTAAATATTATTGATTATATATTGTAAAAACAAACGGAGGATTGATTATAAAAAATGTTTGACATGTTTCTACGAACTTTACGGATACTATTTGGAATTTGTCTGCCCCGTCGTGACCGCTCGAGCCTGTGGATTTCTGAACATATAACGCGCCAACCAAATGGAGGTATTTTGGATCAAAATAATCTTTATGGAACAAAAGGAACATTTGTGTAACTGGGAGTCTCGTGAGTGCAATCATCCGAAGATCATCAAAGGTAAGTGATTCATTTTATTGCTTTTCTGACTTTCGTGACTAATCTACTTGGCTGCTAGCTGTTTAATGTTTTGTCTGCTGAAAGAGATGTCCTTACATAAACGTTTGGTATGCTTTCGCCAAAAACCTTTTTTGAAATCTGACACGCCATGTGGATTAACAACAAGCTACGCTGTGTTTTGCTAGATTGCACTATTTTTAGTAATTCAGCGGATGTTGACGAAAATGTTCCCGGTAACGGGATGGGTGCATCAAGAAATTAAGAGAAGACAAGCTATGTGCACAGTGCACACAAAATTAGGTGGAAACTGAGCTGCAAAAAGTATGACCACAGAGACAAATATTTCCCTTAGATTACACAGACCCACAAAGAATTCGAAAACAAAAACAAATATTGATAAACTCTCATATCTATTGGGTGAAATACCATTGTGCCATCACAGTAGCAAGATTTGTGACCTGTTTTCAGAAGAAAACGGCAACAAGTGAAGAACAAACACCATTGTAAATACAACCCATAATTATATTTATTTTCCATTTTGTACTTGAACTATTTGCACATCGTTATAACACTGTACATAGCCATAATATGACATCTGAAATGTCTCTATTCCTTTGACTTTTGTGAGTGTAATGTTCACTGATCATTTTTGATTTGTTTATTTCACTTTTATTTATTATCCATTTCACTTTCTTTGGCAATGTAAACATATGTTTCCCATGCCAATAAAGCCCTTTGAATTGAATTGGGAGAGCGCTTTATCATACCCTAAAGGAGACGTGTGATATTTAAACACACCATCTTGGATAGAGTGGTGTCATATGGATCATATTAAGGATCACACAGGGCCATTTGCTATGTACTGTGGGGATTGCTCATGGAGAGAGAGATGGAGGCAGGGAGAGAGGAGGGTGGCCTCATCCTCTTCTCTACGGTCTTTATGGGCCACCATTTAAAAGCCCTAATTACGCTATCGATTTATCAGGGCTTTACAGTTACAGTACCCAGCTCCATGGGGAATACCACACACACACACATATCTCTTTATAAATGCAGTACAACACAGGCCTTTCTGTTATTGTAGAGGACCCCTATCTTGGCGGTGAAGAGAAATGTTATATTTAAGCAAATTTACTGCAATTCATCACATTTCTCCAATGTGTGAACTCATTCAAGACTGTTGGAAAAGTATTCCAGGTGAAGCTGGTTGAGAGAATGCCAAGAGTGTGCAAAGCTGTCACCAAGGCAAAGGGTGGCTACTTTGAAGAATCTCAAATATATTTTGATTTGTTCATCACTTTTTTGGTTTCTACATGATTCCATATGTTATTTCATAGTTTTGATGTCTTCATTATTATTCTACAATGTAGAAAATAGTAAAAATAAAGAAAAACCCTGGAATGAGTAGGTGTCCAAAATGTTGACTGGTACTGTACTTAAACATTTTTTTTTTTTTTTTTTTACATATATATGGAAGGATTTCAATGGCATAAAAATCCCTGCAAGCATTTCTGCTCTGGTCCCAATAGGAAAAATGAATATGGTGGAGGAGATATGGTACACTACATATACAACAGTATGTGGACACCCCTTCAAATTAGTGGATTCGGCTATTCTAGCCACAACCGTTGCTGACAGGTGTATAAAATCGAGCACACAGCCATGCAATCTCCATAGACAAACTACCCTGGGGGGGCAGGGTAGCCTAGTGGTTAGAGACTTGGACTAGTAACAGAAAGGTTGCAAGATCGAATCCCTGAGCTGACAAGGTAAAAATCTGTCATTCTGCCCCTGAACAAGGCAGATAACCCACTGTTCGTAGGTCATCACTGAAAATAAGAATTTGTTCTTAATTAACTGACTTGCCGAGTTAAATAAAAGGTCAAATAAAAAAATGTAAATAAAAAAAAACATTGGCAATAGAATGGCCTTACTGAAGAGCTCAGTGAATTTCAACGTGGCACCGTCATAGGATGCCACCTTTCCAACTACTCAGTTTGTCAAATGTCTGTCCTGCTAGAGCTGCCCCAGTCAACTGTAACATCTAGGAGCTACAACAGCTCAGCCATGAAGTCATAGGCCACACAAGCTCACAGAACAGGACCGCCAAGCGCTGAAGTGGCTAGCTCGTAAAAATAGTCTGTCCTCGGTTGCTACACTCACTATCGAGTTCCAAACTGCCTCTGGAAGCAACGTCAGCACAAGAACTGTTCGTCGGGAGCTTAATGAAATGGGTTTTCATGGCTGAGCAGCCACACACAAGCCTAAGATAACAGTGCGCAATGCCAAGTGGTTTAAAGCTTGCCGCCATTGGACTCTGGAGCAGTGGAAACGCATTCTTGGGAGTGATGAATCGCGCTTCACCATCTGGCAGTCCGACGGACGAAACTGGGTTTGGCAGATACCAGGAGAACGCTACCTGCCAGAATGCATAGTGCCAACTGTAAAGTTTGGTGAAGGAGAAGAAATGGTCTGGGGCTGTTTTTCATGGTTTGAGCTAGGCCCATTGAAGGGAAATCTTAGTGCTACAGCATACAATTACATTTTGAACAGTTCTATGCTACCAACTTTGTGACAACAGTTTGGGGAAGGCCCTTTCCTGTTTTACTATGACAATGCACCCGTGCACAAAGCGAGGTCCATACAGAAATGGTTTGTCGAGATCGTGTGGAAGAACTTGACTGGCCTGCACAGAGCTCTGACCTCAACCCCATCGAACACCTTTGGAATGAATTGGAATGCCAATTGCGAGCCAGGCCTAATCGCACAACATCACTGCCCGACCTCACTAATGCTCATGGCTGAATGGAAGCAAGTGCCCGCAGCAATGTGCCAACATCTAGTGGAAAGCCTTCCCAGAAGAGTGGAGGCTGTTAAAGCAGCAAAGGGGGGGACCAACTCCAGCAAAGGGGGGACCAACTCCTATTAATGGCCATGATTTTGGAATGAGATGTTCAACAAGTGTCCACATACTTTTGGTCATGTAGTGTATATGGTGGGAATCTGAACATTGAAGATGGTTCTATTTCTAGGGACAACGGCTGAGTGGCATGACAATTACACACAATATCCCCTCTGCATTTAGTTTGTGTTCACATTTAAGTCAGATATTTTTCAAGACCCAGTGACATGATTGGCAGTTAGCCTAGCGGTTAGAGTGTTGGGCCATCACCGGAGCCGACAAGGTGAAAAATCTGTCGACGTGCCCTTGAGCAAGGCTACATGTCCAAGTAGAAACATTATAAGGCAGAGATGATTCCAGGGACGATATTGGTTGGACAGATGGTGTGTCACATTCCCATTCCATGACAAGATTGGTTAGACAATTTGTGACAGACAAGGAGTAACTAAAAGCGGTTGATGAAGAGTCTCGCAAGATTTTACAACATGTTGCAATAGCACGACACATAGCCATCCTCCCTCCTTGAAAACATTGCTGTTGATGACAGTTGGCCTTTGTTCTGTAGAGATATGATTGGTGCTCACAATCACAAAGTAATCAGGCAGCCGCCGTATAGCTATGAGTGTATGGCAGGCAGCATACTCTCTGAATGATAATTATGTGGGAACAAAAGGCTCATTGGGAGACAAAAGCAAGGTTTAGAGCAAATGGGCTTGCCTCGTGCCGCAGTAAGTGTTCTGACTAAGTGGCATTCAGAAAGGCATGATAGAGGTAATTATCTGGAAGAATGGACGGATGGGGGAAAACGGTCTCAGGTTGGCTGTTTGTGTGTCGGTCCCTACTCAGCATCGCAGAAAGAGCATCTGAACTATCAGACACATCTCTGTCTCCTAGATCTCCCTTTCACACAGAGAAGACCGTGACATAGGGACAGACAAAAGACAAAGATAAGGACATGCACACCGGCACACACACACACTCATCCACACCCCCCAACCCCACCCCTTCTCCCTCCTTCTGCCTCACCTCTCTGATCTTGTCTCGTTTTTCCTTGACGTCAGGCTCCACGGGGTCTCCATCGTTGACCCCCACCACCTTGGGCATGGGGACAGGGGGCAGGGGCTTGGGCACCTCCTTCTTCTTCTTTAGGTCCTCCACCACCTTGCTCTTTTCCGTCTGGATCTCAGCCCGCAGCTCGTCCCGGGACTTCCTCAGCTTCTCCTTGGCTTCCTGCAGCGCACGCTCGTGGTCCACACGAATCTTATCGCGCAGGCTCTCCTCCTCCTCCCTAAAGGGGCACAACAGGAAGTCAGCACACAGGTTACAACATAACCAGGAAGTGAATAACCTCAGACAGGAAGTGGGCACCTAAAAGGTACAGCAGGAAGTGGGCACCAAACAGTAAGATTCAAACATGGTCATACAATGGTAAAGTTAACCTTTCTTAGGTAGGGGGCAGTATTTTCACGTCCGGATGAAAGGTGTGCCCAAAGTAAACTGCCTGTTACTAGGATATGCATATAATTGGTAGATTTGGATAGAAAACACCCTAAAGTTTCTGAAATTGTTAAAATAATGTCTGTGAGTAACAGAACTGATATGGCAGCCGAAACCCTGAGGACAAACCATCCAACAACAACAAATAATTTCAGCCTACCACTGTTTCTAATGGCTTTCATGTTTATTATGAGTACATGAAGTCCTCCCAGATTGCAGTTCCTAGGGCTTCCACTAGATGTCAACAGTCTTTAGAAAGAGTTTCAGGCTGGTTTTTGGAAAAATTAGCTAGAATTTGTAGTTTTTCTAAGTGGCTTCCATTTTGGCTGTAGTGTTTCCATGCTCGTTCTTTGTTATTTATCTCCGTTAATGAACATACTATTCTCCGTCTTAAATTGTATTGTTTATTTACGTATTAGGGTACCGGAGATTTGATTATAAATGTTGTTTGACTTGTTTGGATAAGTGTATTGGTAACGTTTGGGATTCATTTTGTATGCATTTTGAAGGAGGGAAACCGGTGGATTATTGAATGAAGCGCGCCAGCTAAACTGATGTTTTTATGGATATAAAGAAGGACTTTATCGAACAAAAGGACCATTTGTGATGTAACTGGGACCTTTTGGAGTGCCAACAGACAAGATCTTCAGAGGTAAGGCATTTATTATATCGCTATTTCTGACTTGTGTCAAACCTGCCTGGTTGAAAAATGTTTTTCATGTTTTTGTATGCGGGGCACTGTCCTCAGATAATCGCATGGTGTGCTTTCGCTGTAAAGCCTTTTTGAAATCTGACACAGCAGCTGGATTAACAAGAAGTTAAGCTTTATTGACGCTACCGTCCCACCTACCTGCCCCATAAGAAGTTAAGTAAAGATTTAGGCTACATGGTCAAGGCTTAGGATATTCCCTGGAGCCATGTACTGTGGAAAAGTAAATACACAAAAGGATCAAAAGGAGACATTTTACCATCAACACTTTACCTGCAAGGCCTACTTCAGGACAAAGAAGCAGCTGCAACGTCGACAATATATGTTCCTCTTTCAATCCTGTCCTCTTGCTGTTCTATAATATACTGTAATATACTCTCCATTGTTGGAGACTATAAAACAGGGATGTTCTACAATGCATTCGGAAAGTACTCACCCCTTGGCTTTTTCCACATTTTGTTATGTTACAGCCATTATTCTAAAATGGAATTTAAAAACAAATCCCTAATCAATCCACACACAATACCCCATAATGACATAGCGAATACAGTCTGACATTTTTGCAAACGTATACATTTTTTTTTTTTTATACTTAAAAAATGTAAAAGTGTTCAGACCCTTTGCTGTGAAACTCAAAATTGAGCTCAGGTGCACCTTGTTTCCATTGATCATCCTTGAGATGTTTCTACAACTTGATTGGACATGATTTGGAAAGCCACACCTGTCTATATAAGGTCCCACTGTTGGCACCATCCCTACGGTGAAGCATGGTGGTGGCAGCATCATGCTGTGGGGATGTTTTTCAGAGGCAGGGACTGGGAGACTAATCAGGATTGAGGGAGAGATAAACGGAGCAAAGTACAGAGAGATCCTTGATAAAAACCTGCTCCAGAGCGCTCAGGACCTCAGACTGGGGCGTAGGTTCACTTTCCAACAGGGCAACGACCTTAAGCACACAGCCAAGACAGCGTAGGAATGGCTTCGGGACAAGTCTCTGAATCTCCTTAAATCATACACAAGAAGACTCTAGGCTGTAATCGCTGCTAAAGCGCTTCAACAAAGTACTGAGTAAAGGGTCTGAATTCTTATGTAAATGTGATATTTCAGTTTTTTACTTTTAACACATTGGAAAACATTTATAAAAACCTGTTTTTGCTTGGTCATTATCGGGTATTGTGTGTAGATTGACGAGGGGAAAACAACAATTTAATCAATTTTAGAATAAGGCTGTAACGCAACAAAATACGGAAAAAGTCAAGGGGTCTGAAATACTTTCCGAATACACTATTTGAATTCTAAAATCAAAAGTGGTGCAGTCAGAAAGTGATTGAAATCATATAGAATGACCCAACAACAAGAGGCAGGAGACAGCTTTCTAATACAAAAGAGAAAAGAGAAGTGAAATATTGTCATTCCACACGACCTGCGCGAGGGGACAAGATGTCTAATGTGTGTGTGGACTCAGCTGTGGGGCCCTGGAGATGCTGGCTGAGAAACTGAGGGCCGAACCCTGACTGAGAGCAGGGGACGTGTGTGAGAGAAAGGGAGAGAACAGAACACTAAAAGCCATCCATTTTAGCAGCTGCAATACAAAGTACAACCTGACCCCACGGCAGGCAGGCAGGAGGGAGCAAGAGACTAACAGACCCAGGGGTACAGTGAAAAAAGTATAAGAAAAGAGGAAAAAGAAGAAGGGAGCGACATAGAGATTACAGAGAGCTAAAAAAAAGGGTCAGGTGGATACTGTGGGAATGGAGACGTGTGTTGATGACATCTGCCATTACAGCTCACTTCACTCAAGATGAGCCCTCAGGCTGGCAGAGGAGAGACAGCTGCACAATGAAAAGCTAGAAGAAAAGATGGGAGAGGAGAATGGAAGAGACCATTGGGGGAAGGGGGGTTAGGGATCACCTACTGTAGCACAGATATGAGCCATTTCACCGCAGCCACTAATTCACCAAGACAGACAGGCATTTTATACTAATTACCCTTCTTTAAGAGTAAACTGGCTGCCAGAATAGACACAGTGAAGGTCTGTTGTGTTTCATTACCATACAGTTCCCTAATGTGTGCCGATCCACTCTTCAGGACCAAAATAACAGCTCCACACTACTTACATAACGCTCAACTCAAAACATGAATACATTTTCATGTCGGTGTGTGTGTCTATCTGCAGACTTTAATTGATAGGAAATGTGTTTACACTGTGTGTGGTTAGAACTGACTCAGTCCAGATAAAGACACCGTCCTGGCAGTTCTAGCCCACCGGAGGGCTGGAGTCCTATGCATTTATGAGTACGTCCTCACAAACATATACTCCTATATGATATTTATGTGCTATTTAGTGCGATATGTTCACTGACTGACTATTGCGGTCATGAGGGTTTACAGGGTTTTACGTTAGGACAATGTGGCCACTGACAACGTGACCGGGAAGATTTTAATTTACCGGCCATTTGAGAAACTTACCAGACCCATATGAATTGGTGTAAAGCCATTAGGGCGTTCACCCACAGTGCTCAGAATTGCAGAAATCACTTTTAGATTATGGTAATTCATCTTAACAGAACATGCAACTCCTGTAATGAAGTAGCCAATAAAATGTGATTTCCAAACATTTGCCAAAATGCAATTCGTGGGAAAACACTGTGCTAAACAGCACATCTAATGAGAGCAGTTCCATATGTGACAGAGATCAACATCTCTGTTAGAAACTTAGAGGGGGAATCTAAAGATGCAACAACTAGGATGGGACGCCAATATGACTAGGATTGTGCGTTTGGCTTCTGGACAATGAAATAAAGTTGATAAGAAAACCAATAGAACAAGAGAGAAATGCTGGTATCAGCAGCATATGAGGAAGTCTTTATAAAATAATTGCCACCATGTTTCTATGGTTGGATTTTGCCTAGGCTACTTTGAAGCAAGTTAAGACATGCCTCACAATATGTTAAAATGTTAAGTACGTGTACAATTAAGTATGTTTTCAAAATGCATACTGCCTTCAGGTCACATTGCAAAGTGGTGGGTGATGCACTGATAGCCTGCCTACCGCTGCCTATGCACTTTAATGGCGAATGGGAGGCGGGATTCAATTATCAGAGAAATAAAAACAGTAGCGCTTTTTAAATCGTGGCCATCAAAATTGTTTTTAACACGCGATTTGTTAGAATTGTTGCACAATGACTGAGCTTATAAAAGCACGTTTCACTCCAGTAGCAACCAGTTGAGGAGCTGCAGCAGCATCTCTAGCGCGGTCTGACAAGTGATAGTCCGCTCAAAATATGCTGTGCACATGTGATAAATAAGACACATGATGACTAACTAAAAAATACACACGCACCAATTTAATTCTACTAAATTTAGCAAATTAACTTATAGACCGAAAAGCATGACGGTCAAATGTATTTCCATCGAATAAATAAAAAGCATTATTTTGCAATGGGATTGTTTTTTCTCCCGGTCAATTTGGCCGGCAACAATTTTATTAATCAACTTTTTTGTTGTTGTTATTAGCCAAAAGCTGGCAATTACTGGCAAAGGGAAACACTGTGTGTGTGTGTGTGTGTGACATAGCAAGCAGTGTGAAATGAGTGTGTTTTCAGCCCCCCAATGTGCTCTAATGGCTTCAGAGGAGGACCTGTGAGAGGGAAAGGCCAGGATGACGACAGGAAACATTACTACACAGCACCGGGCCTAATGGGCGCACAAATACTCTTGTGGTAATGGATTCACCCATTAATCTGCCTGAACCTAGCCCTTTCTTGTGCTCACTCCCTCATCCCTCGCTCTCTCCTCCTCAGAGCCATTCTGAGTCACTCTAGCATCACAGTGATTTCATGCGAGGCTCATAATGTCAAACACTCAATTAAGAGCATGTCAACATCTGCCTGACTCATTTATCTTGACAAAGACGTGAGCCCAGTCCCGAGCAATCAAGCGCCCTGCCTAACCTGCATGTTTCCTTCATCAGACCAGAGCAATCACATCCACCTTACTGATTAGTGCCTCCAGTCATAATCACTTCCTGCTTTCATTAGCCTCTTCCAATGGCATTTCATCATCTTTTTTATTTATTTAATTTTTTACAATGACATATAATACAATTGAACAGTAATTCATCCTACAGGATGTATTGTTTTTTTCTTGCCCATCAAGCCACTTTTAACCTCACCCCAATTTCCCAATCTACCCTCTCCCCCTCAACCCCACCCTCCCTCACATCTCTATCCTATGGATGGGAAAGCAGCAGACAAATCATACCAAGCAAGTCATGAACATAAATAACACAAGAAACCAAGCAAAAACAAACAAAACAAATAATTATAATAAAATAGAAGTACAATTACTCAAACATTGGTATTTGCTCTAGGTATTTGCACTTATTGGCCTACATTAGGTTGTTGAAGTATACTTATTGGCCTAGATTTAGTGGTACATTTCAATTAATTTATCTATCATGAGCTTTTCCTAAGTAGCTCCATCTGTCTTATTTCCTCACCTGCAGAGTTATTTAATAGTCTGCGACGGTGCCTCTCACACCGGCCCTGGCGCCCCTAGGCCACTCCACATACCGATCCATCCTGACAGCAGCACAACAGACCACTCAGATCCAAGGTTTGCTAGTTTAATGGCTAGTTGGATCTGGTGTGCTAGAGCCGGGAGGGACCAAGCATCCGGGGCCACGAGGGCCAGACCCGGAGGCACCCATCCACAAAGATTGTTAGTCAGTAAGCATTTAGTTATTTTAGGGACTGTACAAATTCATACATTAAACCCTTTACGTTGAACATATTCCAGGTATTCTGCCCACATGTATAAAAATATCCTGGGTTTGCAGATTATATTATAACGCACACTATCTAACGCGATAATTACACAAACCTATGGGCAACTGTTAGAGAATCGGGTGACTCCCAATGCAGAGCAATACATTTCTTTGCCGATATAAGGGCTAAATTACACAACTTCTGTTGATAGAAGTCAACTAAACTTTTATTGCCCTGTTAAAGTTGATTGACATACACTGAGATCTAAACAATATTATGCCGTCCCAATAATTAGATTACTCTGGACAGGCCCACAACATATGGAAAATAGTCCCCTTTTGTTTCTTACATCTCCATCATAGGTAGGACATTTCTGTATACATTTTATGCACGTACAGGGGTATAATATACTCTATATAGAATCTTAAATTGCAACATTTTATGTTTCAGATTGTATGAGCACCAATGACAAGTATCACAGATATTTTCCCCTTCCTCATTTGTAATACTTTCCCCCCCAAGTTTGCTCCATATTTGACACAGAGATTATTAGTGTTATCTGGGAAGAAATCAAGGCAGACATAAAAATAATTTCTAAATTGTATCTTCCTATTCATATTCCTCAGAAGGAAATCAATGAGTCTTTTAGCATATTCAAATCATGTTGTTTGGTAAATACAAGATGTCTTATCTGTAAAAAATTGAAGAAATCCGAGGATGAGA
The DNA here is from genome assembly GCF_034236695.1 of Oncorhynchus nerka. Classification (NCBI taxonomy): domain Eukaryota; kingdom Metazoa; phylum Chordata; class Actinopteri; order Salmoniformes; family Salmonidae; genus Oncorhynchus; species Oncorhynchus nerka. The sequence goes on along the minus strand of NC_088396.1, from coordinate 27,921,713 downwards.
TGTACAGTGTCTTCAGAATTTATTCAAATTCCTTGACTTTTTTTGATATGTTACAGCCTTATTATAACATTTATAAAATTGTTTATTGTCCCCCATCAAATCTACGTTAGCTAATCCACGTTTATCATTTTAAAAAGGCTAATTGATCATTAGAAAACCCTTTTGCAGTTATGTTAGCACAGCTGAAAACTGTTGTCCTGATTAAAAAATCAATACAACTGGCCTTCTTTAGACTAGTTGAGTATCTGGAGCATCAGCATTTGTGGGTTCAATTACAGGCTCAAAATGGCCAGGAAACAATTCACTTTCTTCTGAAACTCGTCAGTCTACTCTTGTTCTGAGAAATTAAAGCTATTCCATGTGAGAAATTGAGAAGAAACTGAAGATCTCGTACAACACTGTGTACTCCTCCCTTCCCAGAACAGCGCAAACTGTCTCTAACCAGAATAGAAAGAGTGAGAGGCCCTGGTGCACAACTGAGCCAAAGGACAAGTACATTAGAGTGTTTCGTTTGAGAAACAGACGCCTCACAAGTCCTCAACTGGCAGCTTCATTAAATAGTACCCGCAAAACACCAGTGTCACCGTCAACAGTGAAGAGGCGACTCCGGGATGCTGGCCTTCTAGGCAGAGTTCCTCTGTCCGGTGTCTGTGTGCCTTATCTCATATTAATCTTTTATTTTTATTGGCCAGTCTGAGATATGGCTTTTTCTTTCCAGCTCTGCCGAGAAGGTAGGCATCCCGGAGTCACCTTTTCGCTAGCTCTATTCCAAACTTCTTCCATTTAAGAATGATGGAGGCCAATGTGTTCTTGGGGAACTTTAATGCTGCAGACATTTTTTGGTACTCTACCCCAGATCTGTGTCTCGACACAATCCTGTCTCTGGGCTCTACGGACAATTCCTTCGACCTCATGTCTTGGTTTTTGCTCTGACATGCACTGTCAACTGTGGGACCTTATATAGACAGGTGTGTGAGCATGATCAATGGAAACAGGATGCACTGTAGCTCAATTTCGGGTCTCAAAGCAAAGGTTCTGAATACTTATGAAAATAAGGTATTTCTGTTTATTTTTAAATACATTTTCAAACATTTCTGAAAACATGTTTTCACTTTGTCAGTATGAGGTATAGTGTGTAGAAAGTTGATTTTTTATTAATTTCTCAATTTTAACATAAGGCTGTAATGTAATGGGTCTGAATACTTTCCGAAGGCACTGTACATGGACTGTAGTTCATTCAAATAAAGAAATTAACCTTTGGAAAAGAGATGGACTTCTATGATGCCTCTATCATACCAAGGCTTAAAGTTGGACTGACAGCTTTTTAACTACTTTGCAGATATGAAACAGAGACATTCATAAGTAAAAAATATATAAAATTCCCAGTTTATGCTTAAAAAACAACTTAGAGGTTGTAAAAATAGGTTCTATATGACTCAATTCCATGACATACAGTAATGCATTTTTGGCAAAATAGATGGATGCAGTTCAATGCATGATAAATATAATTCACCAATACATTTCTTGATAGTCACAAAATATTGCTTTCGGCTTGTAAATCACAGCTGGCCTTGCATATTCATGTTTGCTGCCTCCACCCATTCGGGATGCAATGTTTCAGTTTCAATTACTCAATATTTTGAACAAAATGGACGACTGGGAATGTCAATACAATCAAACTAGCAGGAGCATTGCTCACAAGTCAGTCAGTCATAACGTGGCTAATTAGCTAGCTCACGTGTCAAACAAGGCCAGCGGGCCAAATATGACACACAAGAGAGTATAAAATGAGACAACAGATACTTTATCAAATTGCAGCCTGATGCGCTCGCATTGGTGAATTCAACTTCAATTGCGCTGCTTTCGTCTGTCATGTTTACAGCGGAGAAAAAAAAGAAACCAATACAGTTGAAGTCAGAAGTTTACATACACTTAGGTTGGAGTCATTAAAACTTGTTTTTCAACCACTCCACAAATTTATTTTTAACAAACTATAGTTCTGGCACGTCGGTTAGGACATTTACTTTGTGCATGACACAAGTTATTTTTCCAACAATTGTTTACAGACAGATTATTTCACTTATAATTAACTGTATCACAATTCCAGTGGGTCAGAAGTTTACATACACTAAGTTGACTGTGCCTTTAAACAGCTTGGAAAATTTCAGAAAATTATGTCATGGCTTTAGAAGCTTCTGATAGAAAACAAATGTAGACCTCCACAAGTCTGGTTCATCCTTGGGAGCAATTCCCAAACGCCTGAAGGTACCAAGTTCATCTGTACAAACAATAATATACGCAAGTATAAACACCATGGGACCACTCATCCATCATACTGCTCAGGAAGGAGACGTGTTCTGTCTCCTAGAGATGAACGTACTTTGGTGCGAAAAGTGCAAATCAATCCCAGAACAACAGCAAAGGACCTTGTGAAAATGCTGGAGGAAACAGGTACAAAGTATCTATATCCACAGTAAAACGAGTCCTATATCGACATAACCTAAAAGGCGGCTCAGCAAGGAAGAAACCACTGCTCCAAAACCACCATAAAAAAAACTACGGTTTGCAACTGCACATGGGGACAAAGATTGTACTTTTTGGAGAAATGTCCTCCGGTCTGATGAAACAAAAATAGAACAGTTTGGCCATAATGACCATTGTTTATGTTTGGAGGAATACTTACAAAGTTGTGGCAAAAAGGACAACAAAGTCAAGGTATTGGAGTGGCCATCACAAAGTCCTGACCTCAATCCTATAGAAAATTTGTGGGCAGAACTGAAAAAGGGTGTGCGAGCAAGGAGGCCTACAAACCTGACTCAGTTACACCAGCTATCAGGAGGAATGGGCCAAAATTCACCCACCTTATTGTGGGAAGATTGTGGAATGCTCCCCGAAACGTCTGACCCAAGTTAAACCATTTAAGGCAATGCTATCAAATACTAATTGAGTGTATGTAAACATCTGACCCACTGGGAATGTGATGAAATAAATAAAAGCAGAAATAAATCACTCTACTATTATTCTGACATTTTACATTCTTCATATAAAGTGGTGATCCTCAGAAGAAGAAATCATACCCATGCAGACCTCTAACAGGGAGCTTGTGGCTTTTTCACACAGCTTCAGAGAATCCATTAATGATAGCCTATGTGAACATCCAATGTATATTTAAGACTTGTTCATATATCCTCTATTTCCCTCTCTCACACACACAGGGACAATCTCATCTAAATGTCGGCGTAGTGGTCACTGGCTTATGGTTGTGTCTGAGGTACAGGGATCAAACCTTTTTCAGGAGCAGGGAGCCTTCATTCCCCGGGGCTGGCTAGCATTAGGTCTCTGCCTCTCTGAGACTTGTGGTCTGGGGGGCTCGGGGCAGAATGACTCATTGCCTTAGCTACCCACAGAGAGCCTTCACCACTGTACTGTTCAGTATGGCCATTAGGCTTTGATCAGAGCTCATTCTGTGTGAGAAGAAAGCCAGCCAGGGAAAGTGTTTTTTTATTTTATATTACGGAGCCCGAGTTTTCACTGCAGCGTTTAGCAGATGAGCCAGAGATGAGATAACATGGATCTTTTCAGAAAGAGAACAGGCCCTGATGGAAGTCTAGCATTCTCTAGCTGCCAATCCCTACTATTGTCAACAATGTTGTGTCCCAAAAAGCTATTTAAGGGATAATCCACTCCATAAATGTCACTCATGAAATGCCTGTCAATTTGGTGATAGTCTATGTTCTATGAGTCAGTAAAATAACTATTATTTAACTTCTAAGGCGTCCATTTGTGAAATCAGGAAATCGTGTTGTAACGCATCATAAGGTTCCCATCACTGGAGATATGAAATGTGATGTGTTATTCCCTAACGCTTTTAAAACAATTACCTGCACTCCAGATTTGACAATCAGCCAATAGATGGTATGGGCATACTTGTCTGGAACACATCCATCTGTCTATACCGTCATGACAAAGTATAGTGGACCAAATTATTCAACTCATTCTTTCACCGACTTAAGCTGTTGCTTAGGGCCCTAGGGGGCCACGATAAAATAGCATGTTGTTGGAACTCAGTCGGGATATCAACTTACTATTGAGAGTAAGAATTGTAGAATACACCAGGTGCAATTTCAAAATGTGGTTGTGCACAAGCAGTTTATCTCTTATGTCAGTCACTGACAGTCACTCAATTAGCCATGTCATCTAACATGTTTTAGACTGGTAAGTTAGTCTAGCCACTTATCTAAACTTGTAGTAACTTTTGTCAAATACCGACCAGGCACGTGCTAAGGGGCCCTGACTTCCCGGGGTGCCCCATTGATTTTGTTAGTCATTCTCACTCACATCATATTAACATAATAAGTCACCACAAAATCTGTAGAATTGCTGGAAATGAGTTTTAAAACTGAAAAGAACATCTCTCCACCCCATGGCAAAATGTGTAGAATTGTAGAAAACTTGCTTTAAAAAAAAAAGATCCAATGCAGCAGTTCTCAATATCAAATAATTAAGTACCTTACTGTCAATGTTTTCAATTAAAATGGTAAAAAACAAACAAAAATAGCTTCTTAGCAGAGAGCAATTTCTCAAGCAAGAATTTCACTTGGACTGTCTTAGAGTGGTCTGAGTGGTGAGGGGAAAACTTGACGTTATTGGCAGAGAGGTTTGGAACCCTCTTTCTTATTGGTCTATTAACTAATTTTCCACAAGGTGATGTCACCATGGAAGGCCAAAACTCCATCCCTCTAAAAACAGGCTGAAGTTTCAGGTGGTCTTTTCAAATAGCTCTTACACTAAAAGAGCATTATCATCAAGTTTACAATATAGTCCAACCTCAGTTTGGAAAGATGTATAAAAGACAAAAACAAATCACGTTTTGACTGCACTAGGCCTTTAAAACAAAACAATAATTATATGGGAAAGGGGGATACCTAGTCAGTTGTACAACTGAATGCCTTCAACTGAAATGTGTCCTCCGCATTTAACCCAACCCCTCTGAATCAGAGAGGTGCTGGGGGCTGCCTTAATCAACATCCACGTCATCGGCGCCCGGGGAACAGTGGGTTAACTGCCTTGATCAGGGGCAGAACGACAAATGTTTACCTTGTCAGCTCAGGGATTCGATCCAGCAATCTTTCGGTTACTGGCCCAACGCTCTAACCACTAGGCTATCTGCTGCCCCATGGCAAAATGTGTATAATTGCAGGAAATTAACTTTAAAACAAACATTTCTCTCCACCTTCAAGAGGGGGGCTAATGAAATGTTTTGCCACAAGGTGGTGGCCCCCCAACCAAAACTTGCTTAGGGCACCCCAAAAGGCTAGAGGTGGCCGTGTTCGCATGCTGATATTGATTATGGTATTATTGTGTGTAGCTACGATTACTAGATAGAACCTTGCTAGCCAGTCAGCCAGCCCAGAGAGAGAGCATTGCATTGTGGGTTTTGTAATCAACTTGAGCTGCAACAGATTTCCACATGTTCGTACCAACCTTATTAAAACAGTATTTAACATTTCTTCACAAAAAATTGTTTCCAGAGTTAACGCTGTGAATCATAGGAATTAGTGGTTTTGGGAGAATTATTTAATTTAGAATGCTGTGGAAAAATTGCGCTACTAGACAAAACAGTATCCAACATAAGTGTGTCCCTGACTCCATACCTTTGTGCCAAGTAGTTTGTGTCCCCAATCCCCATATCCTTAAACCTGGCACACACACACACAAACACCCCAGTATCCCGAATAGCTACCCTCTCCTACTTTCTGCTCTCTCCACAGCTCTCTGTTTGGTCGTGTTCCATCTTTCCATCTGTGTGGGTCCTGATAACATCAGTCCAGATGGACAGAGGGTTTAGAGTTACTCATCTCCAGTTCTGGACCAGGCATATGCTCTTTAAATGAGGATTAGGGGGGAATGGGTAAGCCTTCGCTTTTTTCACCTCAATTTTCCTCCTGACTATTTACAAGGTAGCGGAAAGGGAATTAACAACAGGGATTTAAGGCGCAGCAGCATGCTGGGTTAGCTAGCTAGTGTTGACAGCACCAGCAAGCAACACAGAGAGAGGGGGAGGAACAGTGTGTGAGCGAAAGAGGATTTTCAAATGTAGAGATGCTGTTTTGGGGGTTGACATGAATAATGTAATGCCATGAAACACTTCCGCTGCACCCAGGTGTCTCACACCCATGGAAATTACTTCATCCATTGGTCTCCCGTTCCATAGAATTAATTACATCTGGCGGCTCGGAGGATTTGATAGCTGATTCACAGGGTCTTTCCCTCTCTCTCATTGTGCCGGGGTCTTCAAACTGCAGCCATCTTCGCTGGTTTCAGATCCTATTTATTTTGAGAATCAGTCATTTGCTCTGGAAATCACGCCCATGCTCCGATCATTTGAAATCGTTTCCCCTCTTTGCGAGGAATACATGAATGTCAAGCAGGTGGAAGAGGGGCGTTCTAAAAACCAAGAGGTGCAGAATGCATAATGTCCACTGTTCAAAGTCCACTTCAGTGTCTCAAACCAGATCAAGCTTCTTTATTAAAGAGATGTAAAAAAGTGAAATGTCGGTTTTTGTTGTATACATTTGCAAACAATTCTAAAAACCTGTTTTTTTCATTGTGTGGTAGTGTGTGTAGATTGATGAGTGGGAAAAAAAACACATTTAATCCATTTTAGAATAAGGCTGTAACGTTAGCAAATATGGAAAAAGTTAAGGGGTCTGACTACTTTGAGAATACACTGTATACCAGCCTCCACCCTTCTGGGAAGGCTTTCCACTAGACGTAGGAACATTGCTGCGGGGACTTGCTTTCATTCAGCCACAAGAGCATTAGTGAGGTCAGGGACTGATGTTGGGAGATCAGGCCTGGCTCGCAGTCAACGTTCCAATTCATCACAAAGGTGTTTGATGGGGTTGAGGTCAGGGCTCTGTGCAGGCCAGTCAAGCTCTTCCACACCAACCTCGACAAACCATATCTGTATGGACCTCGCTTTGTGCACAGGGGCATTGTCATGCTGAAAAAGGAAAGGGCTTTCCCCAAACTGTTGCCACAAAGTTGGAAGCACAGAATCGTCTATAATGTCATTGTAGGCTGTAGGGTTAAGATTTCCCTTCACTGGAACTAAGGGTGCCTAGCCCGAACCATGAAAACCAGCCCCAGACCATAATTCCTCCTCCACCAAACTTCACTGTTGGCACTATACATTGGGGCAGGTAGCGTTCTCCTGGCATCCACCAAACCCAGATTACTTTGTCAGTCTGCCAGATGAAATGTGATTCATTACTCCAAAGAACATGTTTTTACCGTTTCAGAGTCCAATGCTTTACGCCACTCCAGCCGACGCTTGGCATTGCACATGGTGATCTTAGGTTTGTGTGCTGCTGCTCAGCCAAGGAAAACCATTTCATGAAGCTCCCGATGAACAGTTCTTGTGCCGACACTGCTTCCAGAGGCAGTTTGGAACTCAGTAGTGAGTGTTGCAACCGAGGACAGATGATTTTTACACACTACGTGCTTCAGCACTTGGCAGTTCCGTTCTGTGAGCTTGTGTGGCCTACCACTTCTCAGCTGAGCCATTGTTGCTCCTAGACGTTTCCAATTACAATAACACTTACAGTTGACCGGGGATGGTCTAGGAGGGCAGAAATCTGACGAACTGACTTGTTGGAAAGGTAGCATCCTATGACTGTGAAATGTTCAAAGTCACTGAGCTCTTCAGTAAGGCCATTCTACTGCCAATGTTTGTCTATGAGATTGCATGGCTGTGTGCTCAAATTGTATACACCGGTCAGCAACGGATGTGGCTGAAATAGCCGAATCCACTACTTTGAAGGGGTGTCCACATACAGTATATATACACACACAAAATAATCTCAGTTTGAATTAATTTACTAAATTGACAGGAGTCATAGTGGAGTGTAGACTACAGCTCCTTTCGGTTGGATGGCAGTTATGCCACAAGCGTTGAAGCTAAAGTGCTGCACAGCCAGCCATGGCATCACCCCCCCCCGTACGTCCGTTGTTTTTGAGAAAGCATTGTGTTCCAGACAGACATGCAAACACAAACAAGTGTTTCTCTCAAGGACGCACATTGCCACCATTAGCGAACTGGAGCTGCTATAGGCTGACAAACAGAGACAAAGTGAGAGATACTCCAACAGGCGCTGATGACTAGTTTACACACACACACTCAGCGCTACTAAGGGAGAGGCTGGCACCGTGGCAGGATGACACTGTCGTCCCGTAAGTAATGAGCAGGATACTGGAGTCTCCTCCATTTGTCCCTCCCCACCCCTAGGGAGGTCTGGGCTAATCAGCGCTGTGTGACGGTGCACTGAGTCCAAAACGATCCAAGCTTCATTTACTGTTTCAGCCACAGGCCCTGTGGTTCACTCACAGTGGAGTCGGACTGCTGCAGTATGGCGTGTGTGTGTGTTGAACTAAATTGATCGGCTTTTCATCCATGTGCTCTGTATTCATGGCTTCTTGCATGGCTTCTTGCGGTTCAGACATGTTTTCCTCCAGGGCAAACATGTGGTTTTCAGGCATGGTCTTCATGGCCATGTATTATAGTCTAGTCATATACATATTTCAGTTGTTTACTTCTATGGCTGTCTTTCTTCTATAGCCAAGAACACCTCTCAGCCATGTAAGGTGATGTTCTCTAGGGCTTTGTTTGCATTGCTCCCTCTCAGCAGTGTCTGTCTCTACCCTCCTCCTCGCCAGGCAGGTGTGCAGTGTGGCCCCAGTGGTGGAGCTCCGACTTCATTAGCCAGAGCCGCAGGTGAGCTCTGTGATGACATTGACAAACTGTTGCTGGCAACAGCACAGTCACAAGCTACAACACAGTAACATTTAGGACCAGGATGTATTACACACACTGTTTACAGCTTGAATACAATCTTGTAATGGTCAGAGACACACACAAAACCCTCTACAGGAAGTCCATAAGAATCCCACATCAAGGGCCATTAAGTTGCCTAAACATTTCATGGTGGCAGAAACTAGTAGAGAGAGACCTGAGTGCCTAAGAACAGAGGCCCTGCCAGAGACTCTGGGTCATAAGTGAAACACACAGAATATATTATTCATGGACAGCCAGCAACGCTGACCCCGGTACAGTGTATTCAGAAAGCGAAATCCCTGTGACGTGACACAGTCTTTCACCATGGATGCAACCAACTGAACGTGAGCCCCCCTCATGTAGCAACACGTAGCGCTGCCAGCTTTCCAACAGTCTAAGAGGGTGCAGCTGTGCACTACATGATGGGGGAAAACAAGAGCAGATAAGAGACTAAACAAGAGGGGAAATGAGACATAGGGAGCTGATCTGATAAAAACACAACAGCATGTTAATAGAAATTATGAAGAAACAAAAGCCTTCCCAGTGCTCTGCATGGTGTTAGTGGTTACACCGATTTCACATGATGAAAAACCCTTGAGAGAAGAAGCAGCAGCACAGGCCTATTAGTAGTAGGCCTCACCATGTATGACGAGACAGCAGTGCCCATGGTTTAGCTACATACTGAGAGCCAGCGGATGAGAAGCCCAGTTCAGAAGTTCAGATACACACTAGCCTCCTACTCAGTGTGATTGGCTGACTATCAACTGATGTTTCACCAGATCTGCAATCCAATATGTTTTGCTTTATGAGAGTTGTGTGTGTATGTGCGCACATGTGTATTAGTGTGTCTACAGTGCCTTCAGAAAGTATTCAGACCCCTCAACTTTTTCCACATTTTGTTATGTTAGCCTTATCCAAAATAAAAAAAAATTCCCCTCATCAGTCTACACACAATACCCCATAATGGCAATGCAAAAATAGGTTTTAGAAATGTTTGCTGATTTATATAAAATAAACTCCAAGCGAACTCATGTGCCTTGTACTGAGAAGTGGCTTCCGTCTGGCCACTCTACCATAAAGGCCTGATTGGTGGAGTGCTGCAGAGATGGTTGTCCTTCAGGAAGGTTCTCCCATCTTCACAGAGGAACTCTGGAGCTCTGTCAGAGTGACCATCAGGTTCTTGGTCAACTCCATGACTAAGGCCCTTCTCCCCCGATTGCTTAGTTTGGCTGGGTGGCCAGCTCTAGGAAGAGTCTTGGTGGTTCCAAACTTCTATTTAAGAATGGAGCCCACTGTGTTCTTGGGGACCTTCAATGTTGCAGAATTTTTTTGGTACCCTTTTCCAGATCTGTGCCTCAACACAATCCTGTCTTGGAGCTCTACAGACAATTCCTTCGACCTCATGGCTGGGTTTTTGCTCTGACATGCACTGGCAACTGTAGGACCTTACATAGACAGGTGGACTCCCATCAACTTGTAGAAACATGTCAAGGACGATCAATGGAAACAGGATGCACCTGAGCTCAATTGTCATAGCAAAAGGGCTGAATACTTGTTTTATTTATTTAATACATTTGCAATAATTTCTAAAAACCTATTTCCGCTTTGTCATTGAGGTATTGTGTGTAGATTGCTGAGGAGTTTTTTAAATAATCAATTTTAGAATAAAGCTGTAACGTAACAAAATGTGGAAAAGGTCAAGGGGTCTGAATACTTTCCGAAAGCACTGTATGTGGGTGTATTATTTTTATTAATGGTTCAGTGTAACGGTCCACTCAAAATACAAACACAAAAATCTACAGATGTATCAGGTCATATACTGTGTGTCTGACATAGAGAATGAAGCGTAGAACAGAGGTATGATTCCTGAGATCACACTAATTATGATAAATTAGCAGACAGGAGTGTCAGCCCTAACTATGATCCAGAGGTGCTATGCTACATTTAGATGAATTGGAGGGCAAGGCCACAGCTGCTGTATATGTGCCAACTAGTGTTGGGGAAAAAGACGATACGGTTACATATCGGGATATAATTTTTTATTGTTTTGACAATATCGCAATATTATTTATGTGCTAGTTGGCTTTACCTGCACCAAAACTCCAGTATTTTTCCTTCATAGCTTGTTGTCCATCTTCTTTTGAAATCAAAATGTGTTTTCATGGCTCACTTGTCCTTCTGCAGCAGACATATGGTGAACAATATGTTTGGAACATCGATTCGCAACAAAATCACAGTATCGAATCGCAATACATATAGAATCATGGGAATCACCATTTTTTTTTTTACACCTTTATTTAACCAGGTAGGTTAGTTGAGAACAAGTTCTCATTTGCAACTGCGACCTGGCCAAGATAAAGCATAGCAGTGTGAACCGACAACACTGAGTTACACATAGAGTAAACAATTAACAAGTCAATAACACAGTAGAAAAAAAGAGAGTCTATATACATTGTGTGCAAAAGGCATGAGGTAGGTGAATGATTACAATTTTGCAGATTAACACTGGAATGATAAATGATCAGATGGTCATGTACAGGTAGAGATATTGGTGTGCAAAAGAGCAGAAAAGTAAATAAATATAAACAGTATGGGGAAGAGGTAGGTAAAATTGGGTGGGCTATTTACCGATAGACTATGTACAGCTGCAGCGATCGGTTAGCTGCTCAGATAGTTGATGTTTAAAGTTGGTGAGGGAGATAAGTCTCCAACTTCAACGATTTTTGCAATTCGTTCCAGTCACAGGCAGCAGAGAACTGGAACGAAAGGCGGCCAAATGAGGTGTTGGCTTTAGGGATGAACAGTGAGATACACCTGCTAGAGCGCGTGCTACGGGTGGGTGTTGCCATCGTGACCAGTGAACTGAGATAAGGCGGAGCTTTACCTAACATGGACTTGTAGATGACCTGGAGCCAGTGGGTCTGGCGACGAATATGTAGCGAGGGCCAGCCGACTAGAGCATACAGGTCACAGTGGTGGGTGGTATAAGGTACTTTAGTAACAAAACGGATGGCACTGTGATAAACTGCATCCAGTTTGCTGAGTAGAGTATCGGAAGGTATTTTGTAGATGACGTCGCCGAAGTCGAGGATCGGTAGGATAGTCAGTTTTACTAGGGTAAGTTTGGCGCAGTGAGTGAAGGAGGCTTTGTTGCGGAATAGAAAGCAGACTCTAGATTTGATTTTAGATTGGATATGTTTGATATGAGTCTGGAAGGAGAGTTTACAGTCTAGCCAGACACCTAGGTACTTATAGATGTCCACATATTCTAGGTCGGAACCATCCAGGGTGGTGGATGCTAGTCGGGCGTGCGGGTGCAGGCAGCGAACGGTTGAAGAGCATGCATTTGGTTTTACTAGCGTTTAAGAGCAGTTGGAGGCACGGAAGGAGTGTTGTATGGCATTGAAGCTCGTTTGGAGGTTAGATAGCACAGTGTCCAAGAACGGGCCGGAAGTATACAGAATGGTGTCGTCTGCATAGAGGTGGATCAAGGAATCGCCCGCAGCAAGAGCAACATCATTGATATATACAGAGAAAAGAGTCGGCCTGAGAATTGAACCCTGTGGCACCCCCATAGAGATTGCCAGAAGACCGGACAGCATGCCCTCCGATTTGACACACTGAACTCTGTCTGCAAAGTAGTTGGTGAACCAGGCAAGGCAGTCATCAGAAAAACCGAGGCTACCGAGTCTGCCGATAAGAATATGGTGATTGACAAAGTCGAAAGCCTTGGCAAGGTTGATGAAGACGGCTGCACAGTAGTCTTTTATCGATGGCAGTTATGATATCGTTTAGTACCTTGAGCGTGGCTGAGGTGCACCCGTGACCGGCTCGGAAACCAGATTGCACAGCGGAGAAGGTAAGGTGGGATTTGAGATGGTCAGTGACCTGTTTGTTGACTTGGCTTTCGAAGACCTTAGATAGGCAGGGCAGGATGGATATACCTATCGTATCGGCACCTAAGTATCGTGATAATATCGTATCATGAGGTTCCTGGCAATTCCCAGCCCTAGTGCCAACACACTAACAGTGAATGGCAAGGCAATAAGAGATGAAGGGGTTACCATGGCAATAAACCTGATTATTGGCGATGCATTGCTGGGCGGTTTATGTAATTACGTTTACCTGTGGCTTAGTGCAACCACAGCTCTGGCATTGAGTTCTCTCTGGCAGAGACTGATGCTGCTGCACCTACTACGGAAGAGGAGCACACTGACTCTGTGAGTAGGCTATTTTTCAATTTATGAATTGATCCCAACCCTGGTAAGTGTGGCTCAAGTATGATGACACTGGTTGGGCAAAATGTTTCTTCGAGAGACCAAGCACAATCACTTACTGACATGGAAGACAAAGATGTTCCTTGTTCAAAAAAACAATTAAGTGTCCTCTTGTGCAATGGTTTGACCTACATTTTATGGACAATAACAAATGATACCTACGAATATATGGGACCCGATTCAGGAAACTAGGTGTATGTTGCAAGTCACGACTTCACCGGAGAGCCGTTAGGTCTTTAATTTATTTTATTTTATCAAAATGATTTTTTGGGCAGAAATGCAATCTCGAACATGTGAACTTTCATGTGCCTTAAAAACAAACTTGTATGAGATCTGTAAATACGAATACAATTGTTAAATTACGAGCCTTGTGGGTTAAGCCACAGAAAGAGAGAGCAACCTTCCCACTAGCCATGTTCGGATTGGTCTGCCATAGAAGCTCATCAGTCTGTGTTGGTAATCCTGTCGAACGCGGCTTTTTTTAAATGTACTGTGTAGTGGAGCTGCATAAGTGTTGCTCTCCACATTCTGGAGGATCAAGTTTTGAAATCAGTGTAATTAGAGTATGATAGCTAAAGAGACGGAGAAAACACCGGTCTCTGGATTACATCTTCAAACTAAGGGCAATCGTGGCATGGCATTCCTGACAGGGAGACGCTTCCATGCACGATGATGTATACAGGTAAGATAGCTAGCTATATTTTCAGATATTACACGTTATCGGATTTTGACAGTGGTTCCATTTCTAGCTAAAGGGTACTGTTAGCTAGCTAGCTAATGTTAGCTGTCTGGCTCCCTAGCTGACGTTATTTGTTTCTCAGAGCCGTTTGCTGTTCTAGTTAGAGCCTAATGTTAGCTAGCTAACATTGAACATGCCCAGCACTGTGGCATTGTTGACACTGTTCATTGTTGTTTAACTAGCTTATGTTGGCTGGCTCGCTCGCTAACGTTACGTGACGTGTGTACAACACCCGTTGAATATGGCCGGTGTCAGTAAACTTCTGGAAAAAAGTGTAATGGCATTGTTGCCAGCAGAGCTGGTTAGGCTGTTTTCATGTTATCCATAGGTAAACAAATCATGGGACAGAGGGTCAAGTGTGCACTCTGAATGCTCCGAGAGCAAAAGAAGATGGGTGGTGCTAAATCTTAAGAGGGTGTGAACGATGCTGAATGGGTGTACAGTCGTGGCCAAAAGTTGAGAATGATACAAATATTAAATTTTCACAAAGTCTGCTGCCTCAGTTTGTATGATGGCAATTTGCATATACTCCAGAATGTTATGAAGAGTGATCAGATGAATTGCAATTAATTGCCAAGTCCCTCTTTGCCATGCAAATGAACTAAATCCCCCAAAAATATTTCCACTGCATTTCAGCCCTGCCACAAAAGGACCAGCTGATATCATGTCAGTGATTCTCTCGTTAACACAGGTGTGAGTGTTGATGAGGACAAGGCTGGAGATAATTCTGTCATGCTGATTGAGTTCGAATTACAGACTGGAAGCTTCAAAAGGAGGGGGGTGCTTGGAATCATTGTTCTTCCTCTGTCAACCATGGTTACCTGCAAGGAAACACGTGCCGTCATCATTGCTTTGCACAAAAAGGGCTTCACAGGCATGGATATTGATGCCAGTAAGATTGCACCTAAATCAACCATTTATCGGATCATCAAGAACTTCAAGGAGAGCGGTTCAATTGTTGTGAAGAAGGCTTCAGGGCACCCAAGAAAGTCCAGCAAGCGCCAGGACCGTCTCCTAAAGTTGATTCAGCTGCGGGATCGGGGCACCACCAGTACAGAGCTTGCTCAGGAATGGCAGCAGGCAGGTGTGAGTGCATCTGCACGCACAGTGAAGCAAAGACTTTTAGAGGATGGCCTGGTATCAAGAAGGGCAGCAAAGAAGCCACTTCTCTACAGGAAAAACATCAGGGACAGACTGATATTCTGCAAAAGACACAGGGATTGGACTGCTGAGGACTGGGGTAAAGTCATTTTCTCTGATGAATACCCTTTCCGATTATTTGGGGCATCCAGAAAAACCTTGTCCGGAGAAGACAAGGTGAGCGCTACCATCAGTCCTGTATCATGCAAACAGTAAAGCATCCTGAGACCATTCATGTGTGGGGTTGCATCTCAACCAAGGGAGTGGGCTCACTCACAATTTTGCCTAAGAACACAGCCATGAATAAAGAATGGTACCAGCACATCCTCCGAGAACTTCTCCCAACCATCAAGGAACAGTTTGGTGACGAACAATGCCTTTTCCATCATGATGGAGCACCTGGCCATAAGGCAAACGTGATAACTAAGTGGCTCAGAGAACAAAACATACATATTTTGGGTCCATAGCCAGGAAACTCCCCAGACTTTAATCCCATTGAGAACTTTTGGTCAATCCTCAAGAGACGGGTGGACAAACAAAAACCCGCAAATTCTGACAAACTCCAAGCATTGATCATGCAAGAATGGGCTGCCATCAGACAGGATGTGGCCCAGAACTTAATTGACAGCATGCCAGGGCGGACTGCAGAGGTGTTGAAAAAGAAGGGTCAACACTGCAAATATTGACTGTTTACATCAACTTCATGTAATTGTCAATAAAAGCCTTTGACACTTTACTTATGAAATGCTTGTAATTATACTTATACTTCCATAGTAGCATCTGACAAAAATATCTAAAGCAGCAAACTTTGTAGAAATTCATATTTGTGTCGTTCTCAAAACTTTTGGCCATGAGTGTAGACAAGAAGAGCTCTTCACTAGATAGAAAAACATTCAAAGACAAAAGTGAGTTTACAAGCTGATCAACATTCAAAGCAGAATTACTTTCCAATTGTTCCTCAAATACAGTGCATGATATACCCTTTTGTAGCTCCGAGTCTCTACTTTAATCTAATGTAAACAGCACCATTTCAAAAGACCAAATCCAGGTGGTGAGTCACTCCCAAAATCCATTTGCTGAATGCTGGCTGAACCCTCCAGATAACTAGATGTGTTGATAGGATTCAAAACAAACGGACTGAAAACAGGTGGTACCGAGAAAATTACATCTAAACAACACAATATCTGGCAGCAAGACTTACTTTGATTTCTCAACTCATCCTCAACCATTATAACATTACGATTATAACATTTCAACTCAACCATGAGAATAAATACATAAAACACAGCACACTGTATATATAGAAAAGCTATTTATACTGTTTAGGAGTATACAATAATAGGAGTAAAAAGCATGTAACTGATTCAAATACTGACTCCTTTACAATACGGTCAATGCATTCTATCACCTCCCACATTCCATTCCTCTTCATATGATTGTGTTATTAAATACTTCAGAGTTCAAGTAACAGACACATCAAGAAATTACACAAATTAACTTTTAACAGGGCACAGCTGTTAACTTCTTATGGCTGGGGGCAGTATTGAGTAGCTTGGATGAATAAGGTGCCCAGAGTAAACTGCCTGCTACTCAGGCCCAGAAGCTAAGATATGCATATGATATATTTGGATAGAAAACACTGACGTTTCTAAAACTGTTTGAATGATGTCTGTGAGTATAACAGAACTCATAAGTCAGGCAAAACCTGAGAAGAAAATCCAACCAGGAAGTGGGAAATCTGAGGTTTGTAGTTTTTGAACTCTTTGCCTATCCAAGATTCAGTGGAAATTTGGTCCGATTGCACTTCCTAAGGCTTCCACTAGATGTCAATAGTCTTTAGAACCTTGTTTCAGGCTTTTACTGTAAAGGAGGAGAGAATAAGAGCTGATTGAGGTAAGGGGTCTGCCAGAAAGCCATGAGCTCATTCAGGTCCCGTGAGAGGTAGCTGCGTTCCATTGCATTTCTAAAGACAAAGGAATTCTCCGGTTGAAACATTATTGAAGATTTATGTTAAAAACATCCTAAAGATTGATTCTATGCATTGTTTGACATGTTTCTACGAACTGTAATGGATTTTTTTGACTTTTCGTCTGGCCTAGGCGTCATTTATTTGGATATGTGAACTGAAGGCGCGAACAATAAGGAGACATTTGGACATAAATGTTGGACTTTATCGAAGAAAACAAACATTTATTGTGGAACTGGGATTCCTGGGAGTGCATTCTGATGAAGATCATCAAAGGTAAGTGAATATTTATAATGCTATTTTTGACTTCTGTTGACTCCACAACATGGCGGGTGGCTTGTTTTTGTGTCTGAGCGCCGTACTCAGATTATTGCATGGTGTGCTTTTTCCGTTAAAGTTTTTTTTAAATCTGACAGAGCAGTTGCATTAATGAGAAGTTTATCTAAATTTCCATGTGTAACACTTGTATCTTTTATCAATGTGTATTATGAGTATTTCTGTAAATTGATGTGGCTCTCTGCAAAATCACCGGATGTTTTGGAGGCAAAACATTACTGAACATAACGCGCCAATGTAAACTAAGATTTTTGGATATAAATATGAACTTTACCAAACAAAACATACATGTATTGTGTAACATAAAGTCCTATGAGTGTCATCTGATGAAAATCATCAAAGGTTAGTGATTCATTTTCTCTCTATTTCTGCTTTTTGTGACTCCTCTCTTTGGCTGGAAAAATGGCTGTGTTTTTCTGTGACTAGGTACTAACCTAACATAAGACGGTGTGCTTTCGTCGTAAAGCCTTTTTGAAATCGGACACTGTGGTGGGATTAACAACAAGTTTATCTTTAAAAGGGTGTAAAATACTTGTATGTTTGAGGAATTTTAATTATGAGATTTCTGTTGTTTGAATTTGTCGCCCTGCACTTTCACTGGCTGTTGTCACATCGATCCCATTAACGGGATCTCAGCCGTAAGAAGTTAATTGAAATGCATTCCAGGTGACTACCTCATGAAGCTGGTTGAGAGAATGCCAAAAGTGTGCAAAGCTGTCATCAAGGCAAAGGGTGGCTACTTTGAAGAATCAAAAACTAAGATATATTTCAAGAACTTTGAAAGTTTCTTCAAGCGCAGTCGTAAAAACCATCAAGCGCTATGATTAAATTGGCTCTGAGGACCGCCGCAGGAAAGGAAGACCCAGAGTTACCTCTGCTGCAGAGGATAAGTTCATTAGAGTTACCAGTCTCAGAAATTGCAGCCCAAATAAATGCTTCACAGAGTTCAAGTAACAGACACATCTCAACATGAACTGTTCAGAGGAAACCGCGTGAATCAGGCTTTCATGGTCGAATTGCTGCAAAGAAACCACTACTAAGGAACACCAATAAGAAGAAGAGGCTTACTTGGGCCAAGAAACACGAGCAATGGACATTAGACCGGTGGAAATCTGTCATTTGGTCTGATGAGTAAAAATTATCTTTGTGAGACGCAGAGTACGTGAACGGATAATCTCTGCATGTGTCGTTCCCACCGTGAAGCATGGAGATGGTGCTGATGACACTGTCTGTGATTTATTTTGAATTCAACGCAACCTTAACCAGCATGGCTACCACAGCATTCTGCAAAGATACGCCATCCCATCTGGTTTGCGCTTAATAGGACTATCATTTGTTTTTCAAAAGGACAATAACCCAACACACCTCCAGGCTGTGTAAGGGCTATTTGACCAAGAAGAAGAACAATGGAGTGCTGCATCAGATGACCTGAACTCCACAATCACTCGACCACAACCCAATTGAGATGGTTTGGGATGAGTTAGACCGCAGAGTGAAGGAAAAGCAGCCAACAAGTGCTCAACATATATGGAAACTCCTTCAAGACTGTTGTAAAAGCATTCCAGATGAAGCTGGTTGAGAGAATGCCAAGAGTGTGCAAAGCTGTCATCAAGGCAAAGGGTGGCTACTTTGAAGAATCTAAAATGTAAAATATATTTTGATTTGTTTAACACTTTCTTGGTTACTACATGACTCCATGTGTTACGTCATGACTGCCCTGAGGGGATCCAGATGGGTCGGAACACCTTTGCAGTGGATAACTTCAGCCAGACCCCCATAGAGTGAGTGGAGGAGGGAGCTGGTGGGGGGCTTGGCACCTCACGCCCTGTTGTAAATTAAAGAAGAGGATATCCAGGGTCTACCTCTCCAAATCCACACAGGAATGTTCCTTTGCTTCCAGAGACTTTCCCCACTGAAACTTTAACACGTTCAAAAGTGAATACTGGGAAAATATTCCTTACATAGAATGTGGTGGACGGTCAGAGGCTAGCTATAGAAAACTAATGTCATATTGGTTGTTATTTTGTGATGTCATTAAAATGTTTAAAGGAAATGCAGTAAGTTGAAAAGTAGACACACTATATATGTACGAAGGCTCCATCCTCCACGTTGTCTTTGAAAAATGTAAGTATTTTTGTTAAGAGGGGGATGTGATTTTAGGAGCCATCAGAGATCATTTGTTTTCTAGAAACTTTGCACAGTAAGTAGCCACGCGCGAGTGAGGTCAGAGAATGTGTCAGCCTGGAGGAACCATCACTTTCGACTAGAGTGTATAAAAGGATTGGTATAGAAATTAACATTTGGCCAGAGGTGTGTAGCCGCAGCTCACATCCAAAGTGGTTCGAACTCTGAATATCAACACAAGGTAGAGGCTAGAAGCTCACCTTCAGGACAATCACTGGTACAGCTGATTAGCTGTCTTAAGTAAAGTATTTAGAAAAGCGAATTCTTGTGGAACCATTCTACGACTCTTCAAACCAACGTATTCTACTTCTCTCATCACCACTGAGAACCATCTACACATACTTATTTTCCACCATAATTTGCAAATAAATTCATTAAAAATCCTACAATGTCATTTTCTGGATTTTTTTTCTCATTTTGTCTGTCATAGTTGAAGTGTACCTATGATGAAATTTACAGGCCTCTCATCTTTAAGTGGGAGAACTTGCACAATTGGTGGCTGACTAAATACTTTTTTGCCCCACTGTATGTGTACAGAGGCCCATTATCAGCAACCATCACTCCTGTGTTCCAATGACACGTTGTGTTAGCTAATCCAAGTTTATCATTTTAAAAGGCTAATTGATCATTAGATAACCCTTTTGCAATTATGTTAGCACAGCTGAAAACTGTTGTTCTGATTAAAGAAGCAATAAAACTGGCCTTCTTTAGACTAGTTCAGTATCTGGAGCATCAGCATTTGTGGGTTCGATTACAGGCTCAAAATGGCCAAAGATTTTTCTTCTGAAACTCGTCAGTCTATTCTTGTTATGAAAAATGAAGGCTATTCCTTCAGAAATTGCCAAGACACTGAAGATCTCGTACAATGCTGTGTACTACTCCCTTCACAGAATAGCGCAAACTGTCTCTAACCAGAATAGAAAGAGGAGTGGTAGGCCCTGGTGCACAACTGAGCAAGAGGACAAGTACATTAGAGTGTCTAGTTTGAGAAACAGACGCCTCACAATTCCTCAATTGGCAGCTTCATTAAATAGTACCTGCAAAACACCAGTCTCAATGTCAACAGTGAAGAGGTGACTCCGGGAAATAAAAATAGCAGATCTTTTTTTAAATTGTGGTTATCAAAACAGTTTTTATCACACGATTGCATTCATAATTGTTATTTGTTGTGCAATGACTGGGCTTATAAAAGCACATTTCACTCCAGTAACAGATGTGATTTTTAGGCGCTGCTCTTGTGCTGTCTAACATGTGATAGGTAATTCCGCTCCTCAAACAAGGCTCTGTATGCTGTGTGCGTGGGATAAATAAAATACATGAAGACTAACAAAAATACACAAGCACCAATTTAATTCCACTAAAGGCAAATTAACCTATAGCCTGGTAAGCATGGCCGGTCAAATGTATTGTTGTGTTTCAACCTGCATTTAAAATGGATTAAATTGAGATTTTGTGTCACTGGCCTGCACAGTTGAATGGCTGTGATAGAAGAAAACTGAGGATGGATCAATAACATTGTAGTTACTCCAAAATACTAAACTAAATGACAGAGTGAAAAGAAGGAAGCCTGTAGAGAATACAAATATTCCAAAACATGCATTATGTTTGGGGCAAATCCACACAACACAACAGAGTACCACTCTTCATATTTTCAAGTGAAGGGTATGCTTGTAATCGTTATGGACTGGGGAGTTTTTCAGGATACATATAAAACAGAATAGAGCTAAGCACAGGCAAAATACTACAGGAAAACCTGGTTCAGTCTGCTTTCCAACAGACACTGGGAGACAAATTCACCTTTCATCAGGGCAATAAGCTAAAACACAAGACCAACTATACACTGGAGTTGCTTACCAAGACATTGAATGTTCCTGAGTGTCCTAGTTACAGTTTTGCTGGAAAATCTATGTCAAGACTTGAAAATGGCTGTCTAACAATGAGCAAAGGACAGCAACCAACTTGACAGAGCTTGAATATTTTTTTAAATAATATGGTACAATCCAGGTGTGCAAAGAGCTTGACTTTCCCAGAGAGACTCACAACTGTAATCGCTGCCAAAGATGATTCTAACATGTATTGACTGGGTGTGAAATATGTAAAAGAGATATTTCTGTATTTCATTTTCAATAACTTTGTAACAATTTCTAAAAACATGTTTTCACTTTGTCATTATGGGGTATTGTGTATAGATAGGTAAAAAAATAAATAATCTGCTTTCATTTGACATGAGTCTATGAACTTCACATTGGTGCTCATGGGTCCTTTTACATGGAAATGACCCTCACTAACATGCAATGATGATGTTTTTTTCAATGGCTGAGTCAGCTGCTTAAAATGCAAAGTCAAAAACATTTCCATGCGCTGTGAGTGACAAACACTCTAAACAAACAAATGATTTGTTATAGGAGGTTAAACGCAGTGGCCTTTCAAAACTCTTCATGTAGATAAACTATATCCCATCTCCTCAAACCGACACCTTCTTGCATTGCAAACTCACCCATCTACAGTCAGACTGAATTTTGTTTATTTCATAAATACAAAAGAATAAATACTGCAGTGTTGTTCACATTGACATGTCGTGTACCACTTGTGATCTTGGCCTTGTCTCTTCCCAGACATCAAACCACAATAAATAAGCTATGGCAAATTTTCTGCCAAATTAAAATGTGCCAAAGGGGAGGGTGGTGGCAACACCGAGGTCCCTGCTGAGTGAGAGGCAGAGAAAAAGCTTTAACATTTGCTACTCTACAACTAACGACTGTTTCCACAAATGTCCGCACCGGTTTGGACAAATCCGTTTTACCCACCTCTCTCACAGACCGGAAGTAAACAGGGACTCTGCTTTTTGTGATAACAATTTACAGGTAAATCAAAGCATTAAAGTAGGTTAAAAGCATTATATAAGGAGCAAGTTAGTTACTAAAATCCTAAAATGCTAGTAGTGCCCTACTTTAATTCTGTGTGAAGCCATTACACACACACATATTTAAATTCCGGACTCTTGATATTGCTCGTTCTGATATTTCTTTATTTTTATTTGTGAAAAAATTATTGACACCACCACTGCTCTTCATGCTGAGCTGGGACTACAAGGGTGTGTGTCTTCATTCAACAGTTAAATGAGTTGAGCACAGTCAGTAGAGGCCAATGTCAGTGATATACATCCTGCACACATAGCCATTAACCAAAGGCTAGGTGTGAGATTTTAAAAGTAACCCAGATGCATTAAGGCTAGAGGAAGCTCTTACTGTGTTGATTTCTGTGACCCTCCCTCACCGCTAGTTGTTTCCTACCTGGCTATATAGTCATGTGACACAGTGCTCAGGTTGCTCTTGAATAAGACCTGTGGACTAGAGGTCGACCGATTATGATTTTTCAATGCCTATACCGATTATTGGAGGACCAAAAAAGCCGATGCCAATTAGTTTTATTTATTTGTAATAATGACAACTACAACAATACTGAATGAACACTTATTTTAACTTAATATAATACATCAATAAAATCAATTTAGCCTCAAATAAATAATGAAACATGTTACATTTGGTTTAAATAATGCAAAAACAAAGTGTTGGAGAAGAAAGTAAAAGTGCAATATGTGCCATGTAAGAAAGCTAACGTTTAAGTTCCTTGCTCAGAACATAAGAACATATGAAAGCTGGTGGTTCCTTTTAACATGAATCTTCAATATTCCCAGGTAAGAAGTTTTAGGTTGTAGTTATTATAGGAATTATTGGACTATTTCCCTCTATACCATTTGTATTTAATTAACCTTTGACTATTGGATGTTCTTATAGGAACTTTAGTATTGCCAGTGTAACAGTATAGCTTCCGTCCCTCTCCTCACTCACAACGACACCAGCCACCCTCGAAGCAGCGTTACCCATACAGAGCAAGGGGAACAACCACTCCAAGTTTCAGAGCGAGTGACGTTTGAAACGCTATTAGCACGCACCCCGCTAATTAGCTAGCCATTTCACATCAGTTACAGCAGCCTCATCTCGGGAGTTGATAGGCTTGAAGTCATAAACAGCGCAATGCTTGACGCACAACAAAGAGCTGCTGGCAAAATTCACAGAAGTGCTGTTTGAATGAATGCTTACGAGCCTGCTGCTGCCTACCACGTCAGATACTTGTATGCTCAGTCAGATTATATGCAACGCAGGACACGCTAGATAAACTAGTAATGTCATCAACCATGTGTAGTTAACTAGTGATTATGATTGATTGATTCTTTTTTTATAAGATAAGTTTAATGCTAGCTAGCAACTTACCTTGGCTTACTGCATTCGTGTAACCGGCAGTCTCCTTGTGGAGTGCAACGAGAGGCAGGTGGTTATAGCGTTGGACTAGTTAAATGTAAGGTTGCAAGATTGGATCCCCCGAACTGACAAGGTGAAAATCTGTCGTTCTGCCCCTGAACGAGGCAGTCATTGAAAATAAGAATGTGTTCTTAACTGACTTGCCTAGTTAAATAAAGATTAAATAAAGGTGTACAAAAAATAAAAAATAAAAATAACATTTCTGATTTTCGGCCAAATCAGTGTCCAAAAATACCGATTTCCGATTGTTACGAAAACTTGAAATCGGCCATTCCGATTAATCGGTCGACCTCTACTGTGGACACACATTTTGCTGGAGATAAAGAAGAGACACACACACACAGAGAGAGAGAGAGAGATGGAGAGAGAGAGACAGAGGAGAGCGAAACAGATATATTATATACAGTGCCTTGCAAAAGTATTCAGACCCCTTGGCACAGTTTATTGTGTTACAAAGTGAAATTAAAATTGATTTGGCATTGTCAAAAATCTGCACAAAATATTATGTAATGTCAAAGTTTTAAAGATGAATAAAAATGTAATAACTTATATATAGTCATTACATAAATCCATTTTACTCTCACTTTGTAAGACAATGTGAAGAAATCAAAATACTTTTGCAAGGTACTGTAAATCCTACTGAGGGCCCAATAAGCTGTTGAGTTCTTCATATAGAGAAGCAAAGAAAAAAGGTTGCAAGTCTTCCATTTTTCTTCATAAATTTGGAGATGACACTTTTGCACTTTGTAGTACATTTCAATTCATACTGACATGTGTAAAGCATAGGCAACAACACTAGATAGCTGCGCATTCCTCAGCATCTCTTACCTGTGTCTGTGTTCATCATGGCCCCCCTGTCCATGTATGACCACCTGTCCACCAGGATGCTTAGCCCCCTTGGGTGCCTCGATATGCGGAATCAGCACATCTTCCAAGCCCAGGTCAAAGCGCTTATGTTTTGAGTTGTCCGGGAGGAAGAAGAAAGCCCCAAAGCATAAAGTGATGAAGGCACTGAGGATGAGGAGAAGGATAAACTTCTCTGAGAGCCTCAGAGTGGCCCTGTGGTGTGGGAAAGAGGCAGCGCCGGGTGACAGGGTGGGTATCCTGCGGCCCGACAGTGGCAGTAGAGCTGGTGTGGTCATGTTGGACTGTGGAAATGAACTCAGGGTGGACAAATGTCACGGCTGTATTATCTTATGCTGTATTATCTCATTCCGGGGGCGAGTACGTGTCCAGAAATCAAGTGTTGAGATCCCTCAGTGAAGTGACTGGTCACGATTGAATTCATGTTTTTTATTCTGAAATTGAAGGAGAGAGTTATGAGGACAGAGCAGGTATATAATTGGTACATACCATACACGCTTTGGTTCATTAGCCTGAACAATACCTGTCTTTACAGTCAGAATAATCATCACAAAATATAACAATGAGGCTTTTAAGTCAGTAACACCAAATCATTAACCTTACAAAAGACCTAGGAACCTGCACATCTGACTTTGGGAGTAACTGTATTTTGAATAAACACAATCTGTTAGTCCATAAGGATTAACTGCCCATACAGAATGTACTGTATTCATTGAACGCAATTATAAAGCACAAGGAAACGTTTCCAAGGAGAGTCGGCAGACCTTTATGTCAACCCGGTTTGAAAAGGGAAAGATACTTTCAGGTAGGCAGGCTAAAGGTTACATCAAATAGTGATACGTAGCTAGATGATGGCAAAATCACCTGCGTGAGCGCGTGATACCATCACAACATCAATGCACATCACCTCCACTTATCAGTGATAACCCTGAAATCTAATGCGATACATATTTCAATTGCAGTACCTAATATAATAGTGTAATTGTAAGCAAAGTCACACTTAAAAATATCTAATAAGCATAATTGTAGAGGAAACAAATCTTACCGTGCAAATTCTGTCATTCTGATCCATGTTCTTTGGTTGTGATCCGAACACTATGAGCTGGATAAGCAACGACAGAATCAAAACCAACTCGAAATGTTTTGTTAATGCCTAACTAACACATATTGTAAGTTCATTTAACAGGACAGTAATTATGCTTTCAAATAGTGAAACATTTTAATCAGATATTGTCGCATCCTCGACAAGGTTCTAATAGAGATACATTCTCCCTTGACCATTTCAATAGTAGCAAAATAAGTGGTAAAATGACAACTAGCTAGCTACTTATGTTCCTGTTAAATTATGTGGTTAAAAATCGGTCTTGTCTTGCTAATTTGTATGAATATTCCCAATATCCTGTATTTTATCAGCTTCCTCACCCGGGCCTGCGTCTATCGCGCAGCGTCTCCACAGAATACCAAATTCATCCACTGAATTGACAGGCTTGGCTAGCCATCTAGCTAGTTAAATTACTAATGGAGAAAAGCAATAACATGAACTTAGCTAGCCGATTAAACACATATATGTGCACCCGCAATATTGTATTGTAATATTAGCCAGCTACGTTTCTCGGATATGTTGAGGTTAGGAAAAGAGTTGGCCTGCTAAAGACTGCGCCTTTTTCTGTAAAGGCATCTGGCTAGCTAGCTACTGTTAGCAAGCTGGCTAGCTATCCTCCGGAGGCAGTCCGTTACGATATTTCGCCGCTGCTGCATCACCTCAATAATGCCTTTGAGTAAATCGGTGACAGACATGCATCCTATTCCACCGTTTCCAAATAGCCGTGTTCAGAAATGTATTCGGGTAACTCGCTATCTATGATTTCATTTTGTAGTTTTGCTTTCCCTTTGCTCATTTCATTCTTGATAGCTCTACAGCTCTCTAAATAGCTAGCCTCTGTCAAGGGATGTTGATACTGCTGCAACTCTACAACGAACCACGGCTCCTCCCACAATCTCGAACATCGACTACCCAGCCTGGTACATTTAGGGAGCGTCTATCAATTACAAAAGTATTTTTGCAACGTGTTTTATTTGTATTTATTTAAACTTTATTTAAATAGGCAAGTCAGTTTTGCAACGTGTATGTCTGTGTGATTTAGCACTGACTGTACTTTGTAGCTAGTCCTTGTATTAAAAATATATTTATTTTGCATGTGAAAGACTACAATGCACAATGGCTGAATATGGATCTAGCAATTAGTGCTTTGCAAGGAAGCCCAGTTCAGTGTTTCTCAACCAGAGTGCTACTTGGCCTATCCACGGGGAGTATGAGGCTCATGAGACCATTGGTTTACTGGTAAAATGAACATGAGGGTTCGGGATGGAAGTTCATTCACTCCATGAAAAATAAATAAAATGTTTGATACAATATCAACATTTCAAGATAGTAGAACATACTTATACGAAATGTTTCTTAATTTTTAATATTGCGTGGTGCTTTCAGAGGTGGCACCACATATAAATAAATCAGCTGTAAAAATTTTATATGGGCTATGATGGGACCAGATTTTTTCTAATCTGGTCATGGTTTTATAAAAAACTAGTCAACAACTGCGATTGGACAATATAACTAACAGGGCTGAGCTTGCTTTATGCAGGGTTGCATCATGTAGGCCTTTGCATCTGAAATTTAAAAGTTACTCACACAGTATGTCATCACTTTTCTGTTGATTGATTCATTCCAGTAAATAATTTTGGATTGATACATCTAGGTAGCTTAGCCAACCAAAGTTTAAATTTAAACCAAATTTGATCACATTCACATTTTCTCTTCACACAAATAAATTGCCCTATTTTAGGGTATGAATATATAGCTTAGGCTATGAATACATGATGTTACCACTTTGTTTCCAATGGCCAGAGGGGATCAGAGCGCATAGGCTTCTCTAGGCTATCTGCAGCTGATCAAACTGAAGATCGGATTAATAGTGCATGAGTTTTCAACCCTTTTGTGTCAATATTTTTTAGCAAACTGAATCAAAAGTGTTGGGGCAAATGCCGGCGGCACTGCTTTCCTGATCTCTGCAGCGTGGATAGATGGAAATTGCCACACAATGCTACAGATTATGAAACATATCCTATATGTATGTTCTACCATCTCGAAAGGTTGACTTAATATCAAACATTTTTTACTCTGTATTAAAATTAAAATGATGGCAAGAATGAGCTTCAATAGTTCAGGGGTACTCAGGGCAGAGAAATTGAGTTGGTGGTACAGTAACCTAAAAAGGTTGGGAACCATTGGCCTAGTCCTGGAAATTCCAGACCTAGGGCAACATTGTTAACATTGTGGGAGACAACCCATCTGCCTAGGGAGACTATTTGCAAGGCCTTCAGTTAAGGGAAAGGGAAATATGGGAAAGTGGATGTTTTTTTAAGTGTTTTAAGTGAAAACGGCATTGTAATTGTGTAGAAAGACATTTAGTGGCACATGATCCTAGATCCTATAAAATACACTTAGCAAATGCACTCTCTTGTTGCCTACCATTGGGCAACAGCGCACAGTCAATTATCTTCAGTCTGTCAGCTTATAATCAGAGTGCTGCTTTTGACCCCGACAAAATGTGTTTTCTGCCCACTTTTACACCAAGTCTGAAAATATTGCTTCAGTCTTTGACTTTAAACATGTATAAACATGTGTATAAGTTGTGATAATGGTTGTGTTGTCTTGTCTGCCCGTTTTATAGTATGTCAGAGGGGGGCTGGAGTGAAGATTTTTTGACACATTATAAAGTAAATCCATCTTGAAACGCAGTCACGTCCTGCTGAGTGGGGGGACAGAGCCCAAGTCAGTCAGTGGGTCCTTGAGTTGCCATTAGCTCAGGCCCCACTCCGCACCACAGGGCAGATTTATGTGACACCCCTTACTGAGTGAATTAGTAGTGTGGTGCTGTGACACAAAGTGTGCCGTAATCACTGTAGAGTCTTCTTTGGAGATGCATCATGTGTCACGCACACTCGCAAACTGTACATTTGAGTGGCTGGCTCTGTGCCTAAAAAGACACCAAAACAAAAATGCTGAGCTGACACAAAAGGCTGACACTTTTAAAGCCATATCAGGTTCTGGAGGGAGGGGGGCCATTTGCTTCGCTGCACCTCTTGTTATCAATGTCAGAGGGGTATGGATCATTGGCCTGGAGAGGACTCATGGTGAACTTCAAGCCCAGCAAAACAATGCAGCAAAGACAAAGTGCTCATGACAAACACTTCTAGAGAGAAAAAAAGAGTGGTGAAGGAAAAGAAACAAAGAAAGGACAAGTGGAAGAAAGAGACGGTGAGGGAGATTAAGGTTTAGAACAACGAGGCCCTGGTGCAGCAAATGAAAAGGCATACTCCAGCAGGTAAACATAACATGATGAAACAGCATCTGGCTTTGGAGCGCCGTGTGAACAGGGTGGCAAATTACGATGGTTTAAATCCAGTCAATAAAGTAGAGTACCATCATACCACCCTGGGGATCTAAGCAGGGGCAAGAAGATAGGCTCCCATGCTATGTCATAGAGGGTATCTGTCAAATGTATGTTCCAGTGATGATAACATGGGGAGGGGGTTGGTGAGGGTTACTCCATATCTGATGTTCCAGGCAATGGGGCGTCTCTGTGCCATCCTACGGTGCCAAGAACACAGATGACGATTCCCAGGTGATGTGACATGACGAGCAGGTGTACTAGATAAAGAGAGCTCTACAAACAGGACTGGAGTGGTGGTGTTTGGAATCAGATGATCTGATGGAGACTCAGTCAGTCAGAGCAGTGTTTGTGGGGATAATTGAACTGTCTAGTATTCAGGTACTCTGGCTACCAGTTTATTTAGTCTCTTTTAGGCCCAGGTGTCTGTAGATTCAGTCCTGTATGGCCAGGTTCACATTATTGCCTGGAGATTGCCATGGGGCACTCCACTCTCCTGTGTGATGTGGGTTCAATTTAGAGCTATGTAAGTACATTAGTGTGATGATATGGCTCTGGCCCTTTTCTGAAATCAGGTTACACTGTGTTCAGAGTGACCCGTTGTCAGTGTCTTTATTTATGTCACACACACACACACAAAGAAAATGGTCTCTGACTCCACTCATCGCATCATGGAACATTAGTTACAATGCAGTTGATTCTTGCTGCTCAGCGCACTCTATCTGGCCTGTGTGCCGTATCCATCTTGTCCAAAGGGGATTTACTAATATGTTCTGCAATGTAAATGCATAATAGAGGTTGAACTAATATAAACAATTTTAAATAAATTATTCAAAATTCATCATGGATAGACTCTACTCTAATTCCATCACCGTACATTTATAATTATAAACCACTCTGGGTTCATGTACTTTTAAATTACCCCTATTTCAACATTTGCAATGATGAAGAACTTGTGGTTCATCTCTTGGAGCCCTGAGATGAAGAGCCTATCAGAGTATGACGTCATTCACAGGGTTGTCGTGGCGATATGTCGTGGCAAGCTCTTTACAGGAAGGATAAAGATGGAGTTATCACCTCACACACACAAATATGCAAAGGATCGATGAGTGATGGTCACAGCTCAGCACACCAACAGAAAGGGGGAGAGTCCGTGAACGAACCAGGTAGATTCTTTGTGAGAGAAGGAATAAAAATACAAGGAGGAAGACAAAGGAGCGGAATGAGGGAGTGTGAGACAAATTATTGTCCATCACATTTTTCTGTTATGTTGTATTAGAAGAGGTTTTTAAGCTTACAAGACATGTTGTCTCAGTTTCCAATCATGGGTTTAAAGCGTTTATGTGGGACATAAACCTCTTCTCTCCCAGGTCCACTCCCCAGACAATGCTTTAATGTGTTGTAATGTGTAATTGCAATGTGATTTCAACACTTGTGTTCTCAAGATCAGGTAACAGAGGTTAGTATTTGAGTCATCCACCCCCTCAACATCATCATTTCTAAAGATCTTTACACCTCCCTGCTCCCACCAAACAACTGTACAGAGGAGGGTCAGCTACCTCAGGGAAGGTGAGAGTGTGTTTGTTTGTTAAGTCTAACACAATGATACCAGTAGTACAACAGCTTTTCAACCAACATGTAGTGGTACAGCTTCCACGTAGGCAACATCAACAACTGTACAACAAACTAAACATGATAATGGTGTTTACATTATTACTCATTTCCAATACAGCGTAATTAGATAGGTATCACGCTTGATTTGGCAATGTCCCCACTAATAAGTATTCTCTAAGGCGCTCATGTGTAATGGAATATTTCCATTAAAATAGTATGATGGGCTGAAGTTAACGTGAATAGCACACTACTGTCATCAAGTGGTAGAGAATGGAATTGCAGTGACAACAACCTTTCAGCCTATTATTCTAAACCATGACTACATTTATTATGAATGTTATGCTTTGTATTCAGGACGGAAATGATATAACTGTTGCTAATATTGTACCAACACATCATCAAGGGATTTTTTTAAGATGAAAGAGAATGGTCTTTCAATTACATTCATTCTTCTCACTTTTATCCCCAACTGTACCACTTCTTTCCCACTATTTCGTTAATCATCTGAAATGGTTGATTTGTAGACCCATGTCTGGTGGTGTTAGGGGTGTCCTGGTCCTGTCCCTCAGAGCTGCACTGTCCTCAGATGGCCCCGAGGCGAGCCTGACCCTGTCCCCCCCACCGCTGTTACTGTTCCCCCCCCCCCCCCCCCACTGCCGTTATCACGCTCTGGGGCAGGCAATCGGATGCCTCCACCACACTGCCACAGCACGACCAGTGGGGCTTACCGGGAGACCCTTATGGCCGTGATCACAGCCCCGGAACCCTCCTGCGCACACATAAGGCAAGAGTGTTAATATTCATAGTTTTATATCTGATATTTTCAGAAAGGAGTAAGAGATTAAAAGCAAAGCTATCGTGGCCGTTGTGCAAATACTTAGTACATCTGTCTGGTGCTTAATGTCATGGTGAACAGCGAACACACACTTCTCGACTGACAGACACAGACTCATGTCTTCACAGAGCCAAAAAGAGTTCCTGTTACCTGATGTGCCTTGTCCACTGAGCGCACCAGACAAAGCACATGTCCAATTCTGCACATAGAGTGGAAGTCAGAAGTTTACATACACTTAGGTTGGAGTCATTAAAACTTGTTTTTCAACCTCTCCACAAATGCCTTGTTAACAAACTATAGTTTTGGCAAGTCGGTTAGGACATCTACGTTGTGCATGACACAAGTCATTTTTACAACAGTTGTTTGCAGAGAGATTATTTAACTTATTTAACACTGTGTCACAATTCAAGTGGGTCAGAAGTTTACATGCACTAAGTTGACTATGCCTTTAAACAGCTTGGACAATTCCAGAAAATTATATTATAGCTTTAGAAGCTTCTAATTGACATCATTTGAATCAATTGGAGGTGTACCTGTGGATGTATTTCAAGGCCTACCTTCAAACTCAGTGCCTCTTTGCTTGACATCTTGGGAAAATCAAAATAAATCAGCCAGGACCTCATAAAAAAATGGTAGACCTCCACAAGTCTGGTTCATCCTTGGGAGCAATTTCCAAACGCCTGAATGTACCACTTTCATCTGTACAAACAATAGTACGCAAGTATAAACACCATGGAACCATGCAACCGTCATACCGCTCAGGAAGGAGACACGTTCTGTCTCCTAGAGATGAACGTACTTTGGTGCGAAAAGTGCAGAACAACAACAAAGAACCTTGTGAAGATACTGGAGGAAGCAGGTGCAAAGAAAATGTCATCTGGTCTGATGAAACAAAAATAGAACTGTTTGGTCATAATGACCATTGTTATGTTTGGTGGAAAAAGGGGAAAGCTTGCAAGCCGAAGAACACCATCCCAAACGTGAAGAACGGGGTTGGCAGCATCATGTTGTGGGGGTGCTTTGCTGCAGAAGGGACTGGTGCATTTCACAAAATAGATGGCATCATGAGGGTGGAAAATTATGTGGATATATTGAAGCAACATCTCAAGACATTAGCCAGGAAGTTAAAGCTTGGTCGCAAATGGACAATGACCCCAAGCATACTTCCAAAGTTGTGGCAAAATGGCTTAAGGACAACAAAGTCAAGGTATTGGAGTAGCCACCACAAAGCCCTGACCTCAATCCTATAGAAAATGTGTGGGCAGAACTGAAAAAGCGTGTGCGAGCAAGGAGGCCTACAAACCTCATTCAGTTACACCAGATCTGTCAGGAGGAATGGGCCAAAATTCACCCAACTTATTGTGGGAAGCTTGTGGAAGGCTACCCGAAACGTTTGACCCAAGTTAAACAAATTATAGGCAATGCTACCAAATACTAATTGAGTGCATGTAAACTTCTGACCCACTGGGAATGTGATGAAAGAAATAAAAGCTAAATAAATAAATATCTCTCCTATTATTCTGACATTTCACATTCTTAAAATAAAGTGGTGATTCTAACTGACCTAAGACAGGGAATTTTTACTAGGATTAAATGTCAGGAATTGTGTAATGTAATGTTCAAATGTATTTGGCTAAGGTGTATGTGAACTTCCAACTTCAGCTGTACCTAGCATTCTGCTCCTGTAGTAGCCTTTACTCTGCTGCACCTACTTGGCACACTTCCCATAGAGGACATACCTAGCATTGTCCCTACACCAGTACTAGATGTGGCCTCGCCATTGAGATCCACAGATAAGTGTATATAATATTTCCCATTTCAAACATACCTAGCCAAATACTCTGTAGTCTGCTGCACCTACCTGGCATGGTGCCGGTACAACCACAGCGCGCCTCCTTAGAACCCCCACTGGAACAGAAAGAACAACAGTGGAACGTTCCACAGTGCCGCTGGACCTTTCTCTTCACATTTAGGACAAAAGGGGAAACCTGGCTTAGAAAGGAAGTGAAAAGAAATGAATGACAGAAATGAGAGTAAGAATAATTGAATACAAAATGGAAATACAGGGCCATGCTGACCCCTGACCCGGGGTTGGTCCCACACAGAGTAGGACCCTGGCTCTACAGGGGTGTAGGAGATGGAATAGGAGCCATCACTGTTATCCACCACCGCCACCTCCAATCTGCTGCAGAGAACACAAGTAACCCTTTTCTTAACACCAACAGATATAATGTATTATGATGTAGTTATAAGGAACAGTAAAACGTTCAAACCTTGTATGACCCCTTTATTAAAGCATAAGCAGACTCCTTTACTCACATGTACATTCACACACATGTATACACCCATACTCACAAACACACACACACACTCACAGCCAACGCTGCTGTCCCATGTACACAGAGACTACAAAGCACAACCCCTTTTTGCCCTCAGAACAGCCTCAATTCATCGGGGCACGGACACTACATCGGTGTCGAAAACTTCCACAGGGATGCTGGCCCATGTTGACTCCAATGCTTCCCACGGTTGTGTCAAGTTGGCTAAATGTCCATTGGGTGATGGACCATTCTTGATACACATGGGAAACTTTTTAAGCGTGAAAAGCCCAGCAGCGTTGCAGTTCTTGACACAAACCGGTGCGCCTGGCACCTACTACCATACATACCATGTTCAAAGACACTTCAATCTTTTTTCTTGCCCATTCAACCTCTGAATAGCACACACATACAATCCATGTCTAAATTATCTCAAGGCTTAAAAATCCTTCTTTAACCTGTCTCATCCCCTTCATCTATACTGATTGAGGTGGGTTTAAAAAGTAACATCAATAAGTGATCATAACTTTCAACTCGATTCACCTGGGCAGTCTATGTCATGGAAAGAGCAGGAGTTCATAATGTTTTGTACACTCAGTGTGTATAAAGACATTAAACACTGGACACGTCCTGTTTCTTTTATACTATTTTTCACACTGTGTATTCAAATACAATGCCTTCAGAAAGTATTCATACCCCTTGACTTATTCCTTATTTTGTTGTGTTACTGCCTGAATTCAAAATTGATTAAATATCCCCCCCCCCCCCATCTACATACAATACCCCATAATGACAAAGTGATAACATGTTTTTAGAAATTGAGGCAAATTAATTGTAAATTAAATACAGAACATTCACTGTCTTCATAAGTATTCCCACCTTTGAGTCAATACTTTGTAGAAGCAGCGTTGGCAGCAATTAAAGGTGTGTCTTTCTGGGTAAGTCTCTAAGAGCTTTCCACACCTGCAACAGTTGTCCATTATTATTTAAAACATTCTTCAAGCTCTGTCAAATTGGTTGTTGATCATTGCTAGGCAACCATTTCCATGTCTTGCCATAGATTTTCATGTAGATTTAAGTCAAAACTGTTACTCGGCCACTCAGGAACATTAACTGTCTTCTTGGTAAGCAACTCCAGTGTAGATTAGGCCTTGTATTTAGGTTATTGTCCTACTGAAAGGTGAATTCATCTCCCAATTTGGCCTGTGCTTAGCACCATTACGTTTCCTTTTTGTCCTGAAAAACCTCCTAGTCCTTAACTATTACAAGCATACCCATAATTTGACGCAGCCACCACTGTGCTTGAAAATATGGAGAACGGTACTCAGTAATGTGTTGTTTTGGATTTGCCCCAAACATAACACTTTGTATTCAGGACATAAAGTTCATTGCTTTTCCAAATTGTTTGCAGTATTACTTAAGATTCTTACTGCAAACAGGATGCAAGTTTTGGAATATTTTTATTCTATACAGGCTTCCTTCTTTTCACTCTGTCATTTCGGATAGTATTGTTGTGGAACTAAAATGCTATTGATCCATCCTCAGTTTTCTCCTATCATAGCCATTAAACTCTGTAACTGTTTTAAAGTCACCTCATGGTGAAATCCCAGAGCGGTTTCCTTCCTCTCCGGCAACTGAGTTAGGAAGGACATCTGTATCTTGTAATGTTGTGTTGTCTCTCTTGTCGTGATGTGTGTCGTGACCCTAACCCTAACCCTAACCCTAACCCTAAATCATATTATAAACTGGTTCGTTTGAACCCTGAATGCTGATTGGCTGAAAGCCGTGGTATATCAGAGTGAGCTCATGCAACTTATTATGTGACTTGTTTACATTTTTACTCCTGAACTTATTTAGGCTTGAATACTTATTGATTCAAGACATTTCAGCTTTTAAGTTGAATGAATTTCTAAAAATGTCTAAAACAAAATTCCACTTTGACATTATGGAGTACTGTGAGTTGGCCAGTGACGAAAAAATCTAAATTGAATACATTTTAAGTAAATTGAATACATTTTAAGTAAGACAACAAAATGTGGAAAAAGTTAAGGAGTCTGAATACTTTCTGAAGGCACTGTACTGTTTTCTTACACAGCTCATTCTAATTTATCTGTACATTACATTTTAGTTACACTGTTTACACACTGTTTACACACACCGCGTATTTATATATACTGTATTATTGACATGGCTCACTGTAATATAACTACTGCTGTACATATTTTTTTTATTTAACCAGGCTAGTCAGTTATGAACAAATTCATATTTACAATGACAGCCTAGGAACAGTGGGTTAACTGCCTTGTTCAGGGGCAGAACGACATATTTTTACCTTGTCAACTCTGCGATTCGATCAAGCAACATGATTTTGATTCTATTTTTTATCACATCATGATCGTGACTAAATAGCACCTACTGGAATAATCAAGACCTTGATTAACTCAATCAGATGTGTTAGCTGGGATGGAACAAAACCCTGAACACCCAGTACTACAGACAAAGAGGTAGATGTGCATGCTGCAGATCAGATGGTTCCTCACCTGTCTTTCTTCTCCTTGTGGACCATGCTGACCAGGACCAGGGACGGCAGGGACCTGTTTCCCAGTCCCTGCCGATGAAAAACATACCCACACCATGATGCTGCCAACATCATGCTTCACTGTGGGGATGGTGTTCTCAGGGTGATGAGAGGTGTTGGGTTTGCGCCAGACATAGCGTGTTTCTTGATGGCCAAAAAGCTCAATTTTAGTCTCATCTAACCAGAGTACCTTCTCCCATATTTTTGGGGAGTCTCCCACATGCCTTTCGGTGAACACCAAATGGGTTTGCTTATTTTTTTCTTTAGGCAATGGCTTTTTTCTGGTCACTCTTCTGTAAAGCCCAGCTCTGTGGGGTGTGCAGCTTAAAGTGGTCCTATGGACAGATACTCCAATCGCCGCTGTGGAGCTTTGTAGGGTTATCTTTGGTCTCTTTGTTGCCCCTCTGATTAATGCCCTCCTTACCTGGTCCGTGAGTTTTGGTGCGTGGCCCTCTCTTGGCAGGTTTTTTGTGGTGCCACATTATTTCAATTTTTTTTATAATGGATTTAATGGTGCTCCGTGGGATGTTCAAAGTTTATCATATTTTTTTATAACCCAACCCTGATCTGTACTTCTCCACAACTTTGTTCCTGACCTGTTTGGAGAGCTCCTTGGTCATCATGGTGCCGCTTGCTTACTGGTGTTGTAGACTCTGGGGCCTTTCAGAACAGGTGTAAATATACTGAGATCATGTGACACTTAGATTGCACACAGGACTATCTTTAACTAATTATGTGACTTCTGAAGGTAATTGGTTGCACCAGATCTTATTTAGGAGCTTCATAGCAAAGGGGGTGAATACAAATGCACGCACCACTTTTCCATTTTTTATTTTTTTGAAAAGTTATTTTTTAAATTTCACTTCAACAATTTGGAATATTTGGTGTATGTCCATTAAATAAAATCCAAATAAAAATCTATTTAAATTACAGTTTGTGATGCAACAAAATAGGAAAAATGCCAAGGGGGTGAATACTTCTGCAAGGCACTGTATACCCACAGTCTAGTCTATGGTCTCTAGAGACACTGGCCGTGTGTGCTCCAGTAAAAGCTGTGCACCGTGGCTGTCACACTGCACCAGCACCTGTTGCTCTTAACACAGTTTACTGCTTCACCTGTCCTATAGGCCTACTAGAGTGGGCCAAACCGCTGACTTAAATCTCTTATCTCAGAGCCTGTGTAGTTTTCACAGACATGAACAAAGGCACACATTTACAAATATGTTTGATAGGAATGGCTTAAGCCTGGATTTTCTGATGTGTCGATACTAAAGCCTTGTGTAATTTTCAGCTTCCTAAAACAGCCTTACTCTCAGGCACAAGAACTTGGAAAGTAAAGAAACAGTGACCTGGGCTGCAGGTTCTTTCTCCAACCTTATAACAAACAGTCTTCAAGCTCTGTGACAGGCAGAAAGACAAAACACACACACCTGCATTATGTATTAACATTACATGAATACGACGAAGGTCAGTTTACTTTGACACAGAGAGATGGTTTCTCAGAAGCCTCTATTTGCTATAGCCCTGCATCCCCAGCTCAGCTCAACAGGCAACCGTTAGTCACAGCAGAGAATAGCTGTTTGCACTATCACAGTGGGCATGCTGCTACAGAGTGGTGTGTGAGTCTCAAATACCTGTCATCTGACAAAGGAAATTCCTGCCACTTTAAATGTTTCCATAGAGACAAGGAATGTCACCAGGTAGTTATCCCCTACATACCATTGCCTCACGGCGCTGTTTGTGTGTGTGTGTGTGTGTGTGTGTGTGCGTGTGCGTGTGTGTGTGTGTGTGTGTGTGTGTGTGTGTGTGTGTGTGTGTGTGTGTGTGTGTGTGTGTGTGTGCACATAGGTCTGTGGAAAAAAAGCATCACCTGAACATTTTACCCCCAAGAAATGTCTGAACTCAAGCCCCAAGCCTCTGTAACCAGTCTGGGGTCAAGACTTAGGAATCATTCCCTCACCCCAATAGTTTCTACTAGAAGGCCATAGAAAACAGAGAGGATAGTATGAAGAGAAAATTGACTATAGTTAAAGAGATAACTTCATGGCTGTTAAAAGTGGGACAGTGGAACTGTCTCGGAAGTAGGGGCTAAGGGAAATAGGATGTAGGAGGCGGGGCTAAGGGTTGTTTCAGGTCTTGGTCTGGGTCTCACCTTCCCCCTCGATGGTACACCTGCTGAGCTCCAGTGTCTTTGCGTGGATCACCTCCACCACCGAGTACCCCCCCACCTTCCCTGCACTCTCACGTGGCAGGAAGCAGATACTGCTACCGTTATCGGCGGCGATGGTTGCTGGGTGGGGGTCGTAGTCAGTCTCCACCAGGTTGCCCAGCCTGCGGAGGGTCACGCCCTTGGCGCTCAGGTTCTCTGAGTCCGACCCGCACATCAGCAACCGCTCTGTGAATGCCATCCCCCCACGAGCGTCTGACAGGGCCTGCTGTAGCTGAGCCCTTTGTAGGTGGAGCTGGTTCCTGCACTGCAGACGCAGCTCCACTAAACACCGTAGCAGCGACAGGCAGTGTGACTCCACAGCACTAGCGTAACCCCTCGCAAAGGAACGCACCTCATCCGCCATCGCATCCATCCTGGCCTGCAAGACCTCCTGGGATAGGTCCACCTTCCGCAGCGACTCCTCCAGCCGGTCCAGCCGTGACAGCAGGAGCCCGGTAACCAGCTACCGGATACAGTCCCCATGGCGGTCGATGACGTCAAGTGTCAGGAGGCAGTAGTGGTCACGGTGGAAGGTGGCGGCACACTCCAGGCAGATGGGCAGGTCGCAGATCTCACAGAAGAGACGCAGCTCCTGACCGGGGTGGAGGGAACACAGGACGGGCCGAGAGAGACGATCCTGGGTCTTCAGGTCCTCCAGGCATTCGACTGTGTGAGTCGACGTCCTCTTCTGTCTCCTGGGGAAGATAGGAAGATGGATATGGTGAACTCATATGGTAGGTCACAATAAACCACACAGTAATTACATGCCTATGTAATTACCATGTTATAATAATTTCAAAGCTAAAACGAACCCCATTAAAGCCCTTTTTATTAGTTAACTTGCAACAAATTGGACATTGGTCATGACTCATGAGTTTGGCCTACAAATTCTTGCACTCACCTTTGTGCTTGACAACAGAACTCACAAAGGTTGACACAGCAAACCTCACAATGTTTCTCTGTGTCCCAGTCGCTGCACAGGCCGCATACCACAGAGTTTTCGCTCATCAGCATCTTCAGAAACACTTCATCCAGGGCCAAGTGGTCAGTGGTCAGCCATTCTACCCCGGACAACGGGATGTCCACCTCAGAGTCACGCTCGGGACAGAGACCTTTGACGGCAGAGGAGGGCGACTCGCCTTCCAGATGTACCGCTTTGCCATTGTGTACACCAGACGACACCGAAAACGGTTCCAGTTGACGAACGCAGCCTGCGCAAAAAGTGTGTAAACACGGCGGAATTTTAGGCTCACGATATCAACGTCTACAAACGCTGCACGCTGCCCTCGCATTGACCACGACGCCCCCCTTTTCTCCGTTGTTAGAGCTCGAGTTTGTGGTCGGGGTTGGCGGGGAATCCACATGGTCCTCTCCAACTTTTTGTCTGTAGGTGACATGGTCTTTTTATAGTCTTGTCTTGTTGTTTTCAAAACACTTTGTACAGGTTTTTGTTAAAGAATTTACCGGTGTCCGAAATCGACCAAGCCTATTTGAAAAAAAGCCGGCTTGCCCCACCACCACAGAAAGCACTGAGCTAGGCTGAAGCACCTGCATTTGGGAGCTGCCTTACTCAAGAAAAAAAAAGAGACCATGTTTGTATGCAGCTTTAATAACTCAATTATAAATATATATTTTTAC
Source organism: Oncorhynchus nerka (assembly GCF_034236695.1). Lineage (NCBI taxonomy): Eukaryota > Metazoa > Chordata > Actinopteri > Salmoniformes > Salmonidae > Oncorhynchus > Oncorhynchus nerka. Next base: position 27,881,406 of record NC_088396.1, on the reverse strand, counting down.
ATTGTTTGCAAACTGATATGTGACACGTAATGCCAAAATAACATGCAAAACAGGCAAGCCCCCCCAAAAAACAAATATTATTGTTATACCTGTTTTTGCTAAAAATGTAGGCCTCAAAACAGGTGGGGTACTGCCCCATTTTTATGTGATTTCAATCGCACATTGCACAGTTTCTATACGTATGTCAGATCCAGCCAGAACTGTGTGAAGCAGGGAGTTGTAGTTTCCAACAGACCAATATTGTACATAGTTTAGCGCATAAAACGTGATAATTAACTACAATGACCATAATCCCTCGGCATCTACTTGTCTGGTCTCTTTTTACTTTGCCTGCAATGAAAGAGGCAGAGTAATGCGCGATCGTGAGGGGATATAGAGAGCAGCTGTTGCTTCGAGAGGTAAAGCTACCTGAAAATGCATGATCTAATTGATTGATAGTTGGTATTCACACATAAAAATATGCCTTATTTACTTTGAATAACTCCAAAATAATGATCTTGTCAGACAGCATAAGCAGCAACTCTATATAGATGAAATGATGACTTGGAGTGAAATAATAAAGTCATCAAATAAATATAATATACATAACTGAAATATATATATTTTTAAGTAATGTGAATAAATAATGGTTAATAAGTGATCAGCAGTAATGGGCATTCACTACCATCATGGGACTTTTATTAATTGTTTTATTCTGCGTTGTTACAGCATTCAACCCACATGATATATAGTGCATTTAATGTTTTAAAAAATTATTGAAACTGAAATCGAAAACCGTCATTATTTTTTTTAGAATCTTACGGAAACTGAACCGACCTCAAAAAGCACGAATTGCTCAGAAGTACTGAGGTAAGATTACGGTCCGTTTGTTTTCTGAATTAAAACGGAGCAATCTGGAATTTGAAACTTCCATATTTATTTGTTTTTTAATAGAAACAAAACAACTTGATATTTCAATGTTCAAATGTGGGTGGGGTAAAGTGTGGAATGCCTGTTCAAGTGCACAGCCAACACTTCCTGTCCTTTCAAAGTAGGAGGTCACCCTTCTAACTCCATTATATGAATCTATGAAAATATGATCTATTAATTAGTTGATTAATAGCTTCCCATACCGTACCACAGTGCCAAGATAAGGTAAGATTAAAACATTTCTGCACTAGATTTAGTGTACATTGACTTATTAATGAACTGCTTTTACTGTAAATAGTTAGCTGACTGATATATCCTGGCTACCTAGCTAACCATTGGTAATCTTATTAAATTATGCTATACAACCAAAACAACAGTATATATTACTCGACTAGAGATATGCCCTAGCTATAGTTAGTCAGTGGTTGCACATCTAACTAACTGGAATGAAACAAATAGTAGACATGTACAGTGCCTTGCGAAAGTATTCGGCCCCCTTGAACTTTGCGACCTTTTGCCACATTTCAGGCTTCAAACATAAAGATATAAAACTGTATTTTTTTGTGAAGAATCAACAACAAGTGGGACACAATCATGAAGTGGAACGACATTTAGTGGATATTTCAAACTTTTTTAACAAATCAAAAACTGAAAAATTGGGCGTGCAAAATTATTCAGCCCCTTTACTTTCAGTGCAGCAAACTCTCTCCAGAAGTTCAGTGAGGATCTCTGAATGATCCAATGTTGACCTAAATGACTAATGATGATAAATACAATCCACCTGTGTGTAATCAAATCTCCGTATAAATGCACCTGCACTGTGATAGTCTCAGAAGTCCGTTAAAAGCGCAGAGAGCATCATGAAGAACAAGGAACACACCAGGCAGGTCCAAGATACTGTTGTGAAGAAGTTTAAAGCCGGATTTGGATACAAAAAGATTTCCCAAGCTTTAAACATCCCAAGGAGCACTGTGCAAGCGATAATATTGAAATGGAAGGAGTATCAGACCACTGCAAATCTACCAAGACCTGGCCGTCCCTCTAAACATTCAGCTCATACAAGGAGAAGACTGATCAGAGATGCAGCCAAGAGGCCCATGATCACTCTGGGTGAACTGCAGAGATCTACAGCTGAGGTGGGAGACTCTGTCCATAGGACAACAATCAGTCGTATATTGCACAAATCTGGCCTTTATGGAAGAGTGGCAAGAAGAAAGCCATTTCTTAAAGATATCCATAAAAAGTGTCGTTTAAAGTTTGCCACAAGCCACCTGGGAGACACACCAAACATGTGGAAGAAGGTGCTCTGGTCAGATGAAACCAAAATTGAACTTTTTGGCAACAATGCAAAACGTTATGTTTGGCGTAAAAGCAACACAGCTCATCACCCTGAACACCCTATCCCCACTGTCAAACATGGTGGTGGCAGCATCATGGTTTGGGCCTGCTTTTCTTCAGCAGGGACAGGGAAGATGGTTAAAATTGATGGGAAGATGGATGGAGCCAAATACAGGACCATTCTGGAAGAAAACCTGATGGAGTCTGCAAAAGACCTGAGACTGGGACGGAGATTTGTCTTCCAACAAGACAATGATCCAAAACATAAAGCAAAATCTACAATGGAATGGTTCAAAAATAAACATATCCAGTTGTTAGAATGGCCAAGTCAAAGTCCAGACCTGAATCCAATCGAGAATCTGTGGAAAGAACTGAAAACTGCTGTTCACAAATGCTCTCCATCGAACCTCACTGAGCTCGAGCTGTTTTGCAAGGAGGAATGGGGAAAAAATTCAGTCTCTCGATGTGCAAAACTGATAGAGACATACCCCAAGCGACTTACAGCTGTAATCGCAGCAAAAGGTGGCGCTACAAAGTATTAACTTAAGGGGGCTGAATAATTTTGCACGCCCAATTTTTCAGTTTTTGATTTGTTAAAAAAGTTTGAAATATCCAATAAATGTCGTTCCACTTCATGATTGTGTCCACTTGTTGTTGATTCTTCACAAAAAAATACAGTTTTATATCTTTATGTTTGAAGCCTGAAATGTGGCAAAAGGTCGCAAAGTTCAAGGGGGACGAATACTTTTGCAAGGCACTGTATTTACAGTGTTTACAGCAGATCTCCAGCTACCCAGACCTGTCTGATCAGCCTGACAGAGTGCCGTGGGTGTGTCCAGTTTACACCTGTGCACATCTGTGTGTGGTATAGCAATGGAATTAAACATCCAACCAATGCCTCAAGTGTCATGTTGCAGGTCCACCACAGACCCCAAGGGTAGTGGGGTCCTGTCCATAAACAACCCCTACTCTTAAACATTTGTGGAGATCTGAGAGAATTGGACATTTGTAAGCAATACTGCCAAAATTCCACCAAGCCTATCAGAGGGTAAGGTGGAGCTTTCACCATGTCACCACTCATCAATCCCTCTCAGATCTCCACAAGTGTCTAGACTGGGCAGTACGGACTAGGAGTGGTTTCTGGACAGGCCATGGGGATTATGGTTGCTCAGTCAGTCAGTCAGTCTGGCACTGTCAAAAACATTTAAAAGCTGTCAAATACTTGCTTCCTCTGTCCTTGGGATAATCTCATTTGCATTTCCCTGATTCATTGCATCCTCTCACCTCGTCTCCTCCCCTCATCCAATGGGTATTGAGAAGGAGGCAAGGAGTAGGACGTTAGGAATGAAGGAAATACAATTGAGGTTCTCCTCTTGTTTCATCCATTCCTCACCTCCCTCTCAAAGCACATTGGGGAAGAGGAGGGAAGGTTCCTCCGCTCCTGCTCCAATGCACTTTCAAGGAGAGGCAAGGAATGGAGGAAATAAGGACAGAAGAAGCAAGAATGTGATGTCTAGTTTTTACACAAACACACACATACAGTGGGGCAAAAAAGTATTTAGTCAGCCACCAATTGTGCAAGTTCTCCCACTTAAAAAGATGAGAGAGGCCTGTAATTTTCATTATAGGTACACTTCAACTATGACAGACAAAATGAGATTTTTTTTCTCCAGAAAATCACATTGTAGGATTTTAAATTAATTTATTCGCTAATTTTGGTGGAAAATAAGTATTTGGTCAATAACAAAAGTTTATCTCAATACTTCGTTATATACCCTTTGTTGGCAATGACAGAGGTCAAACGTTTTCTGTAAGTCTTCACAAGGTTTTCACACACTGTTGCTGGTATTTTGGCTCATTCCTCCATGTAGATCTCCTCTAGATCAGTGATGTTTTGGGGCTGTTGCTGGGCAACACAGACTTTCAACTCCCTCCAAAGATTTTCTATGGGGTTGAGATCTGGAGACTGGCTAGGCCACTCCAGGACCTTGAAATTCTTCTTACGAAGCCACTCCTTCATTGCCCAGGCGGTGTGTTTGGGATCATTGTCATGCTGAAAGACCCAGCCACGTTTCATCTTCAATGCCTTTGCTGATGGAAGGATGTTTTCACTCAAAATCTCACGATACATTGCCCCATTCATTCTTTCCTTTACACGGATCAGTTGTCCTGGTCCCTTTGCAGAAAAACAGCCCCAAAGCATGATGTTTCCACCCCCATGCTTCACAGTAGGTATCGTGTTCTTTGGATGCAACTCAGCATTCTTTGTCCTCCAAACACAACGACTTGAGTTTTTACCAAAAAGTTTTTTTTTGGTTTCATCTGACCATATGACATTCTCACAATCTTCTTCTGGATCATCCAAATGCTCTCTAGAAAACTTCAGACGGGCCTGGACATGTACTGGCTTAAGCAGGGGGACACGTTTGGCACTGCAGGATTTGAGTCCCTGGCGGCGTAGTGTGTTACTGATGGTAGGCTTTGTTACTTTGGTCCCAGCTCTCTGCAGGTCATTCACTAGGTCCCCCCGTGTGGTTCTGGGATTTTTGCTCACCGTTCTTGTGATCATTTTGACCCCACGGGGTGAGATCTTGCGTGGAGCCCCAGATCGAGATTATCAGTTGTCTTGTATGTCATCCATTTCCTAATAATTGCTCCCACAGTTGATTTCTTCAAACCAAGCTGCTTACCTATTGCAGATTCAGTCTTCCCAGCCTGGTGCAGGTCTACGATTTTGTTTCTAGTGTCCTTTGACAGCTCTTTGGTCTTGGCCATAGTGAAGTTTGGAGTGTGACTGTTTGAGGTTGGGGTGTCTTTTATACTGATAACAAGTTCAAACAGGTGCCATTAATACGGGACGGCAGGGTAGCCTAGTGGTTAGAGTGTTGGGCAAGTTCAAATCCCCGAGCTGACAAGGTACGAATCTGTCGTTCTGCCCCTGAACAGGCAGTTAACCCACTGTTCCTAGGCCGTCATTGAAAATAAGAATTTGTTCTTAACTGACTTGCCAAGTTAAATAAAGGTTAAAAAAATAAATACAGGTAACGAGTGGAGGACAGAGGAGCTTCTTAAAGAAGAAGTTACAGGTCTGTGAGAGCCAGAAATCATGCTTGTTTGTAGGTGACCAAATACTTAATTTGCAAATAAATTCATTAAAAATCCTACAATGTGATTTTCAGGATTTTTTTTCTCATTTTGTCTGTCATAGTTGAAGTGTACCTATGAGGAAAATTACAGGCCTCTCTCATTTTTTTAAGTGGGAGAACTTGCACAATTGGTGGCTGACTAAATACTTTTTTGCCCCACTGTAGCTTGAAAAGTTTACTGATAATAAGGATTCCATTGTTAGTTATTGTCCATGATTTTGTTGACAGAACCCATTGTATTCTATTTTTGTACTCAAATAAACTATTAAAAAATATATAAAAATGCTGTTATTTAACTTTTTCGTTCTTCTGGAATGTTTAGCATGGATATACATTAGAGATAAGTTGACTAAAGCACAAACAGACCTGGCTAGTAGGCATGACAAAGAAACATGCAATCTCCATGGTTCATGTGACATTTTGAATGACATGTAGATGTTCTGTTGTTGCTAGGAGTTATGGTCTCATTTTCCCTATATACTCTTATCCCTGTAACTACAAATGTGAAGCTGCTAGAAAATCATATTTAAATGTATATCAAACCATTTAGAAATGTTGACCCTGATGTCACACATTGGCCCCTTTGTTTGTATAAATATCCATATGTTCACTACATACCTGCAAATGACACAGACAAGATGAGGATGATGAGTCCAGCGGCCACGAAGATCATGACTATCATCCTGGAAATGTAGATGAAAAAAATCAAGCAAGATCTAGCAAGGACCTTCCAAGTCAATTGAACATCACAATATCCAATGATAAGTTCAACTGACTATGCACTTGTTGGTGATATGAAGCAAAGCTGTTGCTGGCCTCCAACCACCATATTTCTTAGAAAGACACATTGAATAGAGGCCTCACCCCCAGAAGATGATCTGTCCAAGGGAGGCCATGGCTCCTTGGTAGCTGTGTCTTTATTTACAGGGTTATGATAGTTCCAGCTGCTCCCTTGACCAGAGTCCACATACAGTACCGTATGATGTGTTGTCTACAGCAGCTACATATGAGATTGACAGAAGCTCCACACCCACCGTAAGGTATTAATGCAATATCAAACATTGAACTCTTCTTGAGTCAATATTGTCACTGTTAGTTACTAGTTACTTGTCCACAATTGTAATCAGTAACTTAACTTGGATTACCCAAACTCAGTAATGTAATCTGATTACTTTCAGTTACTTGTGAATTACTTTCCCCTTAAGAGGCATTAGAAGACAAAAAAGGAACCATCAAATGTAGTTGGTGTGTCATAGTGGTCTTTGACTTGTGTTCAGACTCGCTCAGGAGGAACAAACTCAAACTTGCGCCTTTTTTAGATGATGAATTTAATGTAATTGAGAAAACAAAAAGGTGTCGTTTTTTTCCGTTTTTTTCTCACAAGCATCCTTTCTGAATTTAACAGTAATCCAATAACTAATTATCTAGTTTTTCAAAAGTATCTAATCTGATTACAGTATTTTTGCTGGTAACGTAACTGATTACAGTTACAGTTTTTTTGTTATCAGATTACATATAATTTATTACATGCTCATCAGAGGCTGCGGTCATTGTGGCCGGGGACTTTATGGCCAGGGACTTTAATGCAGGGAAACTTAAATCCATTTTACCTCATTTCTACCATCATGTTGAACGTGCAAACAGAGGGGGAAAAAACTCAACCACCTTTACTCCACACAGAGAGACGCATACAAAGCTCTCCCTCACCCTCCATTTTGCAAATCTGACCATAATTCTATCCTCCTGATTCCTGCTTACAAGCAAAAACTAAAGAAGGAAGCACCAGTAACTCGGTCAATAAAAAAGTGGTCAAATGAAGCAGATGCTAAGCAACATGACTGTTTTGCTAACACAGACTGGAATATGTTCTGGGATTCTTCCGATGGGATTGAGGGGTACACCACCAGCCACTGGCTTCATCAATAAGTGCATCGATGACTTCGTCCCAACAGTGACTGTACGTACATACCCCAACCAGAAGCCATGGATTACAGGCAACTTCCGCACTGAGCTAAAAGGTAGAGATGCTGCTTTCAAGGAGCTGGACTCTAACCCGGAAGCTTATACGAAATCCCGCTATGCCCTCCGACAAACCATCAAACAGGCAAAGCATCAATACAGGACTAAGATAGAACTACACCGGCTCCGATGCTCGTCGGATGTGACAGGGCTTGCAAAGTATTACAGACTACAAAGGGAAGGACAGCTGCGGGCTGCCCAGTGACACAAGCCTACCAGACAAGCTAAGCTATGCTCGCTTCGAGGCAAGTAACACTGAAACATGCATGAGAGCATCAGCTGCTCCGGACGACTGTGTGATCACGTTCTACATAGCATGTGAGTAAGACCTTTAAACAGGTCAACATTCAGATTACCAGGACGTGTACTCTGAGCATGCGCTGACCAACTGGCAAGTGTCTTCAATTACATTTTCAACCTGTCCCTAACTGAGTCTGTAATACCAACATGTTTCAAGCAGACCACCATAGTCCCTATGCCCAAGAACACTAAGGTAACCTGCGGCAGGGTAGCCTAGTGGTTAGAGCATTGGACTAGTAACCGTAAGGTTGCAACTTCAAACCCCCGAGCTGACAAGGTACAAATCTGTCGTTCTGCCCCTGAACAGGCAGTTAACCCACTGTTCCTAGGCCATCATTGAAAATAAGAATTTGTTCTTAACTGACTTGCCTAGTTGAATAAAGGTTAAAAAAAAAAAGGAAAAAAAAAGACTACTGACCCGTAGCACTCACATCTGTAGCCATGAAACTGGTCATGGCTCACATCAACACCATTATCCCATAAACCCTAGACACACTCAATTTGCATACCGCCCCAAAAGATACATAGATGACGCAATCTCTATTGCACTCAACGCTGCCCTTTCCCACCTGGACAAAATGAACACCTATGTGAGAATGCTGTTCATTGACTACAACTCAGCGTTCAACACCATAGTGCCCTCAAAGCTCATCACTAAGCTAAGGACCCTGATACTAAACACCTCCCTCTAATACTGGATCCTGGACTTCCTGACAGGCCGCCCCCAGGTGGTAAGGGTAGGTAACAACACATTCACCATGCTGATCCTCAAAATCTGGGCCCCTCGGGGGTGCATGCTCAGTCCCTCCTGTACTCCCTGTTCCCTCATGACTGCATGGCCAGGCACAACTCCAATCCCATCATCAAGTTTGCCGATGACACAACAGTGGTAGGCCTGATCACCAACAACGATGAGACAGCCTACAGGGAGGAGGTCAGAGACCTGGCCATGTGGTGCCATGACAACAACCTCTCCCTCAACGTGATCACGACAAAGGAGATTGTGGACTACAGGAAAAGGAGGATCAAACACGCCCCCATTCTCATCGACGGGGCTGAAGTGAAGCAGGTTGAGAGCTTTAAGTTCCTTGGTGTCCACATCACCAACAAACTAACATGGTCTAAGCACACCAAGACAGTCATGAAGAGGGCACGACAAAGCATTTTCCCCCTCAGGAGACTGAAATCATTTGGCATGGGTCCTCCGATCGTCAAAAGTTTCCACAGCTGCACCAGAGAGCATTCTGACTGGTTGCATCACTGCCTGATATGGAAACAGGTCAGCCTCTGACCGCAAGGCACTACAGAGGGTAGTGCGTATGGCCCAGTACATCGCTGGGGCCAGGCTTCCTGCTATCCAGGACCTCTATACCAGGCGGTGTCAGAGGAAGGCCCAAAAAATGGTCAAAGACTCCAGACACATAAGTCATAGACTGTTCTCTCTGCTACCGCACGGCAAGCAGTACCAGAGCGCCAAGTCTATGTCCAAAAGCCTTCTTAACAGCTTCTACCCCCAAACCATAAGACTCCTGAACAGCTAATCAACAGGCTACCCAGACTGTTTGTATTGCTCCCCCTCTTTTACGCTGCTGCTACTCTCTGTTCATTATCTATGCAGTCACTTTAACTCTACCTACATGTACATATTACCTCAATTACCTCAACTAACCGGTGCCCCCGCACATTGATTCTGTACCAGTACCCGCTGTATATAGCCTCACTATTGTTATTTTACTGCTGCTGTTTAATGTGACAATTTTGGGGGGATTTGATGCAATCACTTACTCCCAAACCCTGGATATATGGATACAATCAGACTTACCCTTGAATCCATAGACACATAGGCCTTTGACGAATGTCCATCTCCCTTAGTTTGGGCGAGCAATTTTTTCCAGGTTGCACTAGTTTAGGCCGCTCTCTTGTCATTTCTGCCTGGACATCTCTCCTCCAAAGATTTCTGGGTCAACCCCTTCTTCTTTCCCCCTGGGGGTTCCATTTCAGGGTGTATACAATCCAACAACACCTATTTTCATTTGTAGTTTAATGGGTTCCAGTTCAGTTCCCCTTTAGAGGACTCAGTTCGACATCTTTGTTATCGTCTGTTTGTTTAATCTCCATGTTTCTGATCCATACATCACCTGTTTCACATTAGAGTTGATGACTCCAGTTCTTTCAATTCAGAAAGTAGCCAAAACTGGAATCCCAATTCCAATTTTCCTCAATGCTTCTCTACAAGGAAAATGTGGAATTGTTGTTTTATTTTCTGAATTGACTGTTACATTTGATTTCAATCACTTTTGACCGCACACCTTTTGATTTGAATGACACTTTCTTTACATATTTTCCTATGGTAGAAGTGGTCAGAAAGTAACTTCTTGGACCTGAATGCCAAAACACTGGATCCAGAACTACTGGACACACCACATAATTTCAACGTGGAATATTGGGTCATATTTGGTAGAGACCTTGATCAATGAGATTTCAACCTTTATTCACCCACTCAAAATGTCAGCCAGAAGTTTGTTGAATTCCCAATGTGTTATTTTGGTTTAGTTGTCATCTAAATGTGTTATTACTGCATTTTCAACCATTTAAAAGCACAACAAAGTTAAAATTGGAACAAATGTCAGATATTTTGTATTTATACAATTTAATGTGTCATCACTATGCTTCTTCTAATAGCTTAACCAAATGACCTGGATTGCAGTTGAGATAACATTAAAAGTAATTGATATGTTGGATTCACTTCTCCATCTCAACCAAGAATCAAAGTTAAAGAACAGGACAAAATCAAATCAAGATGTGGAACTGCTGTTCCATGTGGGATTATGGTATCATGTGGACAGTGCATGTAAAGTGTTTATGCACTTCACTAAGATAATGTACTTAGACTTTATTTGATTGTAATTAGATGTAATTCATTTTATCGTGAGATAGACTGAACCTGATTGTGACTTCACTTTGCTGTGATATCACCCTAATTTATCTTATTTGATATTTTACACATTGACAGAATTACAACCACAAATTAGTTTTGTGTCCTGTGCTGGCTTTATTTCCGCCAGGCTACACAAGATATCGCTATTTAAGAGTGTCACACCCTGATCTGTTTCACCTGTCTTTGTTCTTGTCTTCACCCCCCTCCAGGTTTCACCAATCTTTCCCATTATCCCCAGTGCATTTATACCTGTGTTCTGTTTGTCTGCCAGTCTGTTTTGTTTTGTGAAACCTACTACTGTTTTTCCCCATGCTCCTGTCTGTTCTAGTTCCTAGTTTTGCCCATTCTGCCTACCCTGAGCCTGCCTGCTCTGACCCTGAGCCTGCCATTCTGTACCTTGCCACACCACACTGGATTATTGACCCCTGCCTGCTCTGACCCTGAGACTGCCTGCCGTTCTGGACCTTTTTCACCCCATCTGGATTATAGACCCCTGCCTGCTCTGACCCTGAGACTGCCTGCCATTCTGTACCTTGCCACACCACACTGGATTATTGACCCCTGCCTGCTCTGACCCTGAGACTGCCTGCCATTCTGGACCTTGCCACACCACACTGGAGTATTGACCCCTGCCTGCTCTGACCCTGAGACTGCCTGCCATTCTGGACCTTTTTCACCCCATCTGGATTATTGACCCCTGCCTGCTCTGACCCTGAGACTGCCTGCCGTTCTGGACCTTTTTCACCCCATCTGGATTATAGACCCCTGCCTGCTCTGACCCTGAGACTGCCTGCCATTCTGTACCTTGCCACACCACACTGGATTATTGACCCCTGCCTGCTCTGACCCTGAGACTGCCTGCCATTCTGGACCTTTTTCACCCCATCTGGATTATTGACCCCTGCCTGCTCTGACCCTGAGACTGCCTGCCGTTCTGGACCTTTTTCACCCCATCTGGATTATTAACCCCTGCCTGCTCTGACCCTGAGACTGCCTGCCGTTCTGGACCTTTTTCACCCCATCTGGATTATAGACCCCTGCCTGCTCTGACCCTGAGACTGCCTGCCATTCTGTACCTTGCCACACCACACTGGATTATTGACCCCTGCCTGCTCTGACCCTGAGACTGCCTGCCATTCTGGACCTTGCCACACCACACTGGATTATTGACCCCTGCCTGCTCTGACCCTGAGACTGCCTGCCATTCTGGACCTTTTTCACCCCATCTGGATTATTGACCCCTGCCTGCTCTGACCCTGGGCTGCAAGATAAAAAAAAAAACTTGTGAAGCATGTGTGCTAATTAACAATGCCCCCTCCAGTGCGTGACACAGCCTAGGATTTTGCCTGTGATGGTCATTCAGGTGAAAACTCTAGAACATCTGAAGAAGTAGCCTTTTCTACAAACAAGCAGCTATTACTTATGTTCGTTCAGGTGAGGACTGGAACATCTGAAGATGCCTTAATGCTAATATATCCCACATGTGAATGTGTCTAATACCTATTTTTTAAATCCGCATTTAACCCAACCCCTCTGAATCAGAGAGATGTGGGGGGCTGCCTTAACTGCCTTGCTCAGGGGCAGAACGACAGATTTTTACCGTGGCAGCTCAGGGATTCGTTCCAGCAACTTTTCAGTTACTGGCCCAACGCTCTAACCACTAGGCTACCTGCTGCCCCTGGTTAGATGATGTAAATATTTAGACTGGATGAAAAGTGGCTTTATTGTTTAGATCTGATCTTTCCACTGACAAATATATGACCATCTACTTTCTTTCCCTGGTCATTGGCGTGCCTCTGGTTGGTGGGGGCCTTATTTTCTGGCACTTGTGTGTTCATGCACCTGTCTCAATAGCAGAAACAAGTGTGGCCAAGTTGGTCAACCATATTACCAAAGGTTGTACGAGGAAATTCTGTCAAAAGAAGTGAACAATCATTTGAAGACAAAACTGGACAAAATAGCCGTAGAGAAGGCCAAGGGGATCTTCCTCTGACATCTTCAGGTCATCAGGGGTCAGAAGAGACAACAGGAAGGGGGACTGACAGTGATATGGATGTTGTGGAATCATGGCAAGCTAACTCAGATTTTTTGTTGTTGTTGTCAGAATATTAAAGTTATGGAGTTTCAGCAGCTAGTGGATCCAGAACACAGAGGGTCTTACTCAACCAGCTATCTGTTGTGTAGTACTGTATGTAGTAACTGAAGACCTTACTCAGTAATAGAGTCCAGGCTGAAAGGTAAGATGAATGTGACTTTACTGTATGGCGTAGGCATCCATCTTATTCTTCTCCCAGTATGCATTGATTTACATCTTTATTAATAGTCATTAACCTTGACCTTTCTTATAGCGACACCTTGTGGTGAACACAACACTAGCGAGTCGGATTCTTTTTGGATTTGACTTTCGTGCTGTAACACACACAGATTCAAGCTGACTATGTTTATATATTGTGAAACAGACACTTTCAATCAAACCATTCTTTTAGAAAGGCTTTAAGGTGTGTGTGTTAAGGATGGAATAGGAACCCGAGTGACCAATAGCATGACCACATTACCCTGCTGTTCTGCTCGTCCATCAGAGGATTATTCAGTCAGACAAAGAAAACAGAAAGAACATTGGAGCAAGGTCTGAAATCACACAATGACAGCTGTATGGATATAGAACATGGCCATAGATTGAGGAGTATCAATACATTTTTAGAAGTGATTGCTGTTGTATTTTGAGAAAACATAAAATCACACCTTTAAATGCAAAGATTTGTAATTACAAAACTGATTTGATCACTGAAGAGGTTATCAGTATAGCATAGTACCTTAACCTCGTAATAAGTGAAATAGTAAAAGCAATAGCTGCAGATGTATATACTGGTCATACACCTTTATCCTTCTGGAAGTCATTGGGCCCTCACTCCCCCTGTGGTCCCGAGGAGGATGAGGGGAGAGAGGGGGTGCGGGGGGTCGATGCCCAGGAGCTGCCGTGTGGACGACTCCCAGTCCCAGCCAAACTCCAGCCTGCTGCACACACACGGGTACTCCCTGTCTGCCCAACACACCCAGTCCACCGCCCTCCTCACCGCCTCCCAGCGCTCACACCTGGGGGAACACACACAGTAACCATATTTAGTGCATGCGCGCACACACACACGCATCAAGAAATGCACCAAACAAAAACAAAACATATATACCCTTATCCCAAGAGAAACACAGACACATGAACTGCCCTCAAACCTTGTAGATAGAACAGAGTGCTTGGGGTGTTATATAGTGGAGCAGAGAGAGGAGACCCACTGTACCTGGGCTGAGGAGGAGAGTGGTCCAGGTCCAGACGGAACAGGCTGAGCAGCAGCTTCCCCTCATCTAGCCTCCTCACCCTCATCAGCTGCAGCACCAGCAGACTGGCCACCAGCCTCAGGATGTCAGCATGGGCCCTCACACCTGACACACATCAAATCCATTTTTATTTGTCAAATGCGCTGAATACAACAAGTGTAGACCTTACCGTGAAATGCTTACTAACAAGCCCTTCAACAACAATACAGTTATAAATATTTACTAAATTTTTTTTATTTTTAAAGTAACAATAAAATGAGGCTATATTGTATATAGAGGGGGTACCGGTAACGAGTCAATGGGCAGGAGACAGGTTAGTTGAGTCATTTGTAAATGTAGGTAGGGGTAAAGTGAATATGGATAGATAATAAACGGTGAATAGCAGCAGTGTAAAAACAAAGGGTGGGGGGGGCGGGGGTCAAAGTAAACAGTTTGAGTGGCCATTTGATGAATTGTTCAGCAGTCTTATGGCTTGGGAGTAGAAGCTGTTAAGGAGCCTTTTGGACCTAGACTTGGCGCTCTGGTACTGCTTGCCACGTGGTAGCAGAGAGAACAGTCTATGACTTAGGTGACTGGAGTCTTTGACAATTTTTTGTGCCTTCGTCTTACATCGCCTAGTATATAGGTCCTGGATGGCAGGAAGTTTGGCCCCAGTGATATACTGGGCCGTACGCACTACCCTCTGTAGCGCCTGGATGACACGCGCACACAATATTTTTGTCATATTTCTTACTGCTCAAAAACAGCCCAAACTGAATGTTCATAGACTCCCAGACAAACAGTTCTCTAGTATCAGTCTGTAGTGTAGCCTACCTAGAGAGCTGATGCCTCTATTCTTCAGGAAGACATTTGCAAAGTAGTCCACATCCACACCGAGGAGGTAGCCTAGGCTGGCAGAGCACTCCCAGTAACCTTCCTGGAACAAAAAAAACATGTTATTAGCCTTTTAGCACAAAATGGTTCCCATTGCTCATTGGCAAATGGTGCCACACATTGGTATCGATGAAGTGAGTTCCCCATACAATGCTTTGAGTATCTGGAAAATCTGTTTCTGAATTCAATCCATGCTCCTGCACTATCAATAAACAATAGAATGTATATACAGAGATATGATTAGTTCATATTTTCTATCAATAATAGTATTTTCTATGCAGATGAGACGGGCCTTTAGAAAAGGGAACGTTTACTGTACTTACCGAGTGCTGGAGGGCAAAAATCTCTGTCCATTTTACTACATCAAGAGTATTCTTCCTGAATTCAAGACCTCTCTTCCTGAATTCAAGACCTCCCATCCTGAAATCAAAACCTACCTCATTAGGATACCACAGAGCTACACATAACAATACATGTCTCCAATAGAGGTCACACACAGACAGACAAAGTGACGGACGAACGGACGCTGACACATACCTTTCACTGTCTCCGACAAGTTTTTGTAAGTTTTTGTTCATATCCAGAGGTTTTTGTGCTTGTGGTAGTACATTATGTTGTTGTAGTGTACTGAGAGAGCTACCAAACTGAGAGGATCCAACTAAGGCCCCTTGGGTCAGATAGGCGCCATGAGTGGTAGGTGAAAGGGAGCTGAGGTGTCCGCCAGTAAGTGGTGCCTCAAAACTTAACCCCATTGATCTGGCTGAGCCTCCAAGAGGTGGTCCGCCTGCTGAAGAAGCCTCATATAAACCTGGAATGTAACATGCACTGGCTGTGGCACCAAACAAAGAGCTGTGAGGTTGTCTGCTTTGAGAACCTGCCCTTCCGCCCCCGAAACCAAACCCTGATGGGGGCACAGAGGCAGGGACAACAGAAGGTTGCCAGTGGTCCATTTCCACTAGTCCACAAATCGTATCCTCGGATAAGCTATTATCCAAGGTCCACATTTTGCTAGTCTCACACATTGACGACAGTTCCACAGGATAGGGCTCTCGGGGTTTGGAAAGTAGCAGGTCCCGACTGGCTCGCAGTTCCGGGAAGGTTGCAGTATGGGAGATAGCCCCAACTCCAGGTCTGGCATGAACTCCCATCTCGTATCTATTCGCTCGAAACTCATTGGAGACAAGAGCAGAGGGAGGAGGAAGAGAACCTGAACTTCCGGCAGAGAAAGACTGCAGTCGAAATGGAGGAGGACCAGGAGAACTGAGGACAGAAGCAGGGGGTGGAGGAGGAGGAAGAGAATCTGAAACTGCGGCAGAGAAAGACTGAGGTCGAAATGGAGGAGGACAAGGAGAACAGAGGACAGGAGCAGGGGGTGGAGGAGGAAGAGCATCTGAAACTGTGGCAAAGAAAGACTGCAGTCGAGATGGAGGAGGACCAGGAGAACTGAGGGCAGAAGCAGGGGGTGGAGGAGGAAGAGCATCAGCAACAACGCAAGACTTGATCTGAAGATGATGAACAGAGGGAGGAGGACGAGGCACATCAGCAACAGAGAGAGACTTCTTCTGCGTCTCTACAGGGTCAAATGCCGGACCGTCACAAACCTTCCTGTGTCTGTCCGCCCGTCTAAAGTCTCCCTTTATACTCTTCGCACACTTCATTATCTTTGGGAGAGAGTAGAAGGTCTCAGAGAGCTCAGGGATGAAATCAGTCTTCATAGCCATAGGCAACATACTGGTAGTAAGGTATGGGGTGACTGGTATGCATTGGCTGCCTGAATGCGTGTGGAGCGTTGGAGAGGAAGAAGAGGACAGAGCCTCACGATGCATGAATACTGAGCCACGAAGGGGGTGTTCAGATTCCTGTAAATCAAAGTCCTGTAAAACAAAGACAAGAACAGTTCAGTGATTAAACTATGAATTGACAGGAATCATTTTTGTTTATAGTTAACAGCAAGAAAGAAGCAGATCACTACCATGTCATCAAAGCACTCCATCTCTTCATCCGTCACAGTTCCTTCACTCTTCAAAGTCATATCTAGAGGTTCGGTAGCAGCGGACAAGGTCACTGGGCTGGCTGAGACCATAGAGCCCATTAAGTAAGAGGAATTAAGTCTCCTACCAAGAGGCACCTCATCCGTAGCCCTCTGATTGAGAAATTTGGGACGTAAGTACACAGATCCTTCCCATGATTCGTCATCCACCTGGAGTTGAACCATCGATTCATGCTCCTCCCCCATCCCCATCGCCTCTAGATAGATATTTCCGCATAAAACATAGCCTGCCCCACCATTCAGCAAGTTTGACATTGAGTCTGATCCCGAGTCCATCCCATCTCCCTCATATTCCTCCTGCTGCCAGCTAAGGTAAGGTAAGAAGTCGACGTCCTCGTCTGAGATCAGTTTGGGAACATCTGTGAAGCCCACGTCAGGCTGCTCTGAGTCCTGGGAGAGAAAGGACACATCAGAACATTGTATTTTTCTACATTTGTATTGAAGTATTGTCGATGTGTGTGCGCACACACACTAGCGTTTGGCAGACGTACCCTCTCCTCGATGGCAACAAAGCTGGTGAACTGAGACAGGATGGAGAACTCTTTGCTCAGCTCAATGATGAAGGACTTCATCACAGATTTCTTCCCCTGAGAGAATTGATACTATATATATAAAACAAAAACTTTCCGTACACACAGAATAGGTACAGTGTACACACTCCATACTAGGGTTGTCATGACACCAGTACCGCAATACTAGGAAGGAAGGAAGGAAGGAAGGAAGGAAGGAAGGAAGGAAGGGAAACAAAACATGAAGCAGCCTTAATTTCCAGAAAAATCTGGTGTTGTAGTATAGTGATACTGGTTGTGACAACACTACTCCATTCACAATCTAATGTTCACACACACCTCATGTTCAGCCTCGTTGGTGTGAAGACTGCCATCCTCATAGTCTCTGATAACGGCCCTCGCTGTGAGCTTATGAAGGAACTGAAACACATGTGCGTGCGTACACACACACACACACACACACACACACACACACACACACACACATTATAGGTGTGACTGAGACAGTATAAACAGTAAGGTGATGTGAGTGTGGTGATCTCACCGTGCCCCTGGTTTTCTGTAGCTCAGTGGTGGACACCATTGTCTCAATGTTCTGACCACTCAGGTCTCCAAGAAGAGTGGCCTACGGAACCCGACACATGGACAAGTTAGTCTCACAGGGCTTTGTGATCTGGGCATGTCATGTTCACGCACGCACACACAAACACGCCTCTGTGACAGTATACCTGTGTACAGTGTGGCACGAAGCCGTAGACCAGGGTGTGGCAGTCAGTGAAGAGTGCGTGGAGCTGAGAGGGCGCCTGAACAGGGGGGGGAGCTGAGGGGTTAAACTGCTGCCACTTCACAGACACAGAGCTGCAGCCTGGAGACACGATGCGCTTCACCTGGCACGCCACCTGAGACACACACAGAAAAACATCTGTTTAAAGGGATAGTTCGCCCAAGTTGACCACATGTTATGTGGTTGTGTTGGAACCAAAGATAATATACAGACATCTAAAGACATAGGAGAGGTCGCTGTAAAAGTGTGCTGGTACCTTCTCTCGCCAGGTGTGCTTTGTCTTTGTGTCAAAGAACTCATAGGCCCCTCCCCCTGCCTGGGCCAGGGCCCGCAACATGTGCCGATTCGCTGTTGGGCTGAGGCCGCAGGTGAAGAGGCGGCTGTGCTGGGCATGCTGTCTGACCAGCTGCAGGGTCAGGGCTTGGTTCTGGACGTGACCGTCTGATAGCAGCAGCAGGTTCCTTATGCCCTGCGACGGAGGCAACAGACTCAGGCTGCGCAGGGGCCTCCACAGCTCAGTGTTGCCCCCAACAGGTGAGGAGGACTAACAACAACAGGGGAAAGGATCATTCAGAAAATGAGAATTTGATCAAGGACAACATTTACATGCACATAATACTCCAATGATTGTGAATATTCCATTAAAATATTCTGAGTGAGCTTTGTATATGCTCAAAAAATGTATGTTTGCCTAATATTCTAGAGACTAATGATAAAAGATTGTGATTGGCCCCTGGGCCTGTCTGTCAGCACTCACCATGATGAACTTCTTGGCTGGTTGGAGGGCCTCGACTAGAGGGTTGGCAGAGAGAAAAGCATCCTTCTGGTCTATGAGACAAAACCACAGTCAGACAGATGAGTATGGGGGAAAAGTTACAGTGTCTTACTGTCTAACTCATCAGTCTGAAGTAAGCAACAACAAAAATCCCCCACTAACAAAGCGAATGCAAACGACATGATACATGAAGTTGATTTAGCTCAGTTTGGAGACTGTTTGAATGGGAGCCCACCTGAGCCAAAGGAGATGACATTGACTCGAATGCTGTGGTGGTCCAGGGTATTCAGAAGCTGCAGGGCGATTCTCCTGGCGTTCTGGAGAGCTTCTCCTCTCATGGACTCAGACGAGTCCAACAGCAGGATCACCTCACTGGAGCCGGACATGGGGCTGGAGGTGGGGCAGGGCTCAAAGTCTGGGTAAAATACCAGCATACAGGCCTGGAAGGGGGAGAAACGTAAAGAGATGGATATGATTAGACAGAGAGAAGGAAGGAAAGATGGAGAGAGAAAGGGATACAGACCAGGCCGTATTTAAGAGAGACAGAAGGAGAGATACTGACCTGGCTGTCTTTATCTGGGTGTTTCTCCACCCACATCCTGGGTAGGTGGATCTGAGCCAGACTGAAGCAGACCAGGAACCCATCTGGACCCAGAGTCTCACCTGGACATGTCCTCACCACCGCCTTACAGTCGGTCCTCTGGGATTAACACAACACACACACCATGTTACAAACACGCACACACAAGGAAGCATGCACATACATTGCTCGGTCTGCTGTGTTACCTTGATCTTGACTTTGTGTGTGAGACAGTGCAGGTTGATGATCTCGTTGGGCATCTCAATGGACATATCCAGACTGAACTCCCTAAGGAGAGACAGACACACACTACAGGTCAGTATGAGGAGAGAGACACACTACAGGTCAGTATGAAGAGAGAGAGACAGACACACCCTCACCCAGGTGGTGAGGGTAGGCAACAACATCTCCACCCCGCTGATCCTCAACACTGGGGCCCCACAAGGGTGCGTTCTGAGCCCTCTCCTGTACTCCCTGTTCACCCACGACTGCGTGGCCACGCACGCCTCCAACTCAATCATCAAGTTTGCGGACGACACAACAGTGGTAGGCTTGATTACCAACAACGACGAGACGGCCTACAGGGAGGAGGTGAGGGCCCTCGGAGTGTGGTGTCAGGAAAATAACCTCACACTCAACGTCAACAAAACTAAGGAGATGATTGTGGACTTCAGGAAACAGCAGAGGGAACACCCCCCTATCCACATCGATGGAACAGTAGTGGAAAGGGTAGTAAGTTTTAAGTTCCTCAGCATACACATCACAGACAAACTGAATTGGTCCACTCACACAGACAGCATCGTGAAGAAGGCGCAGCAGCGCCTCTTCAACCTCAGGAGACTGAAGAAATTTGGCTTGTCACCAAAAGCACTCACAAACTTATACAGATGCACAATCGAGAGCATTCTGTCGGGCTGTATCAAGGCCTGGTACGGCAACTGCTCCGCCCACAACCGTAAGGCTCTCCAGAGGGTAGTGAGGTCTGCACAACGCATCACCGGGGGCAAACTACCTGCCCTCCAGGACACCTACACCACCCGATGTTACAGGAAGGCCATAAAGATCATCAAGGACAACAACCACCCGAGCCACTGCCTGTTCACCCCCCTATCATCCAGAAGGCGAGGTCAGTACAGGTGCATCAAAGCTGGGACCGAAAGACTGAAAAACAGCTTCTATCTCAAGGCCATCAGACTGTTAAACAGCAACCACTAACACTGAGTGGCCGCTGCCAACACACTGACTCAACTCCAGCCACTTTAATAATGGGAATTGATGGGAAATGATGTAAAATATATCACTAGCCACTTTAAACAATGCTACCTAATATAATGTTTACATACCCTACATTATTCATCTCATATGAATATGTATATACTGTACTCTATATCATCTACTGCATCCTTATGTAATACATGTATCACTAGCCACTTTAACTATGCCACTTTGTTTACATACTCATCTCATATGTATATACTGTACTCGATACCATCTACTGTATCTTGCCTATGCTGCTCTGTACCATCACTCATTCATATATCTTTATGTACATATTCTTATCCCCTTACACTGTGCATAAGACAGTAGTTTTGGAATTGTTAGTTAGATTACTTGTTGGTTATTACTGCATTGTCGGAACTAGAAGCACAAGCATTTCGCTACACTCGCATTAACATCTGCTAACCATGTGTATGTGACAAATAAATGTAAAATGTAAAATGTAATGTGATTTGATTTGATTTGAGTATGAGGAGAGAGAGACAGACACACACTACAGGTCAGTATGAGGAGAGAGACAGACACACACTACAGGTCAGTATGAGGAGAGAGACAGACACACACTACAGGTCAGTATGAGGAGAGAGACAGACACACACTACAGGTCAGTATGAGGAGAGAGACAGACACACACTACAGGTCAGTATGAGGAGAGAGAGACACTACAGGTCAGAACGAGGAGAGACAGACACTACAGGTCAATATGAGGACAAGGGATTATTAGGGAATATCAGAACTAATGATAAGGATTACAGGAATGGTGTACCCATCCATCTACAGAGCTGGTTAAGAGGAACACTCACCCTTGGGAATCCAGGTTGGTCACACACACCTTTTCCAAAGTCACCTACAGACACACACAATGGCACACACATGACGCAAACCTAAACGCATCATTAATAACATATAAAATCAATCAATCTAGTCCCTCCTACCTGAGTCCTCTGGTTGAGCGCTGAGCTCTGTTGCCATGGCGCCACACTACCGGGCAATGAGAAGTTGATCAAGCCCTCCATGACGACCAGCTCGGTGACAAAGGTAACTTTGATAAGGACGGTGGCACCGGCAGGCAGGTTCCCAACGCTGATGGTGAAAACATCCTGAGGGCACGCAAAGATGACATCACCGTCATGTCGCAAGACATGATAAGACTGAAACCACAGATTATTTCAACCATAGGATCATCATTATCTGATTTAAAATAATAATCTGAGAGTTCAACATATGACACACTGTCTGTACTAAAGAGAGCATGTTCACGTTTGACACATTCTATTTCCTGTTCAATGTAAAGTGACAAAGTGTGTCTGCAGAGAGGTAAGGAGGTATGGAGAGACTTACAGGTGCATCCTGGTCCATTAGGTAAGCTCCATGGCCTCTCTCTATGGCCTGTTTATACTCTTTACGCGCCTGCTGCTTCTCCTTCACCTGGGAAACAACACAACAGCTCACAACACAATACTACACATGCATAACTGATCACCATGTGCTGCTGAGAGGGTGAGGGTGAATTACCTGTCCCATTACATGTTTCCCATTGATGAAGGCCTCAAAACCACACACAGCAGCAGAATCATCCAATGGGAAGACGTACTTGGCTTCGATGGGGGCGGTGCTCTGATTGGTGTATGTCTGGAAGATGATGACCTGGTAGCCAATAGGAGAGAGGCCTGTTACTTAAGGACTGATGTCCAGTCAAGTATGGTACAGTCCAGTATAGTCGAGTTTAGACTGGACTGAAATGGACTAATCTTGTCCAGTCCAGTCGTACCTGGGAGAGCAGATCCATCAGCCTGGCCCTGACATGAACGGCCTGTAGGGGGAGTGGTTGTCCAGAGCAGTCCAACAGGCCTGCAGTCACCTCCTCTAGAGGGTTCTTACAGCTCCCAACATCCTCCTCAGCCTCACCACAGGACACTACACACAGGTCATCAATAACAGCCGCAAGCAAATGTACTTATTTTAAGTCTTGTCTATTTTTTTGCATTTAAAAAAAGGGGCCATCAGCAGTTGTTACATCCATTTTTGGACATATAAATTAATTATATGTATAACCTCAAAACATGGTTAAATCTATACTTTTGAGGGTTACATTTATCCAGCCCCATCCATCAGCTTTTTACCAAAACAGGGTTGGAGAGAATGCTTTGTTACTGTTTCTATTGGGTCAGCTTTACGTATAGAGTATATTATAGAGTTTGGTTGTAAGTTTACAATAAAGATGTATTTAATTGAACTGAGTTCTTACAGAGGTCAGACGGAGAGACAGGAAGCGGAAGCTCGGTAGAAGAAGTATCTATGGTGGGCTGGAAGTTCTTCAGCTGGTCCTCCTCCAGTCTGAACTGTACCACATACTGCAGCCTCACCTGCTCCGGGCTGTACACCACATACTCATCATCCTGGAATACACACACATATCAGAAACACAAACACGTAGGGAACCGCACGCACACAATCTGAACATTACAATGTCAGCATTAGCACTGAACAAACGCAGGTAGAGATTTTTTTTAAAGGGTTACGTCAAACTCTGAGGGTTTCTTGGGGGTGTGGCGAACCCCGTGTACACTGTGGTATCCCTCAGGGGAGTGAGTCAGGCTGCTGTCCCTCTTCTGGAGGTCAGTACAGCGCCCCAACGCCACGTCACACACCAGCAGCAGCCGACTGCCGTCCGTCACACTGGGCTTAGAGTACTTCAAACTGGTACTGAGGATACACACAGAGAGTATATTACATTATTTCATACTGCTGCTGATAAACAGAGAGTATATTACATTATTTCATACTGCTGCTGATAAACAGAGAGTATATTACATTATTTCATACTGCTGCTGATAAACAGAGAATATATTACATTATTTCAAACTAGTGCTGTTCATATACAAACAGAATATATTTGCATTGTTTCAATATAATTTATTTGGCATATAATGTTGTCGACTGACCTGATTGCATCACTGAAGTAGATGCCACCGCCCAAGTTCCCAATGTCTGTTCTCTCAATCCCATGATGCTCCACTCCAACTCTGGGCAGCAACAGACCCCTATAGACAGAGAATTGGCAACATATCACATCAGTCATGTACAATATGTCAATCATTGGTGTGCGTGTGTGTGCTCACCGAGACAGGATCCCCACAAAGCTGCTGGGGCTGGAGGAGTGGAGGAGGGGCTTAACATTCCCCAGCTCCTCCCTAAACATCTGTAGCTCTACCCCTCTGTTTACTCTCAGCACCTGCAAGATCTGCACCTGTCTGTAGGAGAGAGATGGAGAGTTAAACACACAAGCACGCACACACACACTGGAGTGTGGGGCATAAAATGAACACCTGCCACCCATGGATAGATTTAGGTACTGGTGTGTAAGAATGTCAATTTCACCAGCCACGTTGGCGGGTGGTCAATTTGCAGGGCTCTACAATCCGAGCATTACATCCGCAAATAGAAAGTAAAAAGTCAAGTATGAGCACATGCGCGAGTTGGGATAGAAAAATGCTTCAGTAGCTTTTTTCAAAGTATTTCTGCAGATTGGTTTCATAACTGCTAATTGCAGAAATAGGAATCCTATATTCTACCTCACGCAGCAAAACTGCCTGGCAGGGGAGCTGTGCGCACTGAGTGAAGTGCTGATAGATACATTGTTGGAGGCGCTGCGCACACGCATAAAAGTTGGTCTAATTTACTCAAAAGTTTACAAAGTTAGACTTTGTCCTCATGTTTCTTGGCTATTTACATTGTTTTGTTCACAAGCTGGGTTGTTTTTCAATGTTAGTTTGACTCTGCTGCTTCAACTGATAGCGAAGAGATGCCCTAGTCAGATCCCCACACACACACACACACACACACGTCATGACTCGAGTGGCCCCATTACCACAGTAACCTCCCTCTCTTAAAAGGGCAGCTGAAAATTTTGACTCAGGTCACAAAAAAATGTAATGAAATTGAGCAATATACCACATAGCTTCTTACCAATACATTTTTTGCTATAGAAACATTACAAAGCATGGTCATCTTGAAAGAGGTTCACCTAAGGGACATGATAGGGGCTGTACCAAATGTTTGATGTATTATAATAATTGTTCATGCTTATGTTGTATTAATAGAAGGGGAGGAGTTATAAGACCCCTCCCTCCTTACATTTATAGGGTCCTTGACTACAGATTACCATTATTAATATATATACATTATGAGGTTTCATATGGTTCCACAGTAATTTTCTAGTCTCTCTGCCTATTATGAAGAAACTGTCTGAGAAATGTGTGACTGTGAAGAAAGAACTCTGCAGGGGAGTGTAAGAGATTAGTCAGACATTCCACTATAAATCAACTTGGACATTTACTGCTAAGCTTTTAGATAGCTATATAAACAAGAGTTTTTGTGTTGCGTAGACATGGTTTTGGTCTCATAAGTAGAAGATAATGACGTAGGCAGTGACATCACTAGGGCTGGACTTCGGGTTTAATAAAATAAAAACCTTTTCTTTGATGCAGAACTTACTCGGAAACATGCGTTATGTTCCTGTTGTCAACTTCTGTCTGCAATTGCATTTATAAAGGATTTTTAATGATTTAATTAAAGATATTGTCATAATGACAAGGAAACGAACCCCCACAATCTGTTTTTGATGTTTTAAAAAAATGTAATTATGGATGTGACTGAAAGATTTGTTCATCTACCTGCCACAGTGGCTGGTGGACCAAAAAGTACATTTTAGGCCCTGTTTGAGTGGGTCAGTACCTGTCTTGTAGAAGTTCGGTGACATACAGAAATTCAGGACCAGGGGGAACTCTTTCAATGCTACACCTCAGGGCGCGGTACTTCCCCAGACAAGAAGGGATGGGGCTTCTCAGTGTTGCCTCGCTCACATTCAGCACGTCTCTGATCAACTACAACAAAGATCCATGTTAGTGTTCATTTAATTGTGTGAGATATATATATATATAGACACACACACACACAATATGGGCTAGGACTATATATATGTAGAGGGGAGAAAGTCAATAAGTGGTTGGGGTGGGACTGGATCCCAGGTCATTTAAACTGTGTTCATTCTGATAAAAATAACAGTGTTGTGTGTTACCTGGCAGAGGTCCAGTTGCGATGAGATGAGTTTAGTGTGGAGAGGGAGATGGGACAGATCAGTTTTGTGTGGCAGGAGGGTGTAGACCTCCTCCATTAGAGAAGCCACCTCAGTGTCTGGCCCTTCCCCCTGTCTCGCCCTCAGCTTCCTCTGGACCTGTAGCAGCAGCCCCTCAGCCCTGCTCACCTACACAACAATGATACAGCTTTAATGAGCACAAGTACTCAGAGACCAACAGACAGACAGACTAATACAGTATGCATCATGAACACTGCGAGCCAACCACAGCTCACTTACGTCATTGAGACTGAGGCTGGTGATTGGAACCTTGAGGACGTTGTCCAGACAACCAAGAGCCTCTGCCCAGAGCAGCTCCACGAACACGCCCACTTCCTGTGATAGGCTGCTGCAACTCAGCTTCTCCTCCAACAGCAGCTGTCAAACATACAAGACATGTCAATCAACCCCTGACTGGCACCCACAGCATTGATTACTGTATTGCTGTACAGAATCACATAGAATCCAAATCTTACAGTGGAGTGCCAACATCTATTAGAATATTTCTCAGGTGATGGGTAAAAAGGGGCAAATCTGATATAATATGTTGTGTCTGTCTGTATTTTTAAGAAACTATGTGTCTATACATAAGGGGGGGTGTCTGACCTGCTGCAGGCTGGCAGAGCCCAGATCCGGAGCCTCTGGAGGGAGGGTGGTCCTCAGTGTGAGTCCTCTGACCTGCAGCTCCTTCCTGAGAGTCTGGTAGACCTCCACAGCCTCCTCTGACATGGAGAGGAACACCTGCTTGTCCTGCACAGCTGCTGACTGACAGACAAGACAGCAGACCAAACAGGGAGTAGGGATAGTCCACCCAAATAGGGATAGTAGGGATAGTTCATCCTAACGACATAATAACTAGCCAAGAATCCATGGATCCTGTGAATCAGTGACCAAAGACATGAGCTCACCTTAGCACCATGGTCCTCTCTCCAGTACCTCACCACACGGTACTGCTGCTGTCCCCCCTCTGCGCTGCCACTCTGCAGCTCCAACACCGACCATGTGCTGCTGTTAGCCTGGAAAACACATAGGTACACACACTGCATAGTATGATACACATATATAATGTGTATGTATATGTGTATATACAGTTGAAGTCAGAAGTTTACATACACCTAAGCCAAATACATTTCAACTCAGTTTCACAATTCCTGACATTTAATCAAAGTAAAAATTCCCCGTCTTAGGTCAGTTAGGATCACCACTTTATTTTAAGAATATGAAATGTCAGAATAATTGTAGAGAGAATGATTTCTTTCAGCTTTGATTTCTTTCATCACATTTCCAGTGGGTCAGAAGTTTACATACACTCAATTAGTATTTGGTAGCATTGCCATTAAATTGTTTAACTTGGGTCAAAAGTTTCAGGTAAACTTCCACAACCTTCCCACAATAAGTTGGGTGAATTTTGGCCCTTTCCTCCTGACAGAGCTGGTGTAACTGAGTCAGGTTTGTAGGCCTCCTTGCTCGCACACACTTTTTCAGTTCTGCCCACAAATTGTCTATAGGATTCAGGTCAGGGCTTTGTAATGGCCACTCCAATACCTTGACTTTGTTGTCCTTAAGCCATTTTGTCACAACTTTGGAAGTATGCTTGGGGTCATTGTCCATTTGGAAGACCCATTTGCCTCCAAGCTTCAACTTCCTGACGGATGTCTTGAGATTTTGCTTCAATATGTCCACATAATTTTCCGTTCTCATGATGCCATCTATTTTGTGACGTGCCCCAGTCCCTCCTGCAGCAAAGCACCCCTACAACATGATGCTGCCACACCCGTGCTTCACGGTTGGGATGGTGTTCTTCGGCTTGCAATCCTCCCCCTTTTTCTCCAAACATAACAACGATCATTATGGCCAAACAGTTCTATTTTGTTTCATTAGACCAGAGGACATTTCTCCAAAAGGTACAATCTTTGTCCCCATGTGCAATTGCAAACCGTAGTCTGGCTTTTTTATGGCGGCCTTTCAGGTTAAGTCCATATAGGACTCGTTTTACTGTGGATATAGATACGTTTGTACCTGTTTCCTCCAGCATCTTCACAAGGTCCTTTGCTGTTGTTCTGGGATTGATTTGCACTTTTCGCACCAAAGTACGTTCATCTCTAGGAGACAGAACACGTCTCCTTCCTGAGCAGTATGATGGATGAGTGGTCCCATGGTGTTTATACTTGCATACTATTGTTTGAACAGATGAACGTGGTACCTTCAGGCATTTGGAAATTGCTCCCAAGGATGAACCAGACTTGTGGAGGTCTACAATTATTTTTCTGAGGTCTTGGCTGATTTCTTTTGATTTTCCCTTGATGTCAAGCAAAGAGGCACTGAGTTTGAAGGTAGGCCTTGAAATACATCCACAGGTACACCTCCAATTGACTCAAATGATGTCACTTAGCCTATCAGAAGATTCTAAAGCCATGACATCATTTTCTGGAATTTTACAAGCTGTTTAAAGGCATAGTCAACTTAGTGTATGTAAACTTCTGACCCACTGGAATTGTGACACAGTAAGTGTCACAATTCTGTCTGTAAACAATTGTTGGAAAAATGACTTGTGTCATGCACAAAGTAGATGTCCTAACCGACTTGCCAAAACTATAGTTTGATAACAAGAAATTTGTGGTTGAAAAACGGGTTTCAATGACTTCAACCTAAGTGTATGTAAACTTCCGACATCAACTGTATATTATATAAACACTGCTCAAAAAAATAAAGGGAACACTTAAACAACACAATGTAACTCCAAGTCAATCACAGTTCTGTGAAATCAAACTGTCCACTTAGGAAGCAACACTGATTGACAATAAATTTCACATGCTGTTGTGCAAATGGAATAGACAACAGGTGGAAATTATAGGCAATTAGCAAGACACCCCCAATAAAGGAGTGGTTCTGCAGGTGATAACCACAGACCACGTCTCAGTTCCTATGCTTCCTGGCTGATGTTTTGGTCACTTTTGAATGCTGGCGGTGCTTTTACTCTAGTGGTAGCATGAGACGGAGTCTACAACCCACACAAGTGGCTCAGGTAGTGCAGCTCATCCAGGATGGCACATCAATGCGAGCTGTGGCAGGAAGGTTTGCTGTGTCTGTCAGCGTAGTGTCCAGAGCATGGAAGCGCTACCAGGAGACAGGCCAGTACATCAGGAGACGTGGAGGAGGCCGTAGGAGGGCAACAACCCAGCAGTAGGACCGCTACCTCTGCCTTTGTGCAAGGAGGAGCAGGAGGAGCACTTCCAGAGCCCTGCAAAATGACCTCCAGCAGGCCACAAATGGGCATGTGTCTGCTCAAACGGTCAGAAACAGACACCATGAGGGTGGTATGAGGGCCCGATGTCCACAGGTGGGGGTTGTGCTTGCAGGACGTTTGGCATTTGCCAGAGAACACCAAGGTTGGCAAATTCGCAACTGGCGCCCTGTGCTCTTCACAGATGAAAGCAGGTTCACACTGAGCACGTGACAGACGTGACAGAGTCTGGAGACGCCGTGGAGAACGTTCTGCTGCCTGCAACATCCTCCAGCATGACCGGTTTGGTGGTGGGTCAGTCAGTGTGTGGGGTGGCATTTCTTTGGGGGGCCGCACAGCCCTCCATGTGCTTGCCAGAGGTAGCCTGACTGCCATTAGGTACCGAGATGAGATCCTCAGACCCCTTGTGAGACCATATGCTGGTGCGGTTGGCCCTGGGTTCCTCCTAATGCAAGACAATGCTAGACCTCATGTGGCTGGAGTGTGTCAGCAGTTCCTGCAAGAGGAAGGCATTGATGCTATGGACTGGCCCGCCCATTCCCCAGACCTGAATCCAATTGAGCACATCTGGGACATCATGTCTCGCTCCATCCACCAACGCCACATTGCACCACAGACTGTCCAGGAGTTGGCGGGTTCTTTAGTCCAGGTCTGGGAGGAGATCCCTCAGGAGACCATCCGCCACCTCATCAGGAGCATGCCCAGGCGTTGTAGGGAGGTCATACAGGCACGTGGAGGCCACACACACTACTGAGCCTCATTTAGACTTGTTTTAAGGACATTACATCAAAGTTGGATCAGCCTGTAGTGTGGTTTTCCACTTTAATTTTGAGTATCACTCCAAATCCAGACCTCCATGGGTTGATAAATTTGATATCCATTGATAATTTGTGTGATTTTGTTGTCAGCACATTCAACTATGTAAAGAAAAAAAGTATTTAATAAGAATATTTAATTCATTCAGATCTAGGAGGTGTTATTTTAGCGTTCCCTTTATTTTTTTGAGCAGTGTATATATAAACTCAGCAAAAAAAGAAACGTCCCATTTTCTGGACCCTGTCTATCAAAGATAATTTGTAAAAATCCAAATAACTTCAAAGATGTTCATTGTAAAGGGTTTAAACACGGTTTCCCATGCTTGTTCAATGAACCATAAATAATTAATGAACATGCAGCTGTGGACTGGTCGTTAATTAAGAAACAGTTTACAGACGGTAGGCAATTATGGTCACAGTTATGAAAACTTAGGACACTAAAGAGGCCTTTCTACTGACTCTGAAAAACACCAAAAGAAAGATGAGCAGGGACCCTGGGCATCTGTGTGAATGTGCCTTAGGCATGCTGCAAGGAGGCATGAGGACTGCAGATGGGGCCAGGGCAATAAATTGCTATGTCCTTACTGTGAGACGTCTAAGACAGCGCTACAGGGAGACAGGACGGACAGCTGATCGTCCTCGCAGTGGCAGACCACATGTAACAACACCTGCACAGGATCAGTACATCTGAGCATCACACCTGCGGGACAGCTACAGGATGGCAACAACAACTGCCCGAGTTACACCGGGAATGCACAATCCCTCCATCAGTGCTCAGACTGTCCGCAATAGGCTGAGAGAGGCTGGACTGAGAGCTTGTAGGCCTGTTGTAAAGGCAAGTCTTCACCAGACATCACCGGCAACAAGGTTGCCTAAGGGCACAAACCCACCGTCGCTGGACCAGACAGGAGATGGTGGACCAGACAGGACTGGCAAAAAGTGCTCTTCGCTGACGAGTCGCGGTTTTGTCTCACCAGGGGTGATGGTCGGATTCGCGTTTATCGTCGAAGGAGTGTTACATGGAGGAGTACTCTGGAGCGGGATCGATTTGGAGGTGGACGGTCTGTCATGGTCTGGGGCAGTGTTTCACATCATTGGACTGAGCTTGTTGTCATTGCAGGCAATCTCAGCGCTGTGCGTAACAGCCAAGACATCCTCCTCCCTCATATGGCACCCTTCCTGTAGGCTCATCCTGACATGACCCTCCAGCATGACAATGCCACCAGCCATACTGCTCGTTCTGTGCGTGATTTCCTGCGACACAGAAATGTCAGTGTTCTGCCATGGCCAGCGAAGAGCCCGGATCTCAATCCCATTGAGCACGTCTGGGACCTGTTGGATCGGAGGGTGAGGGCTAGGGCCATTCCCTCCAGAAATGTCTGGGAACTTGCAGGTGCCTTGGTGGAAGAGTGGGGTAACATCTCACGGCAAGAACTGGCAAATCTGGTGCAGTCCTTGAGGAAGAGATGCACTGCAGTACTTAATGCAGCACTGTTACATTTGAATTTGACCCCTCCTTTATTCAGGGACACATTATTCAATTTCTGTTAGTCACATGTCTGTGGAACTTGTTCAGTTTATATGTCTTAGTTGTTGAATCTTGTTATGTTCATACAAATATTTACACGTTAAGTTTGCTGAAAATAAACACAGTTGACAGTGAGAGGACTTTTTTTTTTTTTTGCTGAGTTTAAATACATACACATTTATATACGTACAGTGGCAAGGAAAAGTATGTGAACCCTTTGGAATTACCTGGATTTTTGCATAAATTTGACTTAGATGAAGATCAGATAACATTTTAAGTCACAACAATAGACAAACACAGTGCGCTTAAACTAATAACCCACACATTATTGTATTTGTATTGTCTGTATTTAATACATCATTTAAACATTCACAGTTTAGGTTGGAAAAAGTATGTCAACCCCTAGGCTAATGACTTCTTCAAAAGCTAATTGGAGTCAGGAGTCAACTAACCTGGAGTCAAATCAATGAGACGAGATTGGAGATTTTGGTTAGAGCTGCCCTGCCCCATAAAAAACATTTATAAAATGTGCATTTGCTATTCACAAATAGCATTGCCTGAGTAGAACCATGCCTCGAACAAAAGAGATCTAAGAATTGTTGCCTTGCATAAAGCTGGAAAGGGTTACAAAAGTATCTCTAAAAGGTAGTCCACGGTAAGACAAATTGTCTATAAATTTCAGCACTGTTGCTACTCACCCTAGGAGTGGCCATCCTGCAAAGATGACAGCAGAATGCTCAATGAGGTTAAGAAGAATCGTAGAGTGTCAGCTAAAGATTTACAGAAATCTATGGAAGATGCTAGCATCCCTGTTGACGAGTCTTCAATACGTAAAACACTAAACATGAAGGGTGTTCATGGGAGGAAACCAAGGAAGAAGCCACTGCTGTCCAAAAAACCATTGCTGCATATCTGAAGTTCGCAAAAGAGCACCTGGATGTTCCACAGCGCTACTGGCAAAATATTCTGTGGACGGATGAATCTACAGTTGAGTTGTTTGGAAGGAACACACAACACTGTGTGGAGAAAAAAAGGCTCAGCACACCAACATCAAAACCTCATCCCAACTGTAAAATATGGTGGAGGGAGCATCATGGTTTGGAGCTGCTTTGCTGTCTCAAGGCCTGGACAGCTTGCTATCGTCAACAGAAAAATTATTCCCAAGGTTATTAAGACATTTTGCTGGAGAATGTATTTTTTTTTATTTCACCTTTATTTAACCAGGTAGGATAGTTGAGAACAAGTTCTCATTTGCAACTGCGACCTGGCCAAGATAAAGCAAAGCAGTGTGACACAGACAACAACAGAGTTACACATGGAGTAAACAATAAACAAGCCAATAACACAATAAACAAGTCAATGACACAGTAGAAAAAAGAAAGTCTATATACAGTGTGTGCAAAAGGCATGAGGTAGGCAATAATAGGCCATAGGAGCGAATAGTTCCAATTTAGCAGATTAACACTGGAGTGATAAATGAGCAGATGATGATGTGCAAGTAGAGATACTGGGGTGAAAAAGAGCAGAAAAGTAAACAAAATAAAAACAGTATTGGGATGAGGTAGGTAGATTGAGTGGGCTATTTACAGATGGACTATGTACAGCTGCAGCAATCGGTTAGCTGCTCAGATAGTTAATGTTTAAAGTTGGTGAGGGAAATAAAAGTCTCCAACTTCAGCAATTTTTGCAATTCGTTCCAGTCACTGGCAGCAGAGAACTGGATGGAAAGGCGGCCAAATGAGGTGTTGGTTTTGGGGATGATCAGTGAGATACACCTGCTGGAACGTGTGCTACGGGTGGGTGTTGTTATCATGACCAGTGAACTGAGATAAGGCGGAGCTTTACCTAGCATAGACTTATAGATGACCTGGAGCCAGTGGGTCTGGCGACAAATATGTAGCGAGGGCCAGCCGACTAGAGCATACAGGTCGCAGTGGTGGGTGGTATAAGGTGATTTGGTAACAAAATCGAAATGGTCAATGATCTGTTTATTAACTTGGCTTTCGAAGACTAGATATGCAGCGCAGGATGGATTTTGGTCTGTAACAGTTTGGTTCTAGGGTGTCACCCCCTTTGAAGAGGGGGATGACCGTGGCAGCTTACCAATCTTTAGGGATCTCAGACGATACGAAAGAGAGGTTGAACAGGTTGGTAATAGGGGTTGCAACAATGGCGGCGGCGGATAGTTTTAGAAAGAGAGGGTCCAGATATTCTAGCCCAGCTGATTTGTACGGGTCAAGGTTTTGTAGCTCTTTCAGAGCATCTGCTGTCTGGATTTGGGTGAAGGAGAAGCTGGGGAGGCTTGGGCGAGTAGCTGTGAGGGAGGGGGGGGTGGAGCTGTTGGCCGGGGTTGGAGTAGCCAGGAGGAAGGCATGGCCAGCCTTTGAGAATTGCTTATTGAAATGTTCGATTATCATGGATTTATCAGTGGTGACCGTGTTACCTAGCCTCAGTGCAGTGGGCAGCTGGGAGGAGGTCCTCTTGTTCTCCATGGATTTTACAGTGTCCCAAAACTTTTGGAGTTAGAGCTACAGGATGCGAATTTCTGCTTCAAAAAGCTAGCCTTTGCTTTCCTGACTGACTGCGTGTATTAGTTCCTGATTTCCCTGAACAGTTGCATATCGCGGGGACTATTCGATGCTATTGCAGTCCGCCACAGGATGTTTTTGTGCTGGTCGAGGGCAGTCAGGTCTGGAGTGAACCAAGGGCTGTATCTGTTCTTAGTTCTACATTTTTTGAACGGGGCATGCTTATCTAAGATGGTGAGGAAATTACTTTTAAAGAATGACCAGGCATCCTCGACTGACGGGATGAGGTCAATATCCTTCCGGGATACCCGGGCCAGGTCGATTAGAAAGACCTGCTCGCAGAAGTGTTTTAGGGAGCGTTTGACAGTGATGAGGGTTGGTCGTTTGACCGCGGACCCATAGCGGATACAGGCAAAGAGGCAGTGGTCGCTGAGATCCTGATTGAAAACAGCAGAGGTGTATTTGGAGGGCAAGTTGGTCAGGATAATGTCTATGAGGGTGCCCATGTTTACGGATTTAGGGTTGTACCTGTTGGGTTCCTTGATGATTTGTGTGAGATTGAGGGCATCTAGCTTAGATTGTATGACTGCCGGGGTGTTAAGCATATCCCAGTTTAGGTCACCTAACAGAACGAACTCTGAAGCTAAATGGGGGGGGGGGCAATCAGTTCACAAATGGTGTCCAGGGCACAGCTAGGAGCGGAGGGGGGTCAATAGCAGGCGGCAACAGTGAGAGACTTATTTCTGGAGAGGTTAATTTTTAAAATTAGAAGTTCAAACTGTTTGGGTATAGACCTGGAAAGTATGACAGATCTTTGCAGGCTCTCTCTGCAGTAGATTGCAAATCCTCCCCCTTTGGCAGTTCTATCTTGACGGAAAATGTTGTAGCTGGGTATGGAAATCTCAGAATTGTTGGTGGCCTTCGTAAGCCAGGATTCAGACACAGCAAGGACATCAGGGTTGGCGGAGTGTGCTAAAGCAGTGAATAAAACAAACTTAGGGAGGAGGCTTCTAATGTTAACATCCATGAAACCAAGGTTTTTTTGATCACAGAAGTCAACAAATGAGGGTGCCTGGGGACACGCGGGGCCTGGGGACACGCGGGGCCTCAACCCGACTGAGATGCTGTAGCATGACCTCAAAAGAGCAGTTCACACCAGACATCCCAAGAATATTGTGGAACTGAAACAGTTTTGTAAAGACAAATGGTCCAAAATTCCTCCTGACCTTTGTGCAGGTCTGATCCGCAACTACAGAAAACGTTTGGTTGAGGTTATTGCTGCAAAAAGAGGGTCAACCTTTTAATAAATCCAAGGGTTCACATACTTTTTCCAACCTGCACTGTGAATGTTTACACAGTGTGCTCAATAAGAACATGAACAATTATTTGTGTGTTAATAGTTTAAGCAGACAGTGTTTGCCTATTGTTGTGACTTAGATGAAGATCAGATAACATTTTATTACCAATTTATGCACAAATGCAGGTTCACATACTTTTTCTTGCCACACACACACACACACACACACACACACACCTTACAAACAGGACAACGGAATGGATCGCATGCAGCGACCCAAGAAAACGACTCCGAAAAAGAGGGAAACGTAGCGGTCTTCTGGTCAGACTCCGGACAAGGGCACATCGCGCACCACTCCCCAGCATTCTTCTTGCCAATGTCCAGTCTCTTGACAACAAGGTTGATGAAATCCGAGCAAGGGTAGCATTCCAGAGGGACATCAGAGACTGCAATGTTCTCTGCTTCACGGAAACATGGCTTACTGGGAAGACGCTATCCGATGCGGTGCAGCCAACGGGTTTCTCCACGCATCGCGCGGACAGAAACAAACATCTTTCTGGTAAGAAGAGCGGCGGGGGCGTATGCCTCATGACTAACGAGACATGGTGTGATGAAGGAAACATACAGGAACTCAAATCCTTCTGTTCACCTGATTTAGAATTCCTCACAATCAAATGTAGACCGCATTATCTTCCAAGAGAATTCTCTTCGATTATAATCACAGCCGTATATATCCCCCCCAAGCAGACACATCGATGGCTCTGAACGAACTTTATTTAACTCTTTGCAAACTGGAAACCATTTATCCGGAGGCTGCATTCATTGTAGCTGGGGATTTTAACAAAGCTAATCTGAAAACAAGACTCCCTAAATTTTATCAGCATATCGATTGCGCAACCAGGGGTGGTAAAACCTTGGATCATTGTTACTCTAACTTCCGCGACGCATATAAGGCCCTGCCCCGCCCCCTTTCGGAAAAGCTGACCACGACTCCATTTTGTTGATCCCTGCCTACAGGCAGAAACTTAAACAAGAGGCTCCCACGCTGAGGTCTGTCCAACGCTGGTCAGACCAAGCTGACTCCACACTCCAAGACTGCTTCCATCACGTGGACTGGGACATGTTTCGTATTGCGTCAGATGAAAATATTGACGAATACGCTGATTCGTGTGCGAGTTTATTAGAACGTGCGTCGAAGATGTCGTTCCCATAGCAACGATAAAAACATTCCCAAACCAGAAACCGTGGATTGATGGCAGCATTCGCGTGAAACTGAAAGCGCGAACCACTGCTTTTAATCAGGCAAGGTGTCTGGTAACATGTCCGAATATAAACAATGCAGCTATTCCCTCCGCAAGGCTATTAAACAAGCTAAGCGTCAGTACAGAGACAAAGTGGAATCTCAATTCAATGGCTCAGACACAAGAGGCATGTGGCAGGGTCTACAGTCAATCACGGACTACAAGAAGAAACCCAGCCCAGTCACGGACCAGGATGTCTTGCTCCCAGGCAGACTAAATAACTTTTTGCCCGCTTTGAGGACAATACAGTGCCACTGACACGGCCTGCAACGAAAACATGCGGTCTCTCCTTCACTGCAGCCGAGGTGAGTAAGACATTTAAACGTGTTAACCCTCGCAAGGCTGCAGGCCCAGACGGCATCCCCAGCCGCGCCCTCAGAGCATGCGCAGACCAGCTGGCCGGTGTGTTTACGGACATATTCAATCAATCCCTATACCAGTCTGCTGTTCCCACATGCTTCAAGAGGGCCACCATTGTTCCTGTTCCCAAGAAAGCTAAGGTAACTGAGCTAAACGACTACCGCCCCGTAGCACTCACTTCCGTCATCATGAAGTGCTTTGAGAGACTAGTCAAGGACCATATCACCTCCACCCTACCTGACACCCTAGACCCACTCCAATTTGCTTACCGCCCAAATAGGTCCACAGACGATGCAATCTCAACCACACTGCACACTGCCCTAACCCACCTGGACAAGAGGAATACCTATGTGAGAATGCTGTTCATCGACTACAGCTCGGCATTCAACACCATAGTACCCTCCAAGCTCGTCATCAAGCTCGAGACCCTGGGTCTCGACCCCGCCCTGTGCAACTGGGTACTGGACTTCCTGACGGGCCGCCCCCAGGTGGTGAGGGTAGGCAACAACATCTCCTCCCCGCTGATCCTCAACACGGGGGCCCCACAGGGGGGGGGGTTTTGAGCCCTCTCCTGTACTCCCTGTTCACCCACGACTGCGTGGCCACGCACGCCTCCAACTCAATCATCAAGTTTGCGGACGACACAACAGTGGTAGGCTTGATTACCAACAACGACGAGACGGCCTACAGGGAGGAGGTGAGGGCCCTCGGAGTGTGGTGTCAGGAAAATAACCTCACACTCAACGTCAACAAAACTAAGGAGATGATTGTGGACTTCAGGAAACAGCAGAGGGAACACCCCCCTATCCACATCGATGGAACAGTAGTGGAGAGGGTAGCAAGTTTTAAGTTCCTCGGCATACACATCACAGACAAACTGAATTGGTCCACTCACACTGACAGCGTCGTGAAGAAGGCGCAGCAACGCCTCTTCAACCTCAGGAGGCTGAAGAAATTCGGCTTGTCACCAAAAGCACTCACAAACTTCTACAGATGCACAATCGAGAGCATCCTGGCGGGCTGTATCACCGCCTGGTACGGCAACTGCTCCGCCTCAACCGTAAGGCTCTCCAGAGGGTAGTGAGGTCTGCACAACGCATCACCGGGGGCAAACTACCTGCCCTCCAGGACACCTACACCACCCGATGTTACAGGAAGGCCATAAAGATCATCAAGGACATCAACCACCCGAACCACTGCCTGTTCACCCCGCTATCATCCAGAAGGCGAGGTCAGTACAGGTGCATCAAAGCTGGGACTGAGAGACTGAAAAACAGCTTCTATCTCAAGGCTATCAGACTGTTAAACAGCCACCATTGAGTGGCTGCTGCCAACACACTGTCATTGACACTGACCCAACTCCAGCCACTTTAATAATGGGAATTGATGGGAAATGATGTAAATATATCACTAGCCACTTTAAACAATGCTACCTTATATAATGTTACTTACCCTACATTATTCATCTCATATGCATACGTATATACTGTACTCTACATCAACGACTGCATCCTTATGTAATACATGTATCACTAGCCACTTTAACTATGCCACTTTGTTTACTTTGTCTACATACTCATCTCATATGTATATACTGTACTCGATACCATCTACTGTATGCTGCTCTGTACCATCACTCACTCATATATCCTTATGTACATATTCTTTATCCCCTTACACTGTGTATAAGACAGTAGTTTTAGAATTGTTAGTTAGATTACTTGTTGGTTATCACTGCATTGTCGGAACTAGAAGCACAAGCATTTCGCTACACTCGCATTAACATCTGCTAACCATGTGTATGTGACAAATAAAATTGGATTTGATTTGATTTGACACACACACACCAACAACCAAAGTAAAGACAGGTGTGTCAATCAACAGGATCAACAAGTAAAGCTGACGTGAGATAAATAAACTGTACTGCCTATGGGTGGGCTTACCTTTCCAAAAATGGAGTATTTGGCCACTTGGAAATGTGTTGGATATGTTGGTAGATCATTGTCACTTTCAGTATACACTCTAAAAGAAAAAAAAAGGAAACACAAACGAGTCATGTAGCTTGTTACTACACTACGGGTGGGCCGTCATTGTAAATAAGGATTTGTTCTTAACTGACTTGTCTAGTTAAATAAAGGTTAAATAAATAAATACATACATTATTGCAGGGCAATTACATAAGTTGCATACAACAATTACATAACCTAGGTTATTCAACTGGTTAGTACTCTGGTATAAGACCTGTGTCATCGAATGTGGGGCCATGACCAGGTTAAAGTCAGGAAGGAAAAGTATGACATCTAGTCAGGCAGTGATTGACAGGTAAGTGGTACAGAAGGTACACACCTGAATTTGCCCAGGTAAGTCCTCTCCTGATTCCCCGCCCTCTCGGCTTGATTTACAGCATTCACTGTCTGGGTCTGAACTTCAGCCGGCTGGCTCGTCCGCTTCAACACTAACACACATAACACGCACACAAACACACCCTATGTCAAATTCCAATTATATTCAAAACATCCATATATTACACATAAACCCCTTTGTAAAAAAGGCATCGTTCTTCAAACACAGAAAAGTGCGATGAAACACACCCATAGTGAGCACACAGTGCCTTTGTCAGTTAAAGACAACTGTAGGGAA
Organism: Oncorhynchus nerka; assembly: GCF_034236695.1. Classification (NCBI taxonomy): domain Eukaryota; kingdom Metazoa; phylum Chordata; class Actinopteri; order Salmoniformes; family Salmonidae; genus Oncorhynchus; species Oncorhynchus nerka. The sequence goes on along the minus strand of NC_088396.1, from coordinate 27,841,727 downwards.
AAAACAGCCTCCTGACTGATTAACTCAAAAGAACACACTGGGTGAATGAGTCAACATGCTGGGAACAGAGCGAGAGACACCACCCACTGTGATTGTGTCAGAGGAGAATGCTCAAAGATGACAAACCCTTGCTCTGCTTGCTGAATGTGCAAGAAGCTTTTCATTGGAAATACACACACGTAAAAGCCTGCATGCAAAGAGAATGGTGATGCCTGAAACTGACAGTGATGAAGAAGCTGAGTTGTATTATTACTTAGGGATTACTTCTAGTTAAAGCATAGATGAGAAAGATAAAGCATCTATTCATTACTGAGTCTATTTACTTGCGTGACAACTGTTTTGGCAACATTGTTGTGTAACATTGTATATTTTAATCACCAATAAAGCGTATTTCAATTTGGGAAAGATTGTATTTGACTGAAAGGGGAAAGGTTTGGCTTGTACCTGACTGAGATGGCAAGGGAGAGGCAGGCCTGGGTGGGATGAGAGAGGTAGAGGGAGGGGGGGGCAGGCAGTAGTCCTCTACAGGCAGCAGGACTCCCTTCTCCAGGCAGAGTGACACATACTCCACCCCTACTACTGGAGTCTGATGCTTCTTCATGCTCCGCACCCGACTGGAGCTCAGACTGGACATACTGCTCGTCACTACGAGAGTACACTGTGGGGATGACAGAAAGAGAGCGATATATCAAGAGAGAAAGAGAGCAAGAAAGACAGATCATCAATATCACCAACATGTTTGAATCTAGCCTATGAATTCAAAATGGTTTGTGTTACTGTGCACCTGACCTGCTTATTGATCACATAGGAAATGCTGCCCCCATTCTCTGTTATTGCCAGCTTCAGCCTATTCTTCTCCTTATAAGGCAAATTCTTCAGCTCCAAAACCACAAAACAGTTGTCAAACAGAGCCATAGCTGTTGAAGGAGAGAAAAACCTTTATGACATGGTCTTATCAAACACACCAGACGGGTCTCAGAGCATTTCATATTATTCTGTCTGTAAATCCAAGACACTCCATTAACCCTTTAAACTAATCCTTCCCCTAACCCATCTCCTTAATTTAACTCTAACCTTAATCCTAATGTTAGCCACCTAGCTTGAATTCGTAACATATCATACATTTTGCAAATTTGTAAAATATTGTACGTTTTTAGAAAATCGGAACATATAATACAAATTGCAGTTCGTAACATATCATACAAAATCGGTGATGAACATCAACAAATTAATATATACCATACGAAACATAACATACTAAGTGGAGTCTCTTGATGTACATACAGAATAATACGAAATGCTCTGAGACCAGTTTGAACACACACACACCTGATTTCAAATTCCAAACACTTAACAGACTAACCTTATCCCCTCAAACTAAGTGGACACTTCTGATGACGTACCATGACGTCTGACGAGTATACACTTGCAGGGCAAGGGAGGAAGGAATGATTTTTAAATGGACCGCCCTTGACCGGAAATTCGTCACTCGTTCATTCCGCAATGATTGTTTTCAGCCACTGGTAGCTTGTAGATGCTTTATATGCTCTACGGTCAATTATGATTGCATGTCTACTTATAGTAACTATATAATTATTAATATACGCCTACTGTATGATAGCTAGAAAATGAATTAGCTAACGTTATCCTGCCTAGCTGGAACTTCTGAAGGAAAATGTGTTATTTCTACAATTTCCATAAGCTAACCAAAGAAAAACATAATTACTTTTATGAGACCTGGTTGTGCCGTCATGTGCATTAGAAGCACAATTTATAACCTGTTTACTTACACTTGTATGTTGACGTTGAGGTTTTACGTTTCGGTTGACTTTTCTTAGCGGATGTACAATCAACGCGAATTAAATTATGGGGGGTTTCAGGCCCGAAGTGAACATAATTGTACACTTCCCTTGTTTGGACCGACGTCCAATATGGTGACGGGGATTCCCCCAAGGGCATAAGGCGAGGGTAAATGGACAAGGGTGTGACTTTTCTGAGTTGAAACGCAGCTTAACAACCCTCGGCCCTAAACGTTTTACATCGTCACATCAGTGTACCTCAAATGCCCCTTGCCCAAGCAAGGGAGCGTGATGATCAGAGATGCAACGTCATTGGTGGAAATCTTGAAGTTGAGCTTAAAAACAACTAACCTAAAGCTATTAATGTACCTAGGAAGCTAACGTATCTAGCTCGCTACAGTTACCTAGAGCTGGCTAGCTAGTTTTATAGTTTGGTAATTTATTCCAATACATTTCAGAATTGCAAACAAATGTTTATGAATGGGAGCAACGTTTTATATGCTGCTCACTACGAGACTAAGCCAATTTGCCAACGCTAAATTCAGTGTGTGTATATAAGCTAGCGTCATACTTTTTTCTGACATGCCGAAAATGCAGCCTTGTTGATCACATTTGACACTTCACCGCCACCAATGTGACTAGTTTGCATTGAAGTGTGGGTCATAACAACCCCGCAAGTGACAAAAGTCACTCGCTCCCTCGAGCTAAATCTAGTGAATTGGGCCTCAATTTAGGATGGCAATCAAACTGCATCCGGTTTCAACGTGGATTCCCGAGAGAAAGTGGCAGCGCAAGGGCTGTGGGGGTAAAAAAATAACATGTTTGGACTGTTACAGATGCGGAAGTGCGAGTGTAACAACAGATATTTTAGCTTTTTGTCAGGTTGAAAATGTGTGTTCTCGCTACCTGGATAATTAATACATGTGGGCTATCAATCAAATGTATACAAATACATGGATGTGAGCACATAAAAACGAAACAGTAATAAGCCCCTGTCGTAGACAGCTATGCAACTAGCTGACTAAACTCCACTCCATGGGGAAGGAAGTTTCTGATGAACTTGGGTGAAGTTCAGTCAGCTACCTGAAATTAAAATCAGTGCATAACCAGTTGTGTAAAATAGCCCACTTGTCGACAATAGTCACAGTAAAATCAATATCTTTGGAAAAATGCTATAGATTCAAACCTATAAAGAAAATATGTAACTGTTTTACCGTAAGTAGGTGTCCGTTACTGTGGCTGTCTTACAGTGAAGATAACTTTACATAAGCTGTTACAGGTGGCTGTAACTGTACTCACACGTATTTTGCTACTGTACGACAATCTTTACTAGCAACTGTAAACTTCCTTGTATAGAAGAATAACACGACTACGCCCCAGTAACACGCCACGCCCTTCTACAATGTTGTGTTGCCTTCTATTGGCTTAAATTCGGGAACCACAGGCGAATAGGGATTTTTTTCTCTCTCTTTACTCTCATCAGACTGAAACTTTACCAGTTGAAAGTATACATAAATACAAGACATTATTGTATTACAAGTTTAATTTATTTAAAAATATATATATGCAAATGAGGCAACCCGTCCTTAAATATGCGCTAATTTGCATATTACCATCTGTTTTTCAACACATTGCTTCAAGGTAGAATGTTATTTTATTTTTAATTGTGATCAGACACTTAATGGTCAGACTTTTTTTTACAGATCAGCTTATCAAAACTGTAAACTAGTCAACTGTGAACTCCATGTAAACTAGTGCTCTGTACTGTAATTGACTATTCTAACAGTAATTTTTTATTGAAGGTGCAGAATGCTGTGTATGGAGGATTGACAGGGGTGTACAGATGAGCAATGCCAGTGGAATTTGGGGACACAGTGGAATTTAGCTCCAAAAAGGTTGAGCGAGATCTTTTGAGTTCTCTGACAGCACCCCAGCCGCTTCTCCATCTCTACCTGCAACCCCTGCGTACCACTCCCACAACGTACTTAAGAAGAGTTTGGAAGGGGCCAATGTTCCACTTGGAGCCTTCTGCACAAGTGCATCAAAGCTAAACCAAACAGTCATCATGTTCCAACAGCAGCCACACAGTGAACACGGCATCAACACAGTATCAGAAATGCTTGTAATTTTATGACTTTTATGTTAAGCTGGAGGAGTGTAAATGTGCCAGCTTGGATGAGGTTACTAAAGCACAGAGTGCCTCTTATGCATGGTATGACACACTTAAATTTCAGATCACTGCAAGCTCAGTAAAGAATGTTCCTGTGCGCACCTCAACAAATCCTGACCACTTTGTGCAGGAGCATCTCTTCCCCAGGTTCCATGAAAACTCAGAAACCACATATGGCAAGAAAAACGAGCAGGTGGCCTACACATGGATGGAGAGCTGTGGGTTTAGTTTGGAGAGTAGAGGCACAGTAGTGTGTCAAGGAGCCATGTCTTTCTGCAAGCCCACAGATGGAGTGTTAAACTCTCAAGAACTTCTAGAAATTAAAATGTCCTGTTCTGAGTGAAGTGTGAGTCTCTGGCAAACTTCTTGACGTGAAGCTGGTGGATGGAGTTCCTCAGCGGCAACATAATGGAGCCTGTGGGTACTACGTGCAGGAGCAATTGGGCATGTTCTGCACAGGACTGGAGATATGCAAACTGTTGTCTGGGCTCTGTCCGAGCTGGTTGTTATTGATGTGAAGTTCTGTGCTGATGTTATCCCTAAACTGAAGGCATTCTATTTCCTACATATGCTGCCAAGGGTAGTATATGAGTTCCAGTTAGGCAGACTGTGTGCTCAAAATATGTTCATCTATGTGGTTTCTGGGCTAATACTTTGTTTTGAAATAGTTCTTATATTTTATGCCTTGTAAAGATCTCTCTGTTAGCTCTACGTTATTATCTAAGCATTACTCTTGGTGTTTTTTTTTGTCTTGCACAGTTCTCTTCATATGCACATTTACCTGATTTATATTTGCATAATTCTTCTTGGTGTTTTTTATGTCTTGCCTTGTACAGCTTTCTTCATACATGAGTATCTAATGCCTAAGGATAACTCCTTATGATTTATGAATATTTTAATTGTACCTTGTATAGCTCTTTATTTTCATTTGGCACTTCATTAACTTATCTAAGCATACCATAACGCATCTTGCACTTGAGAAATGATGGCGTTAATAAAAACATGAAATTCCACTTTGACATTTTCTTTGATACTTAACACATTTCTTCCTGAATTTCAAAATGTTTTTCAGTTTGATTCTGAGTTTAGTTTTCAAGGGCACAAATTAAGAAAAGTGTGGCACTTGATAAACAGTTGTCTTCATTCTTGGTCTGTTAGATATTTTGGTGTTGAATAAATTTGATTTTAAATGGGTTTAAAAAGGCATTATAGCAGCACCTAGTAGATGCCTGTACTTTTCAGGAACAGGCAAAGTTACAGTGCATTTCAAATATAGGAACAAAATATTCAGATTACTCAGGAAATATATATACACTGCTCAAAAAAATAAAAGGGAACACTAAAATAACACATCCTAGATCTGAATTAATTAAATATTCTTATTAAATACTTTTTTCTTTACATAGTTGAATGTGCTGACAACAAAATCACACAAAAATTATCAATGGAAATCAAATTTATCAACCCATGGAGGTCTGGATTTGGAGTGACACTCAAAATTAAAGTGGAAAACCACACTACAGGCTGATCCAACTTTGATGTAATGTCCTTAAAACAAGTCAAAATGAGGCTCAGTAGTGTGTGTGGCCTCCACGTGCCTGTATGACCTCCCTACAACGCCTGGGCATGCTCCTGATGAGGTGGCGGATGGTCTCCTGAGGGATCTCCTCCCAGACCTGGACTAAAGCATCCGCCAACTCCTGGACAGTCTGTGGTGCAACGTGGCGTTGGTGGATGGAGCGAGACATGATGTCCCAGATGTGCTCAATTGGATTCAGGTCTGGGGAACGGGCGGGCCAGTCCATAGCATCAATGCCTTCCTCTTGCAGGAACTGCTGACACACTCCAGCCACATGAGGTCTAGCATTGTCTTGCATTAGAAGGAACCCAGGGCCAACCGCACCAGCATATGGTCTCACAAGGGGTCTGAGGATCTCATCTCGGTACCTAATGGCAGTCAGGCTACCTCTGGCGAGCACATGGAGGGCTGTGCAGCCCCCCAAAGAAATGCCACCCCACACCATGACTGACCCACCGCCAAACTGGTCATGCTGGAGGATGAAGCTTCCCACAATAAGTTTGGTGAATTTTGGCCCATTCCACCTGACAGAGTGGATTGAGGTCAGGGCTTTGTGATGGCCACTCCAATACCTTGACTTTCTTGTTCTTAAGCCATTTTGCCACAACTTTGGAAGTATGCTTGGGGTCATTGTCCATTTGGAAGACCCATTTATGACCAAGCTTTAACTTCCTGACTGATGTCTTGAGATGTTGCTTCAATTTATCCCCATAATTTTCCATCCTCATGATGCCATCTATTTTGTGAAGTGCACCAGTCCCTCCTGCAGCAAAGCACCCTCACATCATGATGCTGCCACACCCGTGCTTCACGGTTGGGATGGTGTTCTTCGGCTTGAAAGCATCCCCCTTTTTCCTCCAAGCATAACGACGGTCATTATGGCCAAATAGTTATATTTTTGTTTCATCAGACCAGAGGACATTTCTCCAAAAAGTACAAGCTGTGTCCCCATATGCAGTTGCAAACCGTAGACTGGCTTTTTTTTAAATGGGGGTTTTGGAGCAGTGGCTTCTTCCTTGCTGGGTGGCCTTTCAGGTTATGTCGATATAGGACTCATTTTACTGTGGATATAGATACTTTTGTACCCGTTTCCTCCAGCATCTTCACAAGGTCCTTTGCTGTTGTTCTGGGATTGATTTGCACTTTTCACACCAAAGTACGTTCATCTCTAGGAGAAAGAACGCGTCTCCTTCCTGAGCGGTATGACGGATGCATGGACCCATGGTGTTTATACTTGCATACTATTGTTTGTACAGATGAACGTGGTACCTCCAGGCATTTGGAAATTGCTCCCAAGGATGAACTAGACTTGTGGGGGTCTTGGCTGATATTGTTTTTATTTTCCCATGAAGTCAAGCAAAGAGGCACTGAGTTTGAAGGTAGGCCTTGAAATACATCCACAGGTGCACCTCCAATTGACTCAAATGATGTCAATTCGCCTATCAGAAGCTTCTAAAGCCATGACATAATTTTCTGGAATTTTCCAAGCTGTTTAAAGGCATAGTCAACTTAGTGTATGTAAACTTCTGACCCACTTGAATTGTGACACAGTGATTAAGTGAAATAATCTGTCTAAACAATTGTTGGAAAAATGACTTGTGTCATGCACAAAGTAACCGACTTGCCAAAACTATAGTTTGTTAACAAGAAATTTGTGGAGTGGTTGAAAAACTCCAACTTAAGTGTATGTAAACTTCCGACTTCAACTGTATTTAGATTTGTTTAACACTTTTTTAATTACTACATGATTCCATGTGTTATTTCATAGCTTTGATGTCTTCACTATTATTCTACAATGTAGAAAATAATAAAAATAAAGAGAAATATGAGTAGGTGTGTCCAAAGTTGACTGGTACTATATAGTATATACACACTGAACAAAAATATAAACGCAACAATTTCAAAGATTTGACTAAATTACAGTTCATAAGGAAATCAATCAATTTAAATAAATGTATTAGGCCCTAATCTATGGATTTCACATGACTGGGAACACAGATATACATCTGTTGGTCACAGATACCTTTGAAAAAAGGTAGGGGCGAGGGCATGAAAACCAGTCAAGTCAGTATCTGGTATGACCACCATTTGCGGTGATGGTGGCGGATCAATGGCACGACAATGGGCCTCAGGATCTCATCACGGTGTCTTTGTGCATTCAAATTGCCATAAATAAAATGCAATTGTGTTCATTGTCTGTAACATATGCCTGCCCATACCATAACCCCACCGCCACCATGGGGCACTCTGTTCACAACGTTGACATCAGTAAAACACTTGCTCACACAACACCATACACGTTGTCTGCCATCTGCTCAGTACAGTTGAAATTATGATTCCTCCGTGAAGAGCACTTATTCAGCGTGCCAGTGGCCATCGAAGGTGAGCCTTGGCCCACTGAAGTTGCATACCAGAGACGGTTTCTGACAGTATGTGCAGAAATTCTTTGGTTGTACAAACCCACAGTCTCAGACGATCCCGCAGGTAAAGAAGCCGGATGTGGAGGTCCTGGGCTGGCGTGGTCTACGATTGTGAGGCCAGTTAGACGTACTGCCAAATTCTCTAAAACGACATTGGTAAAGAAATTAACATGAAATTTACTAGCAACAGATCTGGTGGACATTCCTGCAGTCAACATGCCAATTGTGCAAACCCTCAAAACTTGTGACATCTGTGGTGTGGTGTTGTGTGACAAAATTGCTAATTTTAGAGTAGCCTTTTATTGTCCCCAGCACAAGGTGTACCAGTGTAATGATCATTCTGTTTAATCAGCTTCTTTATATGCCACACCTGTCAGATGGATGGATTATCTTGGCAAAGGAAAAATGCTCACTCTAGGATGGTAAAGAAAAATGTGCACAAAATGAGATAAGCTTTTTGTATGTATGGAACATTTCAGGGACATTTTACTTCAGCACATGAAACATGGGACCAACACTTTACATGTTGCATTTATATTTTTGTTCCGTATAAATGAGATATTTCTATATTTCATTTTCAATACATTTGCAAAAATGTCTAAAATCATGTTTTCAGTTTGTCATTATGGGATATTTGTGTGTACTGTAGATGGGTGAGAAAAAATGTATTGAATTCAGGCAGACCTGTATTTGGGAGAGTTTCTCCCATTCTTCTTCAACAGTCAAGAGGTATGAATACTTTCTGAATGAACTGTATATAATTCATAAAATATGGTTACGCTTCATTTGCTCTGATAAACCTACTCTTTGAAATTACTTTGATAGCAGTGAATCCATTGTTGTGGAAATTCTACACAGGGACACTCAAAGTCAATATTAAATATGAATATGAATCATTATTTATTATTAGCACGCTGGACTGGTTCCAACCAACTCAATGCACCAAGTGCACATGTCAATCAGGAGCTCTTTCGGGGCAGTCCCGTTAAATTTATTATATACAGACAAGTTATAATTGCATCATTTAGCTTATTCATAATTAATTCATCATTAACGTTTGCTTCATTCATGTGACTGACCATTACTTGCTCTTGCATGTGATCAGTGGCAATTTTAGCATGTAAATCTTGGTGGGGCAACAAAATATGTATGCATGCCAGCAAAGCCACAAAACAACACAACACAACACTAAACAATACAGCAATTGCACTATAACGGTGACAAACAGTGCCCACAAACTGTTAGGGCCTACATAGATTTGTCCCAACAGCAGTCCCAACAGCTTACCGCTGCTACACCTGGCTATCAGCGGAGCCTTGTCTGGCGGCAAAACAGTTAATTCAGCCTCATTTACTGCCTTTAAAAAAAACATAGCTGATATGGCTGACGTGCTTAAACAAACACGGTTTCTAATGACAATTGAGATGCACAAACTATGGCATAAGGGGACGACAAGCGGATAAGAGGTCATTCGTAATTTCAATGTACATATTAATAAGCGACCTAGGATGGACGTAGTCAAGATAACAATTTGTTTAGCACTTTTGAAATGTATAGGGACACAGAAATCAGAACATGGGCCATTCTTACAGTGTTCTCCCTGTACACCAAGTCAGAACCGTAGGATAAATAAAGGGGGCTTATAAGCTGACAATGAAAGCTCTTACAATATTCAATGATTACATTTCTCTAAAACAGATTATAGGCTACATGTCCACCACCAACTCAGAACAGTAGGCGAAATTAAGAGGGGCAAATAGACCAAATTACCAGGGAGAGGCACATGGGCTACTAACATCGTACTACACAACATACACTTAATACCCGCAAAAACCAGTCTTAACGTCAAAAGTGAAGAGGCAACTCCGGGATTCTGGCCTTCTAGGCAGAGTTACAAAGAAAAAGCCATATCTCAGACTGGCCAATAAAAATAAAATATTCAGATGGGCAAAATAACATAGACACTAGACAGAGGAACTCTGCCTAGAAGTCACTGTTGACGTTGAGACTGGTGTTGTGTGGGTACTATTTAATGAGGCTGCCAGTTGAGGACTTGTGAAGACACTAATGTACTAGTCCTCTTACTCAGTTGTGCACCGGGGCCTCCCACTCCTCTTTCTATTCTGGTTAGAGCCAGTTTGCACTGTTCTGTGAAGGGAGTAGTACACAGCGTTGTACGAGATCTTCAGTTTCTTCTCAATTTCTTGCATGAAATAGCCTTAATTTATCAGAACAAGAATAGACTGACGAGTTTCAGAAGAAAGGTCTTTGTTTCTGGCCATTTTGAGCCTGTAATCGAACCCACAAATGCTGATGCTCCAGATACTCAAGTCTAAAGAAGGCCAGTTTAATTGCTTCTTTAATCAGAGCAACAGTTTTCAGCTGTGCTAACATAATTGCAAAAGGGTTTTCCAATGATCAATTAGCCTTTTAAAATGATAAACTTGGATTAGGTAACACAATGTGCCATTGGAACAAAGGAGTGATGGTTGCTGATATATTTTCTGATCAATTTGATGTTATTTTAATGGACAAAAAGGTGATTTTCTTTAAAAAATAAGGACATTTCTAACTGACCCCTAACTTTTGAACGGTAGTGTAGGTACTTAAGGCAGGACCAAATCGGCGAGATAGGTAGGAGCAAGTCCATGTAATGCTTTGTAGGTTTGCAGTACAAGGTTTCTCTGTTGAAAATTGGTTACCATGATGACATAATCCTGGGGTTAAAATTTAATCTGACTTTTTGCAAATCCAATATATGTAAAACATACAAGAGTATACAAAATATTAAGAACACCTGCTCTTTCCATGACAGACTGGGTGTAGAGGGCGGTTGACATCACTTTGGTGCTCTCGTGGGTGTCCTGGAAAAGATCGGAGGAGAATCTGCTCCAGTTGAGTACACAGTTGCTTTGGGGTCGGGCCGAGGGATCGGAGGAGGCACAGGGCATTGAGATGCTCCTCCAGGGAGAGGGAGATCCCATCCCCCTGCTGCTCTGACTGATCCAGTGTCTTTGAATTAGATACAAAGAGAACGGCAGGTTAAGACAGATACAACTGACCCAGAGTCTGTGGCGCAAAACACACAGAAGGAAGAGCAGCAGGAAAAAAAGAAGCTGAAAACACAATCATCACGGGATGAACGAGTGACGAATTTCCGGGTAAGGGCGGTCCATTTAAAATTAATTCCTTCCTCCCTCGCCCCTTGCCATGCAAGCGTATACTCGTCAGACGTCATGGGACGTCATCAGAAGTGTCCACGTAGTTTGAGGGCTGAGGGTCTTTTAAGTGTTTGGACTGCTAGTTGGGACTCCAGTACATCCTCCAGAAATGCATTTGAACGTCTTGAAATGCCCTATTGACGAATGGCAATTGTTTGAAAACCACTTCCTGGTCTTGGATTTCAACGCCATGTACTACATTACCCAAAATGCAACGTGTCCTATTTTTCTCCCTCGCGGGCTTTGTTTTGGGATGGCGGTATACTTCGAATCTCCCATTTGTTGTCTTCAAACACTGAAAATACATTGAATACGTAAATTCGTTGTCTGTAAACAAGGTACGTTATGTATGTTAGCTATGTGTCTATCATTATAATATCAAAGCACAACTTTTGTCTTACTCTCCTGCAATGGTAAAACTTTGTTGCAAGATTGCTAGTTTGCAACTAGTTAACGTTAGTTAGCCAAACCAAGGCGTTGTCAATACAATGACTGGTAACGTTTGCCTGCTAACGAAGCTGTTTTTGAGTAGTTTAACACTATAAACTATGTCATTATTTGACAATATGTCATATTACTAGCTAGTTACAGGTACTTTACTATTCAGGGATGTACAACTTCTTGTGACTAACGTTACTCTGTAAATGGTCATGATGTGGAAATGCACTGTTAGCAAACTACAGTACAGGTATTAAACTGTTGCTAACAACTGTCCTTTTAAACTGTACATTTCTGTAGGCAAAGCATAACCACACTGTGACGTGGTATAATTAGCTAAATTAGGTAACCAGGCACTTGATCTGGCATGCTGAATGGGTCACACTGTTTTACTCTTGACCTGTCTCTAAAATCTGCTCTAATCTAGGATTAGCCCTGTCTGAAGAGCAGGTCACGTCATCTCCAGCTGGGCTGCAGGCTCAGCAGTCCCAAACAAAGTTCCTTGACCGATGGATGGCGAGCAACTCCTGTGCCGGGGTTATCCTGAACCCCTCCCCGGACCTGGCTGAGTCTCTTCGACACAGCTCTGTCTGGAGATCCCGGGATGTGAATGACTCCTTCGCCTCTCAGTTTGTTCCCCTCCCGGTCTCCAGTAGCAGCAGTTGCCTCAGTATCAGTTCCCTCGTCCATGATGCTGAGTCCGGGACAGAATTGAGCAAACAGAATCAGCTACCAGTGGATAGGACTTTGTCTGACAGACAATTTGCTGGACTGCAGACAGTGGCGTCTCAAGGGTTGACATTACCTGGAGAGATGGAGAAGTTTGTAGATCAGTCTCAGGACCTACCCCTAATGCTCAAACTCGAACGGGTAAGAAACCAGTATTGAATGGCTTCATCAAATATTTGAGGTCATGACTGTTTGGAATAGCTTGTCACTTCCAGATAGGTAGGCCTACGTCTAATGTTGTAGCGGTGCTTATGGGTACTGTATGTGCTGTGTTACAGCTGAGGCAGTGGCAGCAGCACATGCAGGAGCAGCTGAAAGCCCACCAGCTAGAGGAACTTGTCAGTCTCCAGGAGGAGCAACAAAGGTTACTGGGCATGGTGCATGTGGCTCAGCAGGATGGAGCAGGTACTGAAAAACACACTCCGCTCACTGTGTTATTGCCATGTTATTGCTCAGCAGGCTGTATGGAGCAGGTAGCTCCAGTTATTGAATTTGACACCCCTGATTTAGACAAGACCTGTGTGATTTCTCACAGATTACATAGAGATCTCCAAGTTGACGGGAGCAGACTGGGGAGAGAACACTCTATTGGGGGGCTACCCCCTCTCTCACAGACCCCCAGCAGCCAAGAGTTTCCCTATAGGCCCCCCACAAGGGCCTGCGTCTTCCCAGCTCTGGAGACGGGGGCCTACATTCCAGCAGCCTCCAAGGGGCCAGGAGCAGGAAAAGGACCAAACACTGGGTAGGAAAAGTGCTCCGGTGCCTAAACGCATTTAAAGGGGCTTTTACATGATTGACTTAACCTCTGTTGTACTCAAACAGGGACAGAAGCATGGAGCAATCCACACAAATGTCATCAGCTGAATGGGGATGCTGATGATAGGGGTGGTGATGAGAATGAGGAAGTCACATTATCTTCCCATTCTGCTCCCTCCATGACTGAAGACTACAAAGCATACAGAGGAGATGACTGTGAACTAGATTCACAGGACAGGTACATGTTTAACTTCATATTTGAGATGTCTAAACATGATTTATTTCACTATTTTCAGTTAACTGACAGCATAGAATACAAATCATTGATTTGGCTGTGTGCTCCCGTGTCTATGGTCATCTCCAGACCCATTAAACCAGGGATAGGGGGGCAGAAGCAGACCTTTGAGGCGCTCCTGGAGGAACAGCTGAGACTGGAGGAACAGAGACTGAAGACCACCCAGCAGCAGCAGGTCAGAGACCAACCCTATTTTTGCTACACTACACTAAAAAATGGGCTGTAGATCAAATAAAATGGTAGCTCAACCAAATGACAAGTTGAGTTTGATTAAGGTATGGTGGTCTTTGGAGCTGCAGTACCATTCCCTTTGTTTTGCATGGAACATTGCTAATGCTAAGCTGTCTCTCCAACAGAGCCCAGAGGCAGCTGAGGGCGCCAGTCCGAAAGCTAATACCAAGAGAGCCTTCCTGAGGCGAGGGGAGGGCCTCTCCAGATTTACCAACCGAAGCAAAGCCCCTATGCCCAACAGAGGGGGACCCCAAAAAGATCCCCAAGCCAAGGTCAGCACCCGTTGGACCTCAGAGCCCACCCAGAAGGTCAGTCAGCGCCCCCCCGTACAGCGCAAGACTGCTGTGCTCAACAAGGAGAACAGACCAAGAGACCCGTACTCACCTCTTCTGGACAGTGTCAGACCAGAAGGCAAGACAGACAAGCTGGCCGCAGTGAGGCCCAGAGTCCTGGGCAGTCATCAGAGACAGAACATTGAGATTACTAACTGTCTAAGGCCAATGGAGGTGATTAGTAACAAGGTGGGCGGGACTTCTCAACCTGTGAGTAGAACTCCTGCAGCTGTAACTAAACAGTTTGGGCTTGAGGAGAGGACTGGAGCACTGCAGAGGAATGGAAGTGGTCCATCGAGACCGGATGGAGCAGCAGAGGGAAAATCAGGTGTTCCGGAGTATTCCTTTGAGCTGTCATTCCAGGAGAAGCTGCAGCACTGGGACTGTGACCGTCAGAAGGAGAGTGTGGAGCTGGGGGAGTTTGAGCTGCTGGAGCAGGCAGCCGAGGAACTCTCCTTCTCCTCCAACTCATCCTTTGTCATGAAGGTTTGTGATGTTTTTTTACCTGTCTTTTTTTATAATAAATTGCATAACATTTTATGTATGTTTCACATGCACTCAGTGGCCAGTTTTAGGTACTGGGCGGACCCCACTTTGCCTCCAGAACAGGCTGAATTCTTGGAAACGTTGCTCAATTGGTATCAAGGGACCTAATGTGTGCCAGGAAAACATCCCCCACACCATTACACCACCAGCCTGTACTGTTGACACTAGAGGTCGACTGATTAATCGGAATGGCCGATTAATTAGGGCCGATTTCAAGTTTTCATAACAATTGGTAATCAGCATTTTTGGACACCGATCATGGCTGATTACATTGCACTCCACGGGGAGACTGCGTGGCAGGCTGACTACCTGTTATGCGAGTGCAGCAAGGAGCCAAGATAAGGTGCTAGCTAGCATTAAACATGTCTTATAAAACAATCAATCTTAACATAATCACTAGTTAACTACACATGGTTGATGATATTACTAGTTTATCTAGCTTGTCCTGCGTTGCATATAATCGATGTGGTGCCTGTTCATTTATCATTGAATCATAGCCTACTTCGCCAAACGGGTGATTTAACAAGCGCATTTGTGAAAAAAAGCACTGTCGTTGCACCAATGTGTACCTAAACATAAACCAGCCTTTCTTAAAATCAATACACAAGTATATATTTTTAAACCTGCATATTTAGTTAATATTGCCTGCTAACATGAATTTCTTTTAACAAGGGAAATTGTGTCACTTCTCTTGAGTTCGTTGCACACAGAGTCATGGTATATGCAACAGTTTGGGCCACCTGGCTCGTTGCGAACTAATTTGCCAGAATTTTACGTAATTATGACTTAACATTGAAGGTTGTGCAATATTTAGACTTATGGATGCCACCTGTTAGATAAAATATGTAACGGTTCCGTATTTCACTGAAAGAATAAACGTTTTCGAAATGATCGTTTCCGGATTTAACCATATTAATAACCTCAGGCTCATATTTGTATTATTATAATTAAGCCTATGATTTGATAGAGCAGTCTGACTGATCGGTGGTAGGCAGCAGCAGGCTCGTAAGCATTCATTCAAACAGCACTTTCTTGCGTTTGCCAGCAGCTCTTCGCTGTGCTTCAAGCAATGCGCTGTTTATGACTTCAAGCCTATCAACTAGGCTGGCAATACCAAAGTACCTATTAGAACATCCAATAGTCAAAGGTATATGAAATACAAATGGTATAGAGAGAAATAGTCCTAAAATAGCTACAACCTAAAACTTCTTACCTGGGAATATTGAAGACTCATGTTAAAAGGAACCACCAGCTTTCATATGTTCTCATGTTCTGAGCAAGGAACTTAAACATTAGCTTTTTTACATGGCACATATTGCACTTTTACTTTCTTCTCCAACACTTTGTTTTTGCATTATTTAAACCAAATTGAACATGTTTCATTATTTATTTGAGACTCAATTGATTTTATTTCTATGTATTAAGTTAAAATAAGTGTTCATTGTTCATTCAGTATTGTTGTAATTGTCATTATTACAACAACAACAAAAAAAAAATATATATATATATATATACCCTGCCAATTAATCGGTATCTGCTTTGTTTTGGTCCTCCAATAATCGCTATCGAGGTGAAAAATTATAAAATGTCGACCTCTAGTTGACACCAGGCAGGATGGGGCCATGGACTCATGCTGCTTACACCAAATCCTGATTCAGCCATCAGCATGATTCAACGGACCAGGCAATGTTTTCCACTCTTCAATTGTCCAGTGTTTGTTATCTCGTGCCTACTGGAGCCGCTTCTTGTTTTTAGCTGATAGGAGTGGAACCCGGTGTGGTCATCTGCTGCAATAGCCCATCCATGACAAGGACCGACAAGTTGTGTGTTCCGAGATGCCGTTCTGCACACTGTTGTACTGCGCCGTTATTTGCCTGTTTGTGGCCCACCTGTTAGCGTGCACGATTCTTGCCATTCTCATTCGACCTCTCATCAACAAGCTGTTGTCATCCACAGGAATGCCGCTGACTGATGTTTTGTTTGTCGCACCATTCTCTGTAATCCCTAGACACTGTTGTGCGTGAATCGCCCAGGAGGCCGGATGTTTGTGAGATACTGGAACTGGCACGCCTGGCACCGATGATCATACCACGCTCAAAGTTGCTTATGTCACTCGTTTTGCCCATTCTAAAGTTCAATCGAACAGTAACTGAATGCCTCTGCCTGTCAGACTTCTTTATATTATATAGCAAGCCATGTGACTCACTGTCTGTAGGACCTTTCCTCTGGAAAACTTAATACATTTAAATATAAACCTACAGGTGCTGCAGCTGGACCAGCAACATCCCCTTCAGGGCAGCAGGGGGAGCCGTCCGCGACGCCTCTCCTCCACGCCCATCAAATCCCCCTCGCTGCCTAAAGGGGTTCACAGCCGGGGCACCAGTAGAAGTGGCCAAGGCACAGGGACCAGCTCATCTGAATCACCAGGAGTATCTGCTGTGAGGGCAAAGAGGGTAATGAGGGAAAACGGCAAAGCCACTGATGAGGAGGAAGAAGATGAAGTGAGCGACGGCAAACATGAGGAAATCTCTGACATCTTGTTCCGCAGCAGCTCTGAATTCGGGGATCGGGAGGAAGTAGCTCGACCGTCATACCAGACTACAGTTTCCAGCAACCTCTGGGAAAACCCGCTCCCTGCATCCAACCCTCCATACGACAAGAGGTCATATCAGGACAGAGAGGGAGGCTCAAGCCAGGCAGAGGAGGGCGGGCAGAGTGACCTTGACGACTCCACCCTTTTGGAGGACAGAGAAAATGGGGACCACGAGGGTCTGTTGGTGTTTGATGATGATGACACCTGGAACGACCTGGAGGAGGCTGGCAGCATCGTTGAGGACGACAGCAGAACAAGAGGCGCTGCAACAGGAAACCGACACACTTCCACAGCAACAGTGAATGACATTTCACCCTCAGAGAGGACACTGAAGAGAAAGGTGGCTGTGGCCAAAGGGACGGAGCTGGAGAGGATGTCTGTTATCACAGCAGCCAACCAGGAGCCAGATCCTCCTCCCGCTTCCCAGCTCATGGCCAGGCTGTTCCCCTCGCTAAAGCCCAAAACCCAGGCCCCTTCTCCACCAGAACCTAGAAAGACTGAGGACGGATCAGGTGAGACCGTGCATACACTCTTAACTCAATGGAGTACGTCAACAGCAGGGCTCTGACTTTTTCTCTAAAGTTGGTAGCACCAGCATAAAACTATTTTGTATTGTGTGTGGTCAGGCCAGCAGCAGTCCAGGCAGCTGAGGGAGAGGCTGGTGGAGCTGGAGCTGGAGATTGAACGTTTCAGGACAGAGAATGCTACCTTGGCCAGACTCAGACAGGAGAACGAAAAGAACCAGGAGAAACTCCGGTAACAAGCATTTAGTCTGAACTGGAATGGGCAGGGTTTCCCTCAATAGACGGATTGCCTGACAACTTCACAAAAACAATGCGCACACATCGCAGAGGCAGAACGCTGTGTGGTTTTATGATTCTGGAAGGTCAGATAGATAGCAACAACGACAAGAGGCAGCCATATGGGGAATCGTAGGTGGCTTGTTTCACCTCGTTGCATCTTGTTATTGATACAATATCTTGTTTTGAGGTGCTTTGACTCTTTTTGCAAGAACAAATAGCTAGCTAGCTAACCAACTAACAAATGTAACAATGTATTTGAGACTCATTGTGCAAATGTATTTACATTTTCAATGAATATTTGGAGGAAACATTTGGAGTGG
The DNA here is from genome assembly GCF_034236695.1 of Oncorhynchus nerka. Taxonomy (NCBI): domain Eukaryota; kingdom Metazoa; phylum Chordata; class Actinopteri; order Salmoniformes; family Salmonidae; genus Oncorhynchus; species Oncorhynchus nerka. The sequence continues at coordinate 27,823,495 of NC_088396.1, read as the reverse complement.
TGTTTTTTTGCTTGTGCACATAATTACATTATCCGACCGCCAGTAAAAGTAATCCTGTCCAAATAGGGCTTTAGCCAACCTCGTTTCTTTTCTGCGTTTTGTTGCTAAACAACCCACCCATCTATGGTTATATACAAAGCATTGTTACAAAATGTATATTAAATGGATTCATCTAGGGTATAAAAGTGTCTGACAAACAGATTTTGTCTCTATTCCAGGAAGGAGTGTGCAGAGTTTGAGCAGCGCAAGGCTGAGGAGCTGGCCAAGTTTGAGGAGTTCAAGAGGGAGGAGACCAAGAAGCTGCAGAAGGAACGCAAGGTGTTTGAGAGGCATGCCTCTGCCGCCAGAGCCATACCAGACAAGAGGGAGCGTGACGAGATCCAGGTGAGACACTTTCCCCCTTTATTTTGAAGAGGTCTTATAACCCCCATTAACCCTGCCCTGTCACCCTCAGGCCATGAAGAAGCAGCTGAGTTTCCTGCAGGAGGAGTTGAAGCGGAGAGAGAGCCGCTGGTCCAACACACATAACCGTCTCCGGCAGCAGATAGACTCCCTGAGCTCAGACAACAGCAACCTGAAAGACGAGGTCCGCACCATGGAGAAACTACGCCTCAGCACCTGGAGGAAGATTGGGACAGACAGCGAAAGAGAGAACGACAGGAGGGAGAAGGAGAGGGGGAGGGAGGGACCCAGGCCGTTGGACAGTTACATTGCTCTTGAAGCCAGGTGCCTCAAATTGGCAGTGAGTTTACAAATTCACTACTACCACTTTCTTGTGATTTTTCCAGTTTGTTTGTGTTCTGGCTGTGGTTAAATTCTCTGTCCTGTGCCGGACTCAGGATCACAACCCTAACGCAGTGTGTATTTGTTTGTTCAGAGTCCTCCTGACACGGTGAGGAGCAGCCAACCACAGAGCAACATCTCCTCTAAAGGCAGCCCATCAGGACACAGCCCCACCACTCAAGGTACAAGGAAGGTAGCTGCATTATCAGGGATGCAAACTAGTCACCTTTCTGCGAAATTTTGCCATTTTGAATCCAAAATAGGTGACATTCCTGTAGGTCTGATGAGAACAGTTTGTGTGTGTGGGGGGGCTTTGGATGACTACTGGCTGTATCCGAACGAGTGATGCGTGTTTTGAGCAATACTGGCTGTATCCAAGGCTCAGCCAACCTTTCACATAACATAATGCAGCACGTGACTGTAGAGAGAAAGGACAACCAATTTGCTAGTTACAGCATCAGTGCGTGCACGCTCTGGAAAGAGGCATAGAAAGGCAGTTTGCCAGTTAATTTACAGTAGCGCGTCCCCTGAACATTAACGAAGAGAGGTGAGAAGCCTGACCACGGAGGTAGGTGAGAAGCCTGACCACGGAGGTAGGTGAGAAGGTGATGAAGCTTACTTAATCAGCTGTAACCGATAACTGGCATTTGGTTTGAGGTGATGGAGAAAGTGTGGTGGAACAAGTATTGTTAAGTGTCTTGCTAGCTGCATCAAATTATCTGTTATAGCTTGCCAGAGAAATGTTGAGCAACATTAGCCAACTTAACTGATCAAATAATTGAGTTTGGGGTGAAAATTAGCTGGTTAATAAAGTTAGACAACTAACGTTTGCTAGCTAATGTCACAACATCAGATGAGCAAACGTTAGTAACCTAACGTAACCAATTTGCTATAGTGTTAACTGGCAACATTATACAACTCCCTGCCGTTCCTCAACTAATGCGTTAGTTGCTTACTGGCAATCTGTGTGAAATGTTAACTAGCTAACGAACTAACTACTGTGAACTATTTTCCCTCTACAGAACACTAAGTTAATTTTCAGAATGACAGAATTAAGTGAAAATGAGGCATTGATTGTTAAACAGTTAAGTATAGCTAGCGTTGGGCCTGGTTTAAGCTGGATGCCACTATAGAGGTGAAAGAAATGCCACACACTCCCTCTCTCAATATAGTGGATAAAAAGGGGTATGCCAGGTGTACTCTCTGCCTGAAAGAGACCCTTTGTTGGCATAATTGATATCATGCTCTGCTGGCACATTGTAGAATAGATGTCCACAGGCAGAAAGTGTACAATGTAATAATGTGCAGTGTAGCCCAAAGATATTGCTCTTGTTGTGTTGAACTTGACAGTAACACTTGTGAGTGAGGGGGGATTAGTACATTTTTTTTACTCAGTGAATGTTATTTTTGCACACCTGTAGCCTTGCGCGCTTGATCGATGTCAACTATTGTGGCCACTATAATAGAGCAAAAATAGAATGCCTCTTTTCATTCTAGTTCTACTTAAGTGCAATATTTAGATGTGTGTGTGTGTGGTCACAAGCATTCTATTATAAAGGCTGTCATGGCTAACAGCAATACTAGTGTATTGTTTTTTTTCTCAAGACTTGAGTGTCATTTGCAGTAAAGTCTAGGCAACAAATAACATTGGAATGCTTCTCCTTACATTTTTTTAGCAGTGAGTTAGGTTCACATTAACCACTATTTTACACACAGGCTGATCCTGTAGATCATATTCTTTGTTCAATTAGGTAAAACCTGCATTTCCCACAAGCAGGGATTTTTTTTGCATGTTTCAGTACAACAACAAAAAAGTGTCACCTTTTTGGGCCCTCACCAGTTTGCATCCCTGAATATGGACTGATCATGAGATTTACTATGGATTCAACAATGTGAGGTAAATATTTTGTATTTAGTTATAGGTAGAGATATTGTTCTACATTGTCTGTCTAACAGGAGGTATCAGGGGCATCCTGAAGAGGTCAGGCCCTACACCAGCACCCAGCCCCGCTCACAGTTACAGCTCAGAGGATAGACCAGAATCTTTGACCAGGAGCCACCACCCAGCACAGAGCCACGACCACTCAAACAACCTGTCCCCTGTGAGTTAAATCACTGGAGTCTGATTATTTAATGAAAGCACTGCCATGACATGGCTCAACACTGCTATACACCCATATAATTACATATTAGAACTCTATTAGTAATTTAATAGGATCTGTGTGTATACACCACCTTTGTTGTTGAGGTATGCTGCGGTATCTGAATGTAGACTGTCTGGCTTTACACACAGAGAGCTCGAGGTCTGCAGACTGAGACAGAGGTCAAAGAGCAACAAGAACCAGGTCAAGATATCCTCACCCACTCTGATGGAAAGGTGAGGGGGGACGAGAAGGATTGGGAGGAAATTCTGTGAAAATACTTCAGAATTCAGTTTGTCACTCAAAGCCGTTATTATCTCGCTAATTGATTGGATTTTTGGATTTTTATAGTGCTTTTCCACGAGCTCAAAGTGCTTTCCATTGACTCGGGTATGTGTTATTGTCTTAGATGGAGAGGGTTCTGGCCTGTGGAGGGAGACTCATCATCTTTCCCAATGGGACCAGGAAGGAGGTGTCAGCGGACGGACTGACAGTCAAAGTCACCTTCTTCAACGGGGACATCAAGCAGGTCATGGCTGACCAGAGAGTGGTGAGTCATTGACAGTGACCCTTCCTTGGCAACACCTTTCATATTCAGTGGTGTTAATGGGATATTAGACTTGCATGAAGCCCAGATATATGTGTACGTGTCTCAACTAATATAGTCCTCTTACAGATCTACTACTATGCGGATGCCCAGACCACTCACACCACCTATCCTGACGGCATCGAGGTTCTGCAGTTCCCCAACAACCAGACTGGTGAGGCTTGATTGCATTTATTTGACAGTAATGTTATTTGACTATTAAACGTAAATGATCCCCTTCATCACTGTGCTGCTTTAAACGTGTGTAAGTCCTCATTTCTTTCTGCAGAGAAGCATTTCCCTGATGGCCGGAAGGAGATCACATTCCCTGACCAGACAGTCAAGAACCTCTATCCAGATGGGAGGGAGGAGAGTGTCCTCACTGACGGGACCATCATACAAGTTAACTTGTAAGTCCACAGAGCTCACGCCTCTGTCTATATATCTATCTATATGTCACCTACATACTCTAGCATGCATCTGATCAGATAAAAGCTCTTGATGAGGAGTGCCCAATCTTTGCCTCTTTCGTGAAGTGTGGTTTAAGTTTTTTATTTTCTGTCTTGTATCTTTCACCACTGTTCTCATGTTCTCCTCCAGGGATGGCAGTAAGGAGATCCAGTTCAACACAGGCCAGAAGGAGATCCACACAGCAGACTATAAGAGGAGGGAGTACCCAGATGGCACGTTGAAGACAGTCTATACCGATGGCAGACAGGAGACACGCTACCCCACCGGACGCCTCAGAGTTAAAGACAAGGATGGTAACATTGTCATGGACAACAGGCCCTAGGATTGTTTACGCAATATGAGGTATCGTCATGGAAACTAAAGCTGAAGCACAGTTGAACATTTCTGTTGGGGTGAGAGTTGTTTGACATAGGTTTTTAGTATGTTTGAGTTGAATGTAGTGATGAGTGACTTGTAAAAAAATGTCTAATCCATATTTATTTTCTTAGTTGATTGTATTTTTTTGGTAAAATAAATGTTTAATCAAATCAGTGAGTACATTCGGGTATTGTTTTTAAGAGTAAAACAGTGAAGAAGTTTAAAAACTAAACTAATACTTCTGTACCCTTCATACAGACAGTATTTCAGATGTAAAATATTTAGAAAAGTGGTCTGCCCTTTTTACACATTCTGCTAAAAAAAAAAAAAAGAACTTTAAATAAAATGTTTCACAAAGTACTTCATCTTTTTGGCAGCATAAATCTCAATGCACAACAAACAGGAAATGCCTGTGATGTGGACACGTTCTTCATTACTCTGGCGAGGTCAAAGGAGAAAAGTGAGATATACTGGATTTCATACCCAGACTACAGAAAGACTTGACATTGTTCAAGCTAGCAAGCTGAGCAGTGTTCACATGTTAAACTTTCTTTGAAAAGCACTCCTAAGTGAGTGTCAAACCCACCTTTTGACTTTTGCTGTAGTGCCAGCCAGTCCTTTCTCCACCAGAGGCAGGTAGACCAGAGCTGCATCCTCATACAGGAACACAGCCAGCTCAGTGGCCTGAGACAACACCATTATCATGAAAACTAAACTTGCTTCATTGAGATTATTGGCTGAGATGGCTAACTGCACCAAGATCTCACAATTACCTAATTGGCTGAATGGTATATGGTGAATAACCACAATACATAGACTTCTGCTGCTGCCATCACCCTGGTTGTACAGAGACCACCGTTGCCAGGGCATGCAAATAATCCACAACGTGTCATTGTATCCAGCTTGTTATGATTTACACTGATATGACGGTGGTAACTAAGGCAGATCTTGCTCACTGTAACGGATGCGGTGCAGCAGGGTTCATGCTCCACTCTGGCCGGTAGGACAGGCGCTCCTTCTCCAGTTAGAGGCAGGGGTCTGAAGCCCGCCACTCACACCTTGATGGCCTTACAGGGAAATCTATACAGATGGACCGGGATCTGACGCAGCCTGATGGGGAGATGAAGCAAGATGTTACTTTTGCGTATTTGTTTCGTATGTGAAAACTGACTAAAGATTAAGTGGAAGGAAATAAAGCCACCCTATTCCTTCCTGTAACTCAAACTTTTGCACATCAATGGGATTTACTTATGCTCCAATCTCCAGTGAAGATTGGGTCCACGGTGAGGTGTGTGTGTGTGGGCAGTCCACGTGTCTGACCAGAACATTGACTGGGTTGAGACCAGTGAATCTCAACAGCTTGTCTAATATGCGCGTTTGGGTCACTAATGGCTGTACGATAACCAGTGATGCGTGTAATAATGTTTGTATCCAAGGCCTGGGCCCATCCAATCGTTCATATAACAGAATGCAGCACGAGACTGAAGAGCCAACCATCTTGCTAGTTGCTGCATCAGCACGTGCTCTGGAAAGAGAGTGGAAAGGCAGTTTTTGATTTGGTGAAGAAGCATACTTGAGCTGTAACCAAAAAACAGACATTTGGAAAGTTTGAGGTGAGGGAGCAAGTGTGGTGGAACAAGAATTGTTATCTGGCTACAGTAGCTGGATCAAATGATCTGTTAGCTGGCCAGAGAAATGTTGAGCAACATTATCGAACTTAGTTTATGGTGTAAAAATTAGCTGTCCAAAGTCAGACAGCTGGGTAATGTTACATCAGATGAGGTAACGTTAGAGGAACCAATTAGGTATAGTATTAACTGGTATATGACTCCTTGCCGTTCAAGCTATAATGTTAGTTGCTCACTGGACCCTGGCAATCTGAAATGTTAACTAGTTAGTTATCTATGAACTAATGTTTTCACTCTAGTTACTTTTCAGAATGAGAATTGGGTGAAAGAGGCATTGCTTGCTAAGGATCCGCCACATTTACATTTTCGCCTAAAACGACACCCACATCTAACTGCCTGTAGCTCGGGACCTGAAGCAAGGATATACATTTGAAAGGAAATCCATAAGTTTGTGGAAATGTGAAATGAATGTAGAAAAAAAAAGCATTATCTGGTGAAAGATAATACAAAGAAATGCAAGAGAAAGGCCTTAATGTATTCCAGCCGGGGGTGCAATTTAGACTTTGGCCACTCGATGGCTGCAGTGTATGTGCAGTTTTAGACTGATCCAATGAACCATTGCAATTATGTTCCAAATGTGCCTAATTGGTTTATTAATAATATGTTCATAACTGTGCACTCTCCTCAAACAATAGCATGGTAAATTGGACAGTGCAGTTAGATTAAGAATTTAAGCCAATATCAGATATCTCCTGGGAAATTCTCATTACTTACAACCTCATGCTAATCGCATTAGCTCAACCATCCCGTGGGGGACCCACCGATCCTGTAGAGGTTTAAATAAGTGGATTCAGGGATCAAGTGTAGCTGGGCCTGGCTTAAGATGGATGCCAATAGAGGCGACGGGAACACCACACTTTCCCTCTGTCGATAACGTGGATGCCAGGTGTACACTCTGCCTGAAAGAGATCAATTATGCCAACACAGGCAGAACGTGTACAATGTAATAATGAGCATTGTAGCCCAAAGATATTGCTTTGCTTGTGTGTTAAACTTGACATACTGTAACACTGAGGGGGGATTGTTTTATTTGTTACTCAGTGAATGTTACTTTTTCACACATGTAGCCTTGTGCACTTAACCCTTGTGTGGTGTTCGGGTCTGTGGGATCCATTTTCAGTGTTTAAAATAAATGATTTTAAAAAATCTATTCTACCTGAGACTTATTGGCCTTGGCTCATTTTCTGTGAAGAACATGTACAAGAACACATTTTCACAGAGTGCACCCCCCTACACATTATTACATGTGTGTTCAGGACCCAAGGGTAATAAGTGTGGGTGTAGGTGAAAACAAGTAAAAATGAAACCGGTTTGCTTTGCCTTCAGTCTTCCTCCTCCCTGGGCCTGCTGATTCAACATAGACAGGTTCTTGGTGCTGTCTCACGCTTTTCTCACACTCCTTACCCTTTGTAGTGAGTGAAACTGAAATGTTATTACAACACATTATTTAAATAAATAAAAATCTGTATTTTCCCCATACACTACCCCAGCCAGGGAGGGACACAAATAAAATAGCTTTGCATGTGTGGCTCACCACAATCAATCAGTATTGTAAATTCTCTGCTCAGAGGGCCTTATAAATCATTTTTGCAGTGAGAAGCTAGTGTGGAAGGAGCATCTTCCACTTTGTAGATTCAGGATCATGTCTCTCAATTTGGAGTCTGACTGAGTTGGAAGAAGATGACCCTCAGCCAGCCCCAGGACAGCCCATCAGCAGGATATAGAATATGGATGTAAACATTTTTAGGATATTGAATGGTCTTGTCCAAGGAATGAGCCACTACACATGGCTGCCAATGTGATAAGGATGCAACCAGGGCCGACGGATGGCGGTTACCCATGTGCAGGACAGTCTTCTTTTGAACTGTTCATCCAAGACACCATCCAGAAAATCATTCTGGACTGCACTAATTTGGGGGGGAAGTGTGTTTTTGGAGCGAGACGGAAATCATTTACATGCATACTTTGGGGTTATTATCCTTATTATTATCCTTGTTATCCAGCTTGTGTTTTCAGATCCAATGGGAAATCCAGATTCCCGTGGGATGCAGAGAACTTTTCCGTGCAACAATGTCTCTGGAAAACTTTCACATTTCCAGGATTATCCGCTTTGATAACCGAGACACCAGACCAGCTCAGCGGCAGAGTGACAAGCTAGCTGCAATCAGGTCAGTGTGGGACAAGTGGGTGGACCGCCTTCCCATGTTTTACAACCCTGGGCCCAATGTTACTGTTGAGCAGCTTATATCATTTAGGGGCCGCTGCTTCATCATATGTGTGGAACTTGCAAGTGTATACGGGGAAGCCAGATAGGAGCCTGAGAAGAACCAAGGGATACGAGTTGTCCTGGACGTGACACAGGGACTCCGTGGCCACAACATCACATGCAATAACTTTTTTACTTCGTATAAGCTGGGACAGGAGCTCAAGAGGAAGCTGGTAGGAACAGTATGAAAAAAAAACAAGCCAGAGCTCCCACCTCAGCTGTTGAATACATGGAACAGGCTTAGTTTGTGTTCACGGCCGACACGTCACTGGTGTCCTACGTGACAATGAAAGGCAAATGTGATACTCATGATTATTCTGCATAGGGATGGGAGAATCTGTGGCCTGGAACATCAAAAACCATAATGGATTACAATACTACAAAAGGAAGGGTGGACAGAGGGGAGCGCCAGCGGAGACGGCGCATTCGAGGCGCTGAGCAAGGCATTGATTGGTAAGACCTCAAATCCAGAGGAGGTAACATTTCCCAAGGACCCCAGCTTATGCAGCCATCATGAGGATTCGGAAGGATGCCGGTGACCCATCCGCCCGACCCACAGAACCAACAACTCCAATACCGGAAGTGTGAGTTATGTTGCATGTGTGTGTGTCTGACTCTCCTACCTTGGCCTGCTGTAACTATATATGAGAGTGAGATGTTAGTAAAATTCCTGAACTAACGAAGTGTTTATCATTCTAGATGCAGCCAGTAGCAATAAGAAGTACTGCAATGTGTGAGGACCCAAGAAGGACAGGAAGACAGTACACATGCACATGCAGGAAGACAGTACACATGCATCAAGTGCAAGAAATACATTTGCAACACACACAGTGAAACTCTGTCCCTCATGTGGTGTTTAGCCTGGCCTTAATTTGTGTTCAATGGGGCTCATTTATCATTTCTGTAAAATTTGTCCAGTTCAAAGCAAAAAAATATCAAATGGTGATAAACTTTTAATTTCTGTCTGGGGAGGAAACCGGTCAAAGGAGGGGGTCTGGTTTTCTGAGTCAGGTGTCCTGTTTTGAAGGCCCTTGGAGTCAGTTGGAGAACTCCTCTAGTTTAGGAATGGGGGACACTCCATAGCACAGGACACAGGGACAGAGAGAGGGCAGATAACTAGAGCCAGTAGATAGACATGGGTCCTAGGAAACATCTTCTACTCAACTGTAAAACATACATGCACAGTTCTGTTACTCACCGTGGCCTCCTCTCTTTCAGAGCGAAGCCCTCACTAACCCGCAAGTCTGCGATGCTGGCGTCTTTCCCAGCCCGGCTGGGGCAGTACAGTGACTGTCACCGGACGATGCTCTGTGTTCTCTGAGAGAGGAGAGGAAAAGGTTAGTACAGAGGAATTAGTGTTAAATCAAAGGATGGTGAAATATGCCACCACTCAACAGTGAGAATACTGAGACTCAACAGTGTGGTATGTGATGTTGCGTCACCTTTATGACCATGGCTCCTGTCAGATATTAGGAGATGAAGTCACACGTTGTGGCTGTCCAGGTGGAGCGAACGTTCGCAGGTCTGAGAGGGCGAGACGGCGCAAGAGAGAAACTTGTGTATGTTGTCATGTGAAATGTGTGTTGTGTAGATCAACAGTGTTGATCTGACTGACAGGTGGGAGGTCCTCCTGGATCTTCTTGTTGCTCCTCTGGGCTCTCAGTGGCCTTTGCAGCTCAGATAGGTGTGCTGGGATAACTACAACCAGGAACCAAAAAACACCATTATTATTCTCTGGATAATGGGGCGCGGTTTACCTCAACAGACATGCACTAACATGCGCTCTCACAAGGGGTAGGCAACTAGATTCGGCCGCGAGACGATTTTTGTCTGAGCGGGTGGTCAGAACATAATTTGTACACTGCAAATTGACCATAAGTAAAAACCAAAAACAGATTGTATTTGAAAATGAACAATTTCATACTTTGATTACATTGAGACACAATCACGTCTCTTTATTTGTAGGACTACTTGGGAACAGCTTTCCTGAATTAATCATTTTTAGCTGAATTTTACCAAAAAAATCTAATCCTAACAATATATGTACTGAATATTATTATTATTAGTTTTTATCTTTGGGGAGGTTAAAATAAAACAAACACTTGCCGCCTGTTGCCGACCTCTGCTCTAAATGTTACTGTGATATTGCCACTAACCTCCAGTTGAGAACCTAGCTGCAGTGGTTTAGGATGTGGTGAGTTGATGGCTGGATTTAAATTCCCTTTGTCTCCTTGTTCAATCTCCTATAATCTCCTCCATTATGACGTTGGGTCCGGAATCTGAGATGGGGTGAGGGCCAGGGCTGGGACAGGGGTCCCGGGTAGGCCTAGTCATCCACAAGCTTTCCTGCTCCTGGAGGGGGAACAGGGTCTCTATTGCTGGATGGGGGAGGTCTCGTCATTCCTGTTGGGCCCTGCCTACTGCTGGGCCTCTCTTGCTCAGACTCAAGTCACTTAAACCACGTAAAAAAATTAAAATTAAAAGACCAACCCTAAAAAAATGGTCAATTACAGGACTTACATAAAAAAATGTATATATATATTTAACTAGGCAAGTCAGTTAAGAACAAATTCTTATTTACGATGCTGGGCCAATTGTGTGCCGCCCTATGGGACTCCCAATCACGGCCAGTTGTGATACAGCCTGGATTCGAACCAGGGTGTCAGTGCTAGACGCGTCACTATAGAGATGCAGTGCCTTAGACCGCTGCGCCACTCTGGCGCAATCTTGGCATTCCGAATGTTGATCTTCAGTCTCCTATCCAGCTCATGTTGCTGAACTATACAGCTGAAACACACAGGCCTTAGGTCAGATGTGAGTTCAAACTACAGTAGCAGAGTTTAGGTCAGTCCACATGGCTACAGTATGGGCATTCAAATTGTAATTCAGGTCAACTTCGACTCACTTCTGCAGAGACAGACACTTCAGGTCAAAAGACTGGACGTACACAGGAGCCTGCAGGGTCTCGACCAACTGTTTAACACAAACACACATTGTTTTCCTTTAAGTGCCACTACAACCAGGAGGTACAGTTTAGTGCGTGTGTGTACCTGCTCCAGGTCGCAGTAGCTCTTCCAGGGAGTGGTGCTGTCCGACCTGCTTGGCCATGTCTAGGGCCCTCTTCCTCTCCTACATCCGTTCCAGCTTCCTCCTGATGGATGGGAAGTGCTGCTCCATGTGGGTCAGCTCCGCCACCAGCACCCCCTTCCTGACGAAGGAATTACCTCGCATTATCAGAAAATGAACTACTGCAGTGGTTCCCAAACCTTTTATAGTCCCGTACCCATTGAAAATTGGCCTCCCGGGTGGCGCAGTGGTCTAAGGCACTGCAACACAGTGCCACCAGAGATTCTGGGTTCGAGCCCAGGCTCTGTCGCAGCCGGCCGCGACCGGGAAGAACATGGGGCGACGCACAATTGGCCCAGCGTCGTCCGGGTTAGGGAGGGTTTGGCCGGCAGGGATATCCTTGTCTCATCGTGCACTAGCGACTCCTGTGGCTTGCACCAGGTCGCAAGGTCTACGGTGTTTCCTCCGACACATTGGTGCGGCTGGCTTCCGGGTTGGATGTGCGTTGTGTCAAGAAGCAGTGCGGCTAGGTTGGGTTTCGCATTGCTCTCGACCTTTGCCTCTCCCGAGTCCATACGGGAATTGCAGCGATGAGACACCATTTGGATACCACGAAAAAGGGGTTAAACATTTTTAAAATTCAACCTGCTCTTGGGGTCAGCGCACTCTCAAATGTTGTTTTTTGTCATCATTGTAAGCCTGCCACACTCTATATTACACATAAGAATGAGTGTGAGTTGTTATTTTGGACCAGGGCACAAATAATATAATAATTTTGCTCTTAAGGTTTTATATTTAAGATGACTAAATTATTATTATTATTTTTTAATCTTGAATAACACACCACAGGTTAATGAAAAGGGTGTGCTTGAAAGGATGCACATAACTCTGCAATGTTGCGTTGTATTGGAGAGTCTGTCTTAAATAATTTTCCACACAGTCTGTGCCTGTATTTAGTTTTATGTTAGTGAGGGCCGAGAATACACTCACATAGGTACGTGGTTGCAAAGGGCATCAGTGTCTTAACAGTGCGATTTGCCAAGGCAAGAAACTAAGCGCAGCCCTATCCAGAAATCTGGCAGTGGCTTCTGATTAAATTTTCACAGAACCGCTTGTTGCAATTTCAATGAGGCTCTCTTGTTCAGATATCGGTAACTGGACTGGAGACAGGGCATGAAAGGGATAACAAATCCAGTTGTTTGTCCTCCGTTTCGGGAAAGTGCCTGCGTAATTGCACACCCAGCTCACTCAGGTGCTTCGCTATATCACATTTGACATTGTCCATAATCTTGTTCATTTGCACACTTAATTTAAAAATCATACAATGATGAAAAGCCTGTGTGTTGTCCTTGTTAATGCAGACAGAAATGGGCTCCACCTTCTTAATCATAGCCTCAATTTTGTCCCGCACATTGAATATAACTGTGGAAAGTCCCTGTAATCCTAGATTCAGATCATTCAGGTGAGAAAAAACATCACCTAGATAGGCCAGTTGTGTGAGAAACTCATCATCATGCAAGCATTAACAAGTGCAAATTATGGTCAGTAAAGAAAACTTTAAGCTTTTCTCTCAATTAAAAAAAATGTGTACTTTGCCCCTTGATAACCAGCACACTTATTTCGGTTATGTTGTAAAAGCATTACAAGGTCACTACCCATATCATTGCATAATGCAGAAAATACGAGAGTTCAGGGGCCTTGCTTTAACAAAGTTAACCATTTTCACTGTCCTAAGCGTCTTTCAAGCTCTCGGGCATTCCCTTGGCAGCAAGAACCTCTCGGTGGATGCTGCACTGTACCCAAGTGGCATCGGGAGCAATTTCTTACATTGGTACCCCAGGTAATCTTAGGTTTTATTACATACAGTCGGGAGGAACTACTGGATATAAGAGCAACGTCAACTCACCATCATTACGACCAGGAATATGACTTTCCTGAAGCGGGTTTTTTGCCCACCACCCAGGACAATGGATCGGATCCCAGCCGGCGAACCAAAACAACGACGCCGTAAAAGAGGCAGACGAAGCGGTCTTCTGGTCAGGCTCCGGAGACGGGCACATCGCTCCCGAGCATACTACTCGCCGATGTCCAGTCTCTTAACAACAAGGTAGATGAAATCCGAGCAAGGGTAGCATTCCAGAGAGACTGTAACGTTCTTTGCTTCACGGAAAGATGGCTCACTCGAAACACGCAATCGGAGTCGGTACAGCCAGCTGGTTTCTTCACGCATCGCGCCGACAGAAACAATCATCTTTCTGGTAAGAAGAAGGGCGGGGGGGTATGCCTTATGATTAACGAGACATGGTGTGATCATAATAACATACAGGAACTCAAGTCCTTCTGTTCACCTGACTTAGAATTCCTCACAATCAAGTGTCGACCGCATTATCTACCAAGAGAATTCTCTGCGATTATAATCACAGCCGCATATACCCCCCCCCCCCCCTGGGATATGTTCCGGCATTGCTGAAACAACATTGACGAATACGCTGATTCGGTGAGCGAGTTTATTAGCAAGTGCATCGGCGATGTCATACCCACAGCAACTATTAAAACATTCCCAAACCAGAAACCGTGGAATGATGGCAGCATTCGCGCGAAACTGAAAGCGCAAACCTCTGTTTTTAATCAGGGCAAGGTGACTGGAAACATGAACAAATAAAAACAGTGTAGCTATTCCCTCCGCAAGGCAATCAAACAAGCTAAGCGTCAGTATAGAGACAAAGTAGAGTCACAATTCAACGCCTCAGACACGAGGTATGTGGTTGGGTCAACAGTCAATCACGGATTACAAAAAGAAAACCAGCCCCGTCGCGGATCATGATGTCTTGCTCCCAGACAGACTAAACAACTTCTTTGCCCGCTTTGAGGACAATACAGTGCCTCTGACACGGCCCACTACCAAACCCTGCGGACTCTCCTTCACTGCAGCCAACGTGAGTAAAACATTTAAACGTGTTAACCATCGCAAGGCTGCAGGCCCAGACGGCATCCCCAGCTGCGTCCTCAGAGCATGCGCAGACCAGCTGGCTGGTGTGTTTACGGACATATTCAATCAATCGTTATCCCAGTCTGCTGTCCCCACATGCTTCAAGAGAGTCACCATTGTTCCTGTTCCCAAGAAAGCTAAGGTAACTGAGCTAAACGACTATCGCCCTGTAGCACTCACTTCCGTCATCATGAAGTGCTTTGAGAGACTAGCCAAGAACCATATCACCTCCACCCTACCTGACACCCTAGACCCACTCCAATTTGCTTACCGCCCCAATAGGTTCACACACCCAAATGTATAGCCCCATTGGAAAATATAAATGTACTGTTTGAGTAAAAGTATTTGGTTTTAAATATACTTTAGTATTAAAAGTAAATGGATTTCAAAAATGTACACAGGTATCAAAAGTAAACCAGACTGCACAATGTTATTTTTTATTGACGGATAGCCAGGGCCACACGCCAACACTCAGACATCATTTACAAATGAAGCATGTGTTTAGTGAGTCCACCAGATCAGAGGGAGTAGGGATGACCAGGGATGTTTTCTTGATAAATGTGTGAATTTGACCATTTTCCTGTCAAAATGTAACGAGTACATTTGGGTGTCAGGGAAAGGTATGAAGTAAAAAGTACATTATTTTTCTTCAGGAATGTAGTTTAGTAAAAGATGTCAAAAATATCAATAGTACAGATACCCCAAAAAACTACCTAATTTGTACTTTCCACCACTGAAAATGTGTCTCTCTTATAACACTTTGTGCAGTTTGATGAGGTTGGGAGAAGGAGGTGTTTTATCCAGCAACCCCATTTTTCCTGTGCCCTAATGGTCCAGTACAAATGTCTTGGCAGAGCCCCACAGTGGATGTGTCATACTACCCATAAAACCTAGCAGTCAAACAGGGAAATGGTATATTGAAAAAAAAAAGTAACCTTGTCCTAGAGAGATTTTACACGATTATCAAGACGTCACACCAGGGTAAGCCTACACGAAACACAGCCCTTAATTTAAATGTTTCAAAAATCTTCTATGGGGAAAATAAATGGTGGAAAAACGATTGGAACCATTTCCTTGTTTGACCGCTAGGTTATGGATATTATGACTCGTACTGTGGTACTCTACTGTAACGTTAGCGCGTGCAAGTTTGGCATGCAGGTGTGACGTGTCTGGCCCAAACTCATAAGCTTAGTTCAAATCAACAAAATGTAAACTTTCTCAAACTTGTCATTTTGTGAATTACACTGTACATACATTTACTGAAGAAAATTGACCGTAATTAACTTGCTAGGAATATTGGGTAGATAGCTAGCCAACCTACCGCACCAAAACTTGGTTTCGAAATTATAACAGGCGTGCAATGACAGGTGGCTAACGTTACAACTCTAAACAACATGAATGACATTATGTGGACTGGGAAAAGAGAATTATAAGAATTTATCTGGTGGAGTGTAAGCAATAACGCATATTTCGGGTGTCGGCTTGATACGGTCTGTTCGACATTTTTTAATTGACGACTCCGGTGCACTCCACAAATGATCGATTGAAATAATTCTGGTTAACTCCTTTTCTGCTCCAATTATGTCACGTGCTTATACAGGCACGCACGAACAGATGGAGCGAGAGGATGGAAATGGTTGCAAAGCAAAATATCCCCACTTGGGTGCGCCATAGCATTAAAATCCTTGACCTGGCGCCCGAAACCTGCACTTTGATGCAGTCTATGAATCACAGAACACCCTGACCATGCATGCACAGGTAGGTTCGTGATGACGACGTCCTGCATTTTAAACATGCTTGTAGGCTAGTCTACAGATAAGACACTGTTTTGAACTCAGATCAAGCATCGTTTTTTTCCAACCTGATTGGCTTTTCTAGAACTAATGTAACAGGTGGGACCTATGGGGCGATAATCAATTACTGCTATCCCTTTAAAACGCAACTGTAATCAGCCATTTTGAGAAGATTGCTATGGGACCTACAACATGTGCCTTGTCTCTTTAGTGTCCAATACATGTTTCATTGTTTTAAAAGTGTCCTCATTATAAACCCTTTATTTGAAATGATCAATATTATTACAATTAGTTGTATGAAGATGTTAATCATGAAAATGTTATTGACTATAGGTGAAACAAGTTCTTTGGAGTAGATAGTGAGAAAGGACAGTTTGAAAATAGTTTTACATGTAAGTTACCCTAATTTATCTAATGTCAGTAGATTTAGTTCAAAGTCATTATTGTGACCAACTGGCATTTTCATGTATTTTGTATAGACTTAATTCCAGCAGCTGTTCTTATATTATTTTAACTTTCATTTAATATTAAAATTTTTAAGTAGTAGGCTTTGAGGCTTTGGCCACTAGTGACCTAACTTCCCCAATAGTCTGTGTTTGATTGCATTTGAGAGCATTCTTGGTCAGGGTAGTATTCAGTAGTACTTAAAGGCTAAATGTATTTATTGGGGCTACTATAGTCCAGTAGGTCACACTAACATATTTCGGAACTTACTACTAGCCTAGCTACATTTTTGGAGAAACAGCTAAGCTGTTAACTGTAAGCTACTCAGTTGATTTAGTGTCAGATTGATTTAGTAAATATTGGCCTACATGCATTTACAATGACATATTTTTGTTTTATTCCCGCAGTATACATTCATTGATACACAGCAGTGGGGCTGAGGAGGCATCACTTTGATTTGTGCATAGCTGCAGTATTCCAAACCCGGTGCCTGAGGACTGCGTGAGCCGTGCAATAGAGCCAAATAATGGTAAGTGACAGCTTATTGGGAGCAGACAGGCCGGATGGCATAGGTAATGTAGTAAACCATACAACAACTTTGCCCTTCAGCCTGCGTCTATCAGCCTGAGGTACATTAAACCAGGTGAGGCTGGTGAGCTTTATATACACTACCGGTCAAAAGTTTTAGAACACCTACTCATTCAACAGTTTTTCTTTGTTTTACTATTTTCTACATTGTAGAATAATAATGAAGACATCAAAACTATGAAATAACACATATGGAATCATGTAGTAACAAAAAAAGTGTTAAACAAATCTAAATATATTTGAGATTCTTCAAAGTAGCCACCCTTGATGCCTTGATGACAGCTTTGCACACTCTTGGTATTCTCTCAACAAGCTTCACCTGGAATGCTTTTCCAACAGTCTTGAAGGAGTTCCCACATATGCTGAGCACTTGTTGGCTGCTTTTCCTTCACTCTGTGGGCCGACTCATACCAAACCATCTCAATTTGGTTGAGGTCGGGTGATTGTGGAGGCCAGGTCATCTGATGCAGCTCTCCACCACTCTCCTTCTTGGTCAAATAGCCCTTAAACACCCTGGAGGTGTGTTGGGTCATTGTCCTGTTGAAAAACAAATGATAGTCCCCCTAAGCCCAAACCAGATGGGATGGCGTATCGCTGCAGAATGCTGTGGTAGCCATGCTGGTTAAGTGTGCCGTAAATTCTAAATATATCCCTGAAAGTGTCACCAGCAAAGCACCATCACACCTCCTCCTCCATGCTTCACGGTGGGAACCACACATGCTGAGATCATGCGTTCACCCACACTGTGTCTCACGAAGACATGGCGGTTGGAACCAAAGGTCTTCAATTTGGACTCCTGACCAAAGGACAAATTTCCACCAGTCCATTGCTTGTGTTTTTTGGCCCAAGCAAGTCTCTTCTTATTATTGGTGTCCTTTAGCAGTGGTTTCTTTGCAGCAATTTGACCATGAAAGCCTGATTCACACTGATTCTCCTCTGAACAGTTGATGTTGAGACGTGTCTGTTACTTGAACTCTGTGAAGCATTTATTTGGGTTGCAATTTCTGAGGCTGGTAACTCTAACTTGTCCTCTGCAGCAGAGGTAACTCTGGGTCTTCCTTCCTGTGGCGGTCCTCATGAGAGACAGTTTGATCATAGCGCTTGATAGTTTGCGACTGCACTTGAATAAACTTTCAAAGTTCTTGAAATGTTCCTGATTGACTGACCTTCATGTCTTAAAGTAATGATGGACTGTCGTTTCTCTTTGCTTATTTGAGCTGTTCTTGCCATAATATGGACTTGGTCTTATACCAAATAGGGCTATCTTTTGTATACCTCCCCCCTACCTTGGGACCCTCTGCACACATCAACAACAGTCACCCACGAAGCATCGTTACCCATCGCTCCACAAAAGCCGCGTCCCTTGCAGAGCAAGGGGAACTACTACTTCAAGGTCTCCGAGCAAGTGACATCACCGATTGAAACGCTATTTACCGCGCACCGCTAACTAAGCCAGCCGTTTCACATCCGTTACAAAGGCACATCTGTTAATTGAAATGCATTCCAGGTGACTACCTCATGAAGCTGGTTGAGTGTGCAAAGCTGTCATCAAGGCAAAGGGTGGCTACTTTGAAGAATCTCAAATATAACATTTATTTTGAATTGTTTAACACTTTTTTTTGTTACTACATGATTCCATATGTGTTATTTCATAGTTTTGATGTCTTCACTATTATTATACAATGTAGAAAATGGTAAAGATAAAGTAAAACCCTTGAATGAGCAAGTGTTCAAAAACGTTTGACCGGTAGTGTATTTGGCAGGTTTTAGCCCCGAGAACAGCTTGAGATGCACACATTGTAAGAATACATTTCTCACATCTGTTGCACTGCCACATGAAATATGTCTCCTGGCCACAATCCAAAGTGAAAGGAGACTACCTTTGTGATGGTGTTAAAATGCCTGTAGGTAGAAAGGAGTAAACGGCCAATATTGGTTTGAATGCAAATGGGTGAATGGCAAAGGACCCTAGGCCTAGACCAGTTATGACAAAGAAAGGAGTCCTTTGTCTCAGTCTGGTATGGCATAGTGTGTACTGTAGATCTGTGTGGCTATCCACATTTCTGCTCAATAGAGCTCTAAAAAGGCAGTTCATGAGCACAATGGCCCATGGGCATGACTATGCGCTTATAAAGTGTGTTAATGTCCCAAAAAGCTTCCCTATTATTGATTGGTTGGTTGCTTCATGGCTATAAACCGTAAGTGGCATAGGGAGGAGGGTAGAGTAGACATGGCAAACAGAGGCATGTGTTTACCCTACTGACTTTAGCCTATCAGACAGATGGATAGAGTGTAGAGCGATATACGAGTCTGGGGCTGTGGAGAAATCTGGCCTATGGTATTTACCAGGGCTGGCTGCAGACACTAAAGACTGGCAGGGGGATAAGCGTGCTTACCACCGGTAATGAACCAATGAGGTGGGCCCCCCCCCCCCCCCCCCATATATTTTCCCGAAATGTGGGTCACTACCATCCTCGGGTGATTCCCCCGCCCCCCATGTTTCATATCAACAATACCCAGTACCGCCCCACACCCCCCAAAACAGAATCATACCACTTCCACTTAATGAGGAAGTTAATTAAGATTAATTGAGATGCATTTGATTTCTCTATGGCTGTTTTTTAACATAGACCTTCGCTGCCAGTGCCTATCCCTCATTATATCTAGCTGTTTCTGGATCACGACCACTTCTATAGGTCGATGCATATCATTTCTAATAGGAGGATGTTATGTCTGCAACCGTCACCTTTGTTTGCAGCTTCACATTTAAAAACCTTCCCCAAACCTCCCCCCCAGTATGGTGTGCTAACAGCATTTGTCTCCCTGCTCAGGCCTTTGTCCCTGAAACGCATGAAAAGGTCTGCAGACACTCTAGTAGACTTAGGGTTTGGTACTAAGTGGCCCCTCTTCTCTCTGGACCACTCGGTCACAAGGTGAAAAGAGCAGGGGCAAGGAATGAACAATTTCCTCTTTACCCTTTTCAGCCTCTCTGTCCTCCCCTCTAAAAGCCCATTGCTATGCACACAAAAGGAAGAGCTGTTAACCTGAAAAGCACTTATTGATTCCACCATGTGCATAGGCACTCTTAATGTATCAATATGATCAAAACGTCAAACAAATATTTGTATTACAATTTTGTTCTGATTCTACCACTCATTATTGTATATATGTCGGTATCTCCAATGGCTGTGAATAAAACATAGAGACAGATCTTCTAATTAAATCCAGGTCAGCTGGATTTAATGCTCTACAACAAAGCTTTTTCTCTACAACAAAGCTTTCTTAGTGTCCAACAAGCTTTCTCTGCCCTTAACCTCATTCTGAACACCTCCAAAACAAAGTTCATGTGGTTTAGTAAGAGGAATACCCCTCTCCCCACAGGTGTGATTACTACCTCTGAGGGTTTAGAGCTTGAGGTAGTCACCTCATACAAGTACTTGGGAGTATGGCTAGATGGTACACTGTCCTTCTTTCAGCACATATCAAAGCTGCAGGCTAAAGTTACATCTAGACTTGGTTTCCTGTATCGTAATCACTCCTCTTTCACCCCAACTGCCAAACTAACCCTAATTCAGATGACCATCCTACCCATGTTAGATTACGGAGACGCAATTTATAGATCGGAAGGTAAGGGTGCTCTCGAGCGGCTAGATGTTCTTTACCATTCGGCCATCAGATTTTCCACCAATGATCCTTATAGGACACATCACTGCACTTTATACTCCTCTGTAAACTGGCCATCTCTATATACCCGTCGCAATAAGCATCGACCCACTGGTTGATGCTTATAGGTCTCACTCCCCCCTATCTGAGATATCATATACTGCAGCCCTCATCCTCCACATACAACACCCGTTTCGCCAGTCACATTCTGTTAAAGGTCCCCAAAGCACACACATCCCTGGGTCACTCCTCTTTTCAGTACGCTGCTGCTAGCAACTGGAACGAGCTGCAACAAACA
Organism: Oncorhynchus nerka; assembly: GCF_034236695.1. Classification (NCBI taxonomy): domain Eukaryota; kingdom Metazoa; phylum Chordata; class Actinopteri; order Salmoniformes; family Salmonidae; genus Oncorhynchus; species Oncorhynchus nerka. The sequence continues at coordinate 27,802,362 of NC_088396.1, read as the reverse complement.
CTCGAACTGGACAGTTTTATCTCCATCTCTTCATTCAAAGACTCAATCATGGACACTCTTACTGACAGTTGTGGCTGCTTTATGTGATGTATTGTTTCTACTTTCTTGCCCTTTGTGCTGTTGTCAGTGCCCAATAATGTTTGTACCATGTTGTCTTGCTAAGATGTTGTTGTGTTGCTAACATGCTGTGTTGTCATGTGTTGCTGCCTTGCTATGTTGTCTTAGGTCTCTCTTTATGTAGTGTCGTGTTCTCTTGTCGTGATGTGTTTTGTCCTATTTTGTGTTTTTTTTTTTTTTCGATTTAAAATCCCATCAGGAGGCCTTTCGGTAGGCTGTGATTGTATGTAAGAATTTGTTCTTAACTGACTTGCTTAGTTAAATATATGTTAAAAAAAAATACAAAAATAATAATAACAATAAACTGACCAACAGTATTGCTCTTTTTGTGAAATTACCTTGTTACAGTTACATTAAATGTAATGGGAGATATACAGAGGACCATATTGTATCCCCACAATACAGTGATCCTACTCAATGTGCTCATTGGTTCCAGGTATTACTCAATAGAATCTTTCTGTCTTCAGATGGTCTTCAGGTCCTCATATTTAAAACCCAAAGGGACCATCACACTCAGTCTCATCAGAGACCATCGGGGACCATTGCCTTTGAATTGGGGGCCTTTGACATGGTACTGGGCCGGAGAGTGGGGCCTTTAGAGGTGGGGGTGTATCTGAGTGGTAAACCCTAAACCGTCTGGGTAAATCAGTGTGACAATTATTTCACTTTGCTGCACTTTCAGAATGCTTGACCTGCTTCTCAGCATTGATACACACATTCTCAGGGCGAGGCATGGGTCACCACCGAGGGTTCCACTGTGTGAGTGTGGGTGTGTTATGATGATCTGCCAGCTGCTCTGTGATGGGAGTCCTGGGTGGAAGATTGGACTAGGTGAGGAGGTATAGGAGTTGGAGATGTTTGGTGGTCAGCCAAAGCCTCCATTCACTATAAGTACCGTAAGATACACAACCTTTACTATAGTTCATATTTTTTTTAAGTGCAGAGTATGACACTTATTAAGTTTTAGTTGGGCTTCGTAATATCCTTGGTTTAATTCTCAGGCCATGTTATGCATGAATCACTACATCAATATTATGAATATGACCACTATTTCTTTAGAAAACTTGGCAGAGACAAATGTCTCCAGAGAGTAGTGCGGTCTGCCCAACGCATCATAGGGGCAAACTACCTGCCCTCCTAGACACCTACAGCATCTGATGTCACAGGAAGGCCAAGAAGATCAAGGACAACCACCCGAGTCACTGCCTGTTCACCTCTCTATCATCTAGAAGACAAGGTCAGTACAGGTGCATCAAAGCTGGGACTGAGAGACTGGAAAAACAACTTCTATCTCAAGGCCATCAGACTGTTAAATAGCCATCACTAGCACATTAGAGGCTGCTGCCTATATACATAGACTTGAAATCACTTGCTACGTTCATAAATGGAACACAAGTCACTTTAATGTTTACTTATCTTGCATTTCTCATATGTATATACTGTATTCTATTCTACTGTATCTTAGTCTAGGCCGCTCTGACATTGCTCGTCCATGTATTTATATATTCTTAATTCCATTCCTTTACTTAGATTTGTGTGTATTAGGTATATGTTATGAAATTGTTCAATATTACTGCACTGTTGGAGCTAGAAACACAAGCATTTCGCTACACCCGCAATAACATCTGCTAAACAAGTGTATGTGACCAATAAGATTTGATTTGTACCGTTGATTGTGGTCCATAAATACAGTTTATGACAAGCAAATAATTTGGTTTTCGCACCACAGTGTGTTAACTATGATGACTCACTACTTGAAAATGAGAAGAGCTTACCAAGGAAAAACATCCAAAAGGACTAATTCAAGCCAGAAATGAGTTGGAGCACTCATCAAAAAAGGCAGAGTGATTTATTTTAGCTCCCTTTAATTCATTGTACAGAAGTCTGGGGAAGACGTCGAAACGTCAGTCACCTGTTATCCTCTAGTTTTAACCGTGTTTTGAGGCTATACAGTGTTTGTTTACACATGACGAAAACAAGCTTGTACACTGTACAAAAATATAAACGCAACTATTTTACTGAGTTACAGTTCATGTAAGAAAATCAGTCAATTTAAATAAATAAATTGGGCCCTAATCTATGGATTTCACATGACTCGGCAGAGGTGCAGCCATGGGCCCACCCACTTGGGGTCAAGGCCCAGCCAATCAGAATGAGTTTTTCCCCAACATTACAGACAGAAATACTCCTCAGTTTCATCAGCTGTCCTGTTGGCTGGTCTCAGACGATCCTGCAGGTGAAGAAGCCTGATGTGGAGGTCCTGGGCTGGCGTGGTTACACAGTCCGTGATTGTGAGGCGGGTTGGACTTACTGCCAAATTCTCTAAAATGACTTCGGAGGTGGCGTATGGTAGAGAAATTAACATTAAATACTCTGGCAACAGCTCTGGTGAACATTCCTGCAGTCAGCATACAAACTGCACGCTCCCTCAACTTGAGACATCTGTGGCATTGTGTTGTGACAAAACTGCACATTTTAGAGTGGGCTTTTATTGTCCCCAGCACAAGGTGCACCTGTGAACAGATCATGTTGTTTAATCAGCTTCTTGATATGCCGGTGGATGGATTATATTGGCAAAGGAAAAATCCTCACTAGCATGGATGTAAACTAATTTGTGCATACAATTGGAGAGACACACGCTTTTTGTGCGTATAGAAGGTTTCCGTGATCTTTTATTTCAACTCATTAAACATGGGACCAATGCTTTACATGTTTATATTTTTGTTCAGTATATTTTGTGTTCTGCTGGGGTATGACAGTTGAGCTAAGCTAATAAAGCATATATAGGTTATATTCTTCAATCAACAGGTATACATGTATATAAATAAAATTGATGTAGCAATCACAGATTGCAAATCCCCTTTTTTCTAGGTGAGATATACCTTCGCCCACTCTCTATACTAAAGCTCCCAGCTATGCTCTGGTATAAACCAAAGTGGATTGGAGTCCTGTGTTCTCTGGCTTTCTGTTAGGCCTGTGAGGTAAGATGGTTTAGTGGGATATTGGAAAGGTCTGCTCTACTGTGATCCATCAGTCTCTAATTGAAACTCCCCACTGGTTAAAAACTGGTTGTCAATGTTGCTTCCACATCATTTCAACCCAAAAAATCACTGTGATGACGTTGAATAAATGTGGGAAACTGATTTGGTTTGCAAAAAGCCATCAATGTAAGTGCATTTCCCACCAAAAGATGTCACCCCATTTGTAATATTTAAAAAAATAACTAAATCCAATGATATGGTGACTTTTTTTTTTTTTTCACGTTAGTTGACAAATCAACCAAATATAAATCAAAACTATACATTGAACTGATGTCTGTGCCCAGTGGGTCTGGGCCTCTTCACATGGCTCTGGGAAGATGTTCCCTTCAGGCACAGATGTAGGATCAACATATCTTCTCCCAATCATAATCTCAACCAGGGGGTCAGCTTCATCCTCGTGTCACATGGCTTTATAGATCCTCATGGCATGGTTTGTCTGTCTTGACTCTTGTTCAAGCTCATGGCTTATGAGCTTTGTGTGTATCATCACATGGACTCAGTGTTGTCAGAGTGTGAGACAGAGCTGCTGTGTGGTCCACTCCTGGGATATTATAGTGTGAATGGTTAGACTTTACTGTACACTGTGTCTGCCGTTATATGAAGAGAGCTCTAGTGTCTGTACGCTTTTGAGCAATTATGCAACCGACACAACAAATGTATCTCTAGGAAGAAAGTCACACACAGATGTGTCCGCAATGCACATGAGGATCACGCACATACACACACTATCAGAATTCTAGCTTGTCATCCTTGTCATTTGAAAAGCCATTGGGCCCTCCACTTTTCCTTAGATAGACTGCTTTTCTATTGTTTATGGATCTATGTATTCACTGAATCTGTCACTGAGAGTAGATCGACAGAGCAATGACATAGCTTCCATCTCTGCCACACATTACACACCTAAATTACAGGCGATGAGACGACACCTGCCAATCTCACACACACAATAAGTGCTGAAAACACCTGAGCTCTGTGCTGTAAAAACACTTGAAGATGTGACTTAGGTGATGAAACAAACACAATACACACACATGTTGGCCAGCTGGACAAAGTGCCAATCATACACTCACAGCCGTAAAACATATTTACACATGGAAATCCTGATGAGTCTTTTTTGACCATCCTTGAAGTATGTCAAATTCAAGGAAGGCATTGCCATTGGTTCCATGAATTTATCCATCATCGTAGTCAATCTGATTGGACGTTTGAAGATGGATCCCCGGCCTACTCTATCTATAGTCATGTCTGATTTAGGATAGAGAGGAGTCTTATCTACAGGAAAAAGGTTCCATGCCCTCTAATGAATAGCTTCCTGAGATATGGAGGAAGTCTCTTCAGCTCTAGTTAGGGAGAATGTTTGGCTCGAGCTCACAACTCTTACACCCGATCTTGAGCTTCAAAGGTATGCTATTGTATATAAAACCAACCATAATTCGGTGTTTTGTGGAAAAGGATATTAAAGATACTTTTTACTACGACAAATTGAGGTTCTGTTTGATGAAAAGCTCAATTTAAGACTGTAGTGGGTGTGTTCTCATATGTCAATCATTCTCTGTGTTCTTTTTATTCTGCCAAGGGCCTGTGCTGTTCTGACTAAGCTAGCTGCATGGCGAGCACAAGGTTTGGGTGCTTGAAAGCCTTGTTTGCTTGTTGATTTCTAAGGAATGACATCAATATTTGGTAGAGATGTATCTCATCTAGGTCATGGGTTCAACCAAGTGATAATTTGACTGGCGGCCCACACCCTTACAACCACCCTTTTGCCCATTGTTACCCCCTCAACCTGCTGGGGTACCCATGCCCTCTGCAGGCACTCCCTCTAGTCTCTCCCTCCCTCCCTTTTCCACCCTTCTTCACTGTTTTCTCCAGGCTTGCCCTCTCTGTCCCTATCTTGCCTCCTGTCTCTCTCTTCACTCTCTCCGATTGCTCTTCCCCAGTCACATTTCATATGGTCCCTTAAACGACCCTTTGACTGCCTAGCATTAGCATAACCACTAACCTCGCTAACAGTCCCATGGCCGTCCCCTCATGTTAAATCACTGAGAGTTAGCTCCTATCTCCCAGCTCTAGGCGCCACACTACTTCCTAATGAGAGAAGACACTGCTCTGGGTGACGCAAGGCTGCATTAGCACTCAACCAAACAGGGAGATGTGCACAGGCGTGCTCATACACACACACACTCAGACGCACTGACGCTGTTCTCTGTGTACTGTCTGATGAAGAGCTTGTCAAATCACGAGTTCTCTTGAGGGGTGGTTATGATGAAGATACCGCTAAATGTGGCTATTAGGCCACTTTTTGTCTCTTGTAATGTACTGGACTATATTAGCCAGATGTAAGCATAGACCAATCAGCCTAAACCCCTATATTTACACAATATAGGACTGTGTCTCTCCATCCAACTGGATTTTGGGTAATTTATACTGAACAAAAATACTTCAGTATTTCACATTACTGGGAATACAGATACCTTAAAAATATTCCAAAAACCAGTCAGTATCTGGTGTGACCACCATTCGCCTCATGCAGCACGACTCATCTCCTTCGCATAGAGTTGATCAGGCAGGTGATTGTGGCCTACGGAATGTTGTCCCACTCTTCAATGGCTGTGCGAAGTTGCTGGATATTGGCGGGAACTGTAACACGCTGTCGTACATGTCGATCCAGAGCATCCCAAATGTGCTCAATAAGTGACATGACTGGTGAGTATGCAGGCCACGGAAGAAGTGGGACATTTTCAGCTTCCAGGAATTGTGTACGGATCCTTGCGACATGGGCCCTTTTCTGCTAAAACATAAGGTGATGTCGGCAGATGAATGGCACAACGATGGGTTTCAGGATTTCATCACGGTGTCTCTGTGCATTCAAATTAAATGCAATAAAATGCAATTGTGTTTGTTGTCCGTAGCTTATGCCTGCCCATACCATAACCTCACTGCCACCATGGGGCACTCTGTTCACAACGTTGACATCAGCAAACCGGTCGCCCACACAACGCCATAAACGTGGTCTGCGGTTGTGAAGCCGGTTGGACGTACTGACAAATTCTCTAAAACAACATTGGATGTGGCTTATGGTAGAGAAATGAACATTCAAGTCTTTGGCAACAGCTCTTTTGGACATTCCTGCAGTCAGCATGCCAATTGCCCGCTCTCTCAACTTGAGACATCTGTGGCATTGTGTTGTGACAACTGCACATTTTAGTGGCCTTTTATTGTCCCCAGCACAAGGTGCACCTGTGTAATAATCATGCTGTTTAATCAGGTTATTGATATGCCACACCTGTCAGGTGGATGGATTCTCTTGGCAAAGGAGAAATGCTCACTAACAGGGATGTAAACAAATTTGTGCACAAAATTTGAGAGAACTAAGTATTTTGTGCGTATGGAACATTTCTGGGATCTTTTATTTCAGCTCATGAAACATGGGACTGACACTTTACATGTTGTGTTTATATTTCTGTTCAGTGTACATGTGGAACTAATCTCCCCACTCCAATGACCTCGTCCGTTGGAACCCACCACCATCTTGTAAAACAATCAGTTACCATGGATATATCGTGTTGAGCAGGATTTAATTAGCAGTGACTGGTTACAGCAGTGAAGGGCCAGGGAGAGTTCCAGTGAGATAGGACTGAAATTACATCATGCTCAAAAAATGATTTTATTGGTGTCGTGCAGCAGCTCAATCTGTGACAGCCATTAAGGCTTTTCTGTAATGGTTTACATGCTGTTGAAGAGTGTGCACGATATTTAGGATGAGAAAAATAAAGGTTGTCATTGACGTTTGGGTCTAGGCACAACATGACTGTGAACTGGGTTTTCTGGCTGTTTTAAGATATTGCACAAGAGTCAATAGAATAGTCAACTCAGAGTGAGAGATGAGAGGAATTAATATGCTTGCGTTCTATAGGCTCTTTCCTGTTAAACACGATGTCACACAAGTGGATCAGATTAGTATATTTAAAACGGTGGTGGAAAAAACACTTGCCCTATTTGCAGGAGAAGCTGAAAAAGTTGTATCAAATCCTACTTGCTGTTTCAGCTCTTAAGCTGGAGTCAGACTAAATATTTGAGCGTTGTGCATTTTTGTATCTTTTCTTTGTTTTACAGTGCGGAGTGTGGGCCACATGGGAATCCAGCCATACCGCCTGTGCCTGGCCCCAGCACTGCCTGGCTCTCCTCTCTGTGAATATAAGTCAATGGGGCTGGAGATTGCGCATGTTTTCAGACCAACCATAATATAAAAACATTGCCCCATTCACTTGATTCCTGTACGACCACATTCCAATGCTCAGAATTTCTTAATGCCCTCATTTCAACTTCAAGATTGGAGTTAAACCATCTATTAATTCAGATAGCATTTCCATACATATGTGGAATGTGCTTTCAACAAAAGAGGAAGTGGCAACGTGACTTATCGCCCATTGACTTAAATCCTCCATTGTTCTCATGGGCTTTGTCTAGAAGTATGTGTACAGTACTGTATGCTTCAGCAATGCAGAAATCAAGACCAGTTAACTTTTGAGGATATTGACACACAGAGGTGTTAGCTGTAGCTTTTGGTCTTTTGTTAAGAATGTACCGTGCCAGAAGAATAGCCCTGATGTTGATAGCTGGAGATTACGACATACCTGATCAACACAATAGGTATTCTAATCTCCCTAGTGGGTGTTTAATGATTAACTTTGGTTCTAAATGAAAATAAATGGATGTTTTTGAGTCTTAGGAGTGAGAGTTAGAAGTATGTGTACAGTAATGGGGACTTGGATGAGTTAGAAGTTAGATAAGATCTTGTTAAGGTGAATTGATGGAGAAACCATAACAGGATGTAGATTTTAACCAAGGGGAAGAATTTGACATGGCTATCTCTGTGACGCTAAAATTCCTGGTTCAGGCCCCATGTTAGGGCCTGATTAGTAGACCAGGACAGATTGTTTCCAAGCCTCAGTGCCAATGCCTAGACAGATGATTATTAACCAGGATAACTGGTGCTGGATACATGACCAGAACCAGGACCTCATCCAAAACTGCAACCTTCCTTAGAACTGAACAGTCCCCGTCATTGTCAGGACAATAGCCATTAACTAACAACGATTGACTAAGACAATAGTCTTTAACTAGAACAGACAATGCTATTGGGGGCTTGTCTTCCTGTGCTCCTCACATGGTACCATTTCCATAATCATGTTTTTAATCATTCTCTGGAAATTCAGTCTGCATGTGCTGAAGAAAAGAACCCCCCCAAAACACTGTTGACCTAGCTTGACTGGATCCAGAGTTTTATATGATGATCATTTTAACATCAAGGCTCCTCAGAATAGCATTTAAAATATTTAGAGGAATGGCAACACATTGCACACATGTAATTACAATTATTATTAAATGGGGATTGTGCCACGGGCACATAGTGATGATGCATACCTGTCTCTTTCATACTCCGGATATAGGGTGTTCATTTTTGTACTCAGTTTAGTAAGGAATTAGGTTATTTGTGTAACAGAAAGCAGGTATCCCTTTAGAGACTCCTCGTGTGTGCAGTAAACAGACCTGGCTACGGAGCAGAGCTGATCTGATGCTACAACAACCAGGGTCTTTAGTAGGTTCTCATGCACCCCCCATGCACGCACGCACACACACACACACCACTGGCCAATAGCGTGGCTGAGCACAGGTGCAGGACATCCATGCATTGGCGCCACGTTTCGCTTCCTGACTCAAACCTTCCCTCAGCAGCAGGTGCTGCACCACTACTCATCCAAATAATGCCCCCCCTCATCTTCTCTCCAGGCTCTAATTGATTACAGAATGAGTCTTGTATGTGTTTAGATGAGCTCACTGGAGAATGTCTGTAATGTTTCCAGAATGTTCTATCATCCTCCCCCTCAGCGCAGAACTCTGCCAATGCAGCATCGATGCTCCTAGCTTCCACAGACCAACATGGAGGACACATACGGTAGGCCTAGTCTCTGATAACAGGACTCGATTGATTAGTTTGGATTTTGCTTGCTTTTTTTGACCACACTCATTTTTAAATTAAGCAAAGTTACAGTATGGTTATGGTTCCAAGCATGTCTCCCAATATAGCATAGATTTTTTTTTAGGACCAAAGTAATCTTATCTTGTTGTTTACTAAACAAGAATATTCTGTACGGGTCTGTCTACATTTGTGATACCAAAACACGTAAGCCTGCGGCTGAAGTATGTTTACACTATGGTCAAGCTTTGGAACTGTGGAGTGAAGGACTAACGTGTGAAAATAGGTGTGATGAGAGAGGGATGAAATGTCAGGTTGACAGGTGGGAGTTGTGTGAAATGTGAATAAAGTGGAAATGAAAGAAGAGCGAGCACATAGGACAACACATGGGTTGGAAAGCAGCGTCGGTGATGTGTATATGAGGAAGAGTGGACGTGTGTTAATGAACACTGACAGCCTGTGAAAGTGCCTTAATGAAGACTTCACATATGGAGCCTCCTCAGCCCTGCCATAACGTATGTGTGCCTTATAGGATTACTGGGCTCAGCTGCTTAAAGAGAGCCATCTTTCATTACATTACACACTGATATACAGTGAGGGAAAAACTATTTGATCCCCTGCTGATTTTGTATGTTTGCCCACTGACAAAGAAATGATCAGTCTATAATTGTAATGGTAGGTTTATTTGAACAGTGAGAGACAGACAACAAAATCCAGAAAAACGCATGTCAAAAATGTTATAAATTTATTTGCATTTTAATGAGGGAAATAAGTATTTGACCCCTCTGCAAAACATGACTTAGTAATTGTTGGCAATCAGAGGTCAGACGTTTCTTGTAGTTGGCCACCAGGTTTGCACACATCTCAGGAGGGATTTTGTCCCACTCCTCTTTGCAGATCTTCTCCAAGTCATTAAGGTTTCGAGGCTAACGTTTGGAAACTCAAACCTTCAGCTCCCTCCACATATTTTCTATGGGATTAAGGTCTGGAGACTGGCTAGGCCACTCCAGGACAAAAAAATGTGCTTCCTCTTGAGCCACTCCTTTGTTGCCTTGGCCGTGTGTTTTGGGTCATTGTCATGCTGGAATACCCATCCACGACCCATTTTCAATGCCCTGGCTGAGGGAAGGAGGTTCTCACCCAAGATTTGACGGTACATGGCCCTGTCCATCGTCCCTTTGATGCGGTGAAGTTGTCCTGTCCCCTTAGCAGAAAAACACCCCCAAAGCATAATGTTTCCACCTCCATGTTTGACGGTAGGGATGGTGTTCTTGGGGTCATAGGCAGCATTCCTCCTCCTAACACGGCGAGGTGAGTTGATGCCAAAGAGCTCCATTCTCCATTCTGACCACAACACTTTCACCCAGTTGTCCTCTGAATCATTCAGATGTTCATTGGCAAACTTCAGACGGGCATATATATGTGCTTTCTTGATCAGGGGGACCTAGCTGGCGCTGCAGGATTTCAGTCCTTCACGGCGTAGTGTGTTACCAAATGTTTTCTTGGCGACTATGGTCCCAGCTGTCTTGAGATCATTGACAAGATCCTCCCGTGTAGTTCTGGGCTGATTCCTCACCGTTCTCATGATCATTGCAACTCCACGAGGTGAGATCTTGCATGGAGCCCCAGGCTGAGGGAGATTGACAGTTATTTTGTGTTTCTTCCATTTGCGAATAATCACACAAACTGTTGTCACCTTTTCACCAAGCTGCTTGGCGATGGTCTAGTAGCCCATTCCAGCATTGTGTAGGACTATAATCTTGTCCCTGACATCCTTGGAGAGCTCTCTGGCCTTGGCCATGGTGGAGAGTTTGGAATCTGATTGATTGCTTCTGTGGACAGGTGTCTTTTATACAGGTAACAAGCTAAGATTAGGAGCACTCCCTTTAGAAGTGTGCTCCTAATCTCAGCTCGTTACCTGTATAAAAGACACCTGGGAGCCAGAAATCTTTCTGATTTGAGAGGGGGTCAAATACTTATTTCCCTCATTAAAATGCAAATCAATTTATAACATTTTTGACATGTTTTTCTGGATTTTGTTGTTGTTATTCTGTCTCACTGTTCAAATAAACCTACCATTACAATTATAGACTGATAATTTCTTTGTCAGTGGGCAAACGTACAAAATCAGCAGGGGATCAAATACTTTTTTCCCTCACTGTATATATACACACACACACACACACAGGTCTATTTCAGGTTTAACACAGAGTGACATGCTGTAAACCTGACACACTGATGAATGTAAACTGAGTGTACAAAACATTAGGAACACGTGCTCTTCCTCTTCATTAGACTGACCAGGTGAATCCAAGTGAAAGCTATGATCCCTTATTGATGTCAACTATTAAATCCACTTCAATCAGTGTAGATGAAGTGGAGGACAATTGAGACATGGATTGTGTATGTGTGCCATTCAGATGGTGAATACGCAAGACAAGATTTCAGTGCCTTTGAAAGGGGTATGGTAGTAGGTGCCAGAAGCACCGGTTTCAGTGAGCCAAGAACTGCAACGCTGCTGGGTTTTTCATGCTCAAGTTTCCCATGTGTATCAAGAATGGTCCACCACCCAAAGGATACCCAGCCAACTTGACACAACTCTGGGAAGCATTGGAGTCAACATGGGCTAGCATCCCTGTGGAATACTTTCGACACCTTGTAGAGTCCATGCCCCGACAAATTCAGTCTATTCTCAGGGAAAAAGGGGGTGCAACTCAATATAAGGAAGGTGCTCCTAATGTTTTGTGCACTCTGTGTATAGCCCTGTGCACATAAGTTCTAGATGAACTTCAAACAGCTGTATTAGGGGAGATATGTACTGTATGAGAAGAATTAGGACTGTGAAATTGGTGCAGGTTGAATCTGAATGGACAGCGCAAGAGAGGGACAGAGAGAGAGAGATGGGATATACCATGGAAGTGCTTAGGGATACTTACAGAAATATTTAATATAATTCTTTGCTTAAGCCCTTAGATGGGTATCAGACCATTGAACAGTGATGGAAAAAGTACTCAATTGTTATACTTGAGCAAAAGTAAAGATACTTTTATACTTGAGTTATTTTTTATTAAAAAGGTATTTGGTTTTAAATATACTTAAGTATCGAAAGTAAAAGTATAAATCATTGCAAATTCCTTATATTAAGACAGCACAATTGTCTTGTTTTTTAAAATGTATTTACGGATAGCCAGGGGCACACTCCAACACTCAGATATAATTAACAAACAAAGCATTTGTGTTTAGTGAGTCCGTCAGATCAGAGACAGTAGGGATGACTAAGGATGTTCTCTTGATAAGTGCGTGAATTGGACCATTTTCCTGTCCTGCTAAGCATTTAAAATGTAAAGAGTACTTTTGGTTGTCAGGGAAAATGTATGGAGTAAAAAGTACATTAGTTTCTTTAGGAATGTAGTGAAGTAAATGTTGTCAAAAATATAAATAGTAAAGTAAAGTACAGATACTGAAAAAAACTACTTAAGTAGTACTTTAAAGTAATTTTTACTTAAAAGTACTTTACACCACTGCCATTGAATGACAGTTAGTGATGGGGTGAGAGGAGGCAGGGGAGACTGTTTGTTGTGGGAAGTAGAGGGGTGACCACACACACATTCTTTTTCTGTTTGACCTGGTTCAACCTTGTCTACATGACTCCAGGAATTCAGTGTTCTTCTCTTGCAGTCTTAGCTACTGTAGGTGGGCGTTTATTTTTTACCCCACACATTCAACTCAATGGGTTATCAATGTGCCAAGGAGCACATAGATGAGTCTGTAAATAGAACCAACCAGTCTCTGTTTAATTGTAAATAAAGAGAATAGCCCAACCCTGATGTTAATGGTTCATTCATAATGACAGCCATTTCCTTAATTGTTAAAAGACGTGACCAGTGCTGTCATTTTGTACACAGGTTGTGTGTGTGTGCATGCATGCATGCTGTGTGCGATGTGTTGTGTGTGTTTACTGGCTGATATGTTATGAAATTGTTGGCCTCCGCCCTTCAGTAAAGTAGTGTCCAGGGATCTTATTGGTAAACAGTAACTTGATGAAGACTTTGGAATCTAATTTAAATGAAGGAATATCATGTCATATAACATATTGCTTGATTTTAAAAAGAGCTGTAGAATCTGCTTAATATAAAATCACTATACCAGTCAACACTGGTTAATTAAGTGCCTAGGCCCGTTGGCAAATTTCTTGAAAGTGTGTTAAACATGACGTGATGGTAACATTGTTTAGTTGTGAGATTTTGTTTGCGTGACTCAGGTCCCTTCCTTCAGAGCGCCAACAAGTGTTGATGAAGTTGGTGGCTTTTTTTGGATTAAAGCAAGTGTGAAACATTACTGACCCAAATACGTAGTTGCCTTATCCGCCATCTGGAAGTGACAAACAAAACTCAGAACTCAAAGCACCTCTCTTCACTGACGGAGAACTTGTAGACGAGAGAATGTGTCCCTCTATGTTACAATGCCTTCAGAAACTATTCATATCCATTGACTTATTCCACATTTGATTGTTACAGCCTGAATTCAAAATGGATTCAATTGTTTGTTTTCTTCACCCATCTACACACAATACCCCATAATGACAAAGTGAAAATGTTTTTTTAGAAATGTTTGCTCATTTATTGAAAAATGAAATATATCAATATTTAATTTACATAAGTATTCACACCCCTTTGCTATGACACTCCAAATTGAGCTCCGGTGCATTCAATTTCATTTGATCATCCTTGACATGTTTCTACAACTTGATTGGAGTCCACCTGTGGCCAATTCAATTGTTTGGACATTTAGAAAGAAACACACCTGTCTATATAAGGTCCTACAGTTGACAGTGCTTGTCAGAGCAAAAACTATATCATGAAGTCCAACGAACTGTCCTTAGATCAGATCAAATAAAATGTTATTTGTCACATACACAAGGTTAGCAGATGTTAATGCGAGTGTAGCTAAATGCTTGTGCTTCTAGTTCTGAGAAAGAATTGTGATGAGGCATATACCTGAGGAAGGGTGTTGAAAGTGTTGAAAGTTTCCAAGAAGGACCTTGGTCAGGAAAGTTACCAAGAACCCAATGACCACTCTGACAGGAGTTCCTTGGTTGAGATGGGAGAACCCGCCAGAAGGACAACAGTCTCTTCATCACTTCACCAATCTGGGCTTTATGGGAGAGTGACCAAACGGAAGCCACTCCTGAAAAAGAGGTACATGACAGCACACCTGAAGTTTACAAAAAGGCAGATGGAAGACTGAGAGCATAAGGCAAAAGATTCTGTGGTCTGATGAGACAAAAATGTAACTCTTTGGCCCGAATGCAAAGTGCTATGTCTGGAGAAAGTCAGCCACAGCACATCACCCATCTAACACAACGTCTACTGTGAAGAATGGGTGGTGGCCGCATCATGCTATGGGGAGGCTTTTCAGCGGCAGGAACTGGGAGATTGGTAAGGGTAGAGGGAGCAATGAATGGAGACATACACTGGCAAATCCCTGATGAGAATCTGCTTCAGGACAATGACCCCAAGCATACAGCCAAACCAATGTTGAGATGGCTTCAGAATAAGAATGTGAAAGCCCCTGAGTGGCACAGCCAAAGCCCAGACTTGAATCCCATTGAAAATCTGTGGAAAGACTTGAAGATTGTTGTTCACCGCTGTTCCCTATTTTACTTAAGTTTGAGAACCTGAGCTCAATTTGGAGTGTCATAGCAAAGGGGTGTGAATACTAATGTAAATGCTATTTCTGTATTTAATTTTCAATAAATTTCTCAAATTTCTAAAAACATGTTTTCACTTTGTCAGTGTGTGTGTGTGTGTGTGTGTGTGTATAGACCTACGTGTCATAGATGTTTATAATGTACGTGCATATCTGATGACAGCTTCAGCCAGATCACGTTCATCTGTTTTTGTTTCCCTACTTTAAGAAATTTGCTGTTTGATAAGTGTTTGTTGTTTTCCAATTGCGAAGACTAGAACGAGGACAAGCATTTAACTAGTCACCATACGTTGGCTCTGTTTGTGGTGTCTATGGTTGTTTTCAAATAAAGTGTTAGAAAAATGGTTGATCGGTCAAAATGGGAAGTCTGAGGAACACTACAGTGTAAGACCGGACTCCACCGTCTCTCCACAATGCTCTCTGGCAGCCTCTGTAGACCAAGTATGCACCCTGTTTGCCGACCTTCAGGCCCACGTAACGGTTACATTATGGAAGAAACAAATCAGTCCTCTTTTAAAGTAAACTCCTATCCTCTTGTTTTCCCAGGATTCAAGACAAAAATCTCCTCTGTTATGAAAGGATGTCAGTTCATGTGGTATATACTGTAATGTAATCCAGTAGTTTCTAACCTAATCCTTTTTTTTATGACCTAATCTTGTGATTGCAATTGAGGTTTGGGAAAACAATCAACCTGGCTCCGGGTAGGAGATTACTAGAATACTTTAACTTAGAAACCCTGGGTCTCTCAACTTCTGACGTAGGTTATGCAAGTACAATCTGCTGTTAGATTATTCATATCTAGATAGTCTTACAGTACTTCATGAGGCACACGTTCCCTCTTGGGTGATTGTCACTCAGCAACAAACAACGTTTCTCAAGAATTCAAACCACAGAACTCCACTTTACCACTTCTTTAACACATTTCCACAATGTTCCTCTGACATTCATGCTTGACCGGAGGTTACTTTCATGTAGCGGCAGCAGCCAGGATCCCTGAGGGGATATTGTGGAGAGGAGACCGGTGGAGGTTAGCTCTATGTTACGCTTAAGCACCGCTAACTCCTAGCCGAGGGCTAGTTTCAGCCACAGAGTCGAGGCATTTAGAATGGATTTAGTTGAGGAAGGAAACGGCCCAGCTGATCTCCTTTCTGCCTCTCGCTCTGATGACCTGTACTGGTTGTGTAATGGGTGGATATACAGCTGATTGTATTTCCCACATATTTAGCTATGAGGGGTTTGGACGGGGAGGCTTTATGTAACTGCATAGAGAGAGGGCATAGGAGGATACACTGTCCCTTAATGGACCTTTGTTGCAGGCTACTGAAACTGGGAGAAAATTGGCAAGATCCCAATACACATACACTAACATGCACTAATACGCATGCACGTCACAAACACACACACACACACACATTTGTTTTACTATCCTTATGGGGGCTAAACAATTGATTCCCATTAAAAATCCTATTTTCCCTAATCCCTAGCCCAAATTATAATTGTAACCCTAACCCCTAATCCTAAAATAGCCTTTTTCCTTGTGGGGCCCGGCGAAATGTCAGAAAGTTCTATCCTTGTGGGGACTTCAGGTCCCCACAAGGATAGTAAAACCAAAAACACACACACAAACAAACCTATGCATATACATTGTGGCGGTGCCACAATTTGAGTTTGAGAGTTGAGAGGGCACACAGTAGGGGAGTCAGTCGCCATATGTTTTTAAACTCAGGCTGGGGGATGGTGGGGAAAGCGCCCTCTGTTCATCCCTTAGTGCCACTTCCTGCTGACCCACCATATAGTAGATACACAAATACTGCTGTAGGGAGGAATGCTGTTTATGTCATAGAGCTTCTGCAATATTTACTTACACAGGAGGACATATACAGCATCTGAAACAAGTACCAGTTAATTAAGGGAAGGCCATGGCTCTTGTAATGTAACTGCTTTGCGGCAGGGTAGCCTAGTGGTTAGAGCGTTGGACTAGCAGCCGAAAGGTTGCAAGTTCAAATCCCCGAGCTGACAAGGTACAAATCTTGAAGCAGTGAATAACACTTTCTTTAGCTAAACATGAGCAGTCATCATCATGACCATGTAAGCATGTGCCATCAGCATTATGTTGGCGCCATACAGCCACCCCCTAGATTGGACTCCGCTCGGTCATCAATTCTGCTGTGGCTTACCACCTTTGAATTATATGGTTGTTTGTCAGAGTATGTCATCCCCTTCCATTGCTTTCATATGGACTCAGAGGTTTGACTTACACTCTGTGTTTCTTTTAGTATTCACCTATGTATTTGTCCGTCGGTGGTGTCTTCACAACCCATTCTGTAAAACAATAACATCAGATGGCTAAGGCCATTACCCCATGAGGAGAAAGCATCTGTGTGTGTGTGTGTGTGTGATGTTGTTGAATGTGACTTGGATGTTACATAACAAAATGTCTTCCTTCATGCATAGGCAATGTTTTGCTTGAAACCACAGTTACGATTGTGTTTGGTCCCACCGTCACTTATCCTAATTACTGCAGTCATTTCTAACTTGCATCTCTGTGCTTTCTCCTCCTGCCTTCCTCTTAGCCAATCAGTGGGCTGTTTTTAGCTACCCTCTCAGCCAATCAACAAGCTGTTTTTGGAGTGGCCACATGTTGGGGTTTCCTGGAGGAGTTTGGGATTGTGGTTAACTTGATTGGTGCCTTCTGGATATATGTGACTATATATACCCTGCAACACACCCAAAATAAAGCCACATCAGAAATGCAGAGAAGAGAGCATACCACTGACACTTCCGAAACCCATCATACACAGAGGGAATTGCTTTATAAAAAGAACTTTGTGCCTCCTGATTTATACATATGTGTGTGGTAGTTTTATATATAATGTATAGCAACAGTAGCATGCTTGCTATAACCGAGAGCTCATATGCTGATGGAGACTTGGTATTTAACAAACTATCCAGGGACCCATCTAAATGAATTTGGTACACATTCAACCATTTATACTGAGGAGAGTGTGGGGTTAGCAGATGAGAGAAGGGGGGGGGCTATACATAACCATGGATATGTAGACTCTGTCTAGAGACATCATCATCAGCCACCATAAACAACAACATGGGGCTGAGTCTCTCCCTCTCCTGTACTGCCCCATCTTCCCTCCCTCCCCCTGGGTGAATTAGATCTGCTCTATTTCACCATGATACACACAGGTCTCCAGACCTCACTACCCTCCTCTCCTGCTCAGGGCTTCCCCATCTGGGGTCTACTATGCTGAGGGTAAGGGGACTGGATTCAGCCTGGGCTAGGTCTGGCTGGTCTGGGCTTTGCTGGACAAAAAGCTTTATAGTAGTTGAGGACTTTCCACCAGGACATCCCAATGATCCTACTACACTTCTTCTAATGGCATCTTCAAGGACCTCCTACAGAGTGACCTACAGAAATCAACTCAGCTACATGTTCAATGTAGTGCAAATATTTTCAAGGTTATTATGTGGATGCACTTCAGAGCGAGCATTACAGACAGGGATATTTTTGGAGTTTGGTAAAACAAGGTCCTGGTGCCACACATAGCTTAGTGGTGGGTTCGCTGCTAGTCCCAAAGGAATTCCTGGGCATTGCCCAACATCTGCCTGTTTCCAGATTTGTGGAGCTGTGGTTTTGATTGCCTGTGTGTTGGGTTTGGCTACTAGCGGGATAGGGTGAAGAAATCCTGCCTGATCTGCTCTCTGAGTCTGAGGCTCTCCTCGTGTGTGTGTGTGTGTGTGCGTGCATCCACAGACGTGGTTGAGAGGCCAACAGGTGTGGAGAAGGTTCCGTTCTTACCTTCATAAAGCTCATTTGGGAGCATTAAAACAGGAGCACGCAATTGTTACTCTTCAAAAGGGATAACAGCAATACCCTGAACATGGATGAAGTTGATGCTGTGAGGCAGATGGGTGGTGATAGAGCTGTAATGCTAGCTAGCTCTCACCACACTGACAGACAGCAAAATGAGAGAACACTGCTACCGAGGTGATGCTTTTATGACCATATATGGCAAAAGCCTCTGCTGCCTCGTCTAATAAAACAGATAGTGTTTGGATGAGCCGTTGCTTTTGGATCATCACACACATACACACACACTTTTGCAAAAGACAGATGTCCAAGGGTGCTATAGGGAATTTTGAATGTGTATCATTATTAATACATTATAATGAAGAAACCCAATGATGTGAGAACAGCCGTAAAATACAAATACCTCAAACTATAGTACATCACTGAAGAGCCATTTTCTATTAACCAGCATCCACAGCCTTTGTATCTATCAGTTTCAGACCACAGTGGGTACCTAGTTTACTACTGATATCCACAGTGTCTCTAGTCAAAACACAACTTTTCTATGTTCTGGGTAGTAGTCTGAATAACAGATTTATGACAGTAATTCAAGATGTTGCATGTTCCTTCGTAAGTGAGGAGTTCTATAGGCCTATGCCTTTTGAGAATAATTTACTGTGGATTAAGTATTTATTTGACCATGAGCATGCGAGTACCCCCTTTTCCACATCGAAATCATCAAAGAAACTGCTGGAATACATGCAGGTAAATCACATTATTCTTGAGTCTCGAGAGCAGCATGTAAATCTGTCATACAGAACAGACAGTGTTGAAGTAGGACATTACAGAATCATTATAATATATTTTCAGTTATGGCCTACATTTTTACCGTACATCAAGGTACCGTAAATGCGATGTATGGGAGGTTAGTGTGTTGAGGTATGTGCTGGCTGTTTAATCATCCTAAACATACACTATTGAGTTGCACCCCCTTTTGCCCTCAGAACAGCCTCAATGCGTTGGGGCATGGACTCTACAAGGTATCGAATGCTTTCCACAGTTGTGTCAAGTTGGCTGGATGTCCTTTGGGTGGTGGACTATTCTTGATAGACACGGAAAACTGTTGAGCATGGAAAAACCCAGCAGAGTTGCAGTTCTTGACACACTCAAACCGGTGTGCCTGGCACCTACTACCATACCCCGTTCAAAGGCACTTACATCTTTTGTCTTGTCCATTTACCCTCTGAATGGGTCACATACATAATCCATGCCTCAATTGTCTCAAGGCTTAAAAATCTGTCTCCTCCCCTTCATCTACACCAGGGATTCCCAAACTTTTTTGGCCCACAACCCCAACCATGTGAAAATCATTTTAATTGGGACTATGGCAGTCAATTGCAAAACATTCTTATATAAAAAAATTATGTACCCCCCTTTTCTCCCCAATTTCTCCCAATTTCTCCCCCTCATCGCTGCAACTCCCCAACGGGCTCGGCAGAGGCGAAGGTTGAGTCATGCGTCCTCCGAAACATGACCCGCCAAGCTGTGCTTAAGACTCACTTGCTTAACCTGGAATCCAGCTGCACCAATGTGTCGGAGGAAACACTGTTCAACTGACGACTGAAGTTAGCCTGCAGGCGCCCGGCCCGCCATAAGGAGTCGTTAGTGTGCAATGAGCCAAGTAAAGCCCCCCCGGCCAAACCCTCCCCTAACCCGGACTACGTTGGGCTAATTGTGAGCAGCCCATTGGGACTTCCAGTCACGGCCATTTGTGACACAGCCTGGGATCGAAACCCGGGCTGTAGTGCCTTAGACCACGGCGCCACTCAGGAGGCCATTTGAAAAACATTCTAACTGTATTTCTGATTGTATTCTCAATTCAT
Source organism: Oncorhynchus nerka (assembly GCF_034236695.1). Taxonomy (NCBI): domain Eukaryota; kingdom Metazoa; phylum Chordata; class Actinopteri; order Salmoniformes; family Salmonidae; genus Oncorhynchus; species Oncorhynchus nerka. Next base: position 27,781,833 of record NC_088396.1, on the reverse strand, counting down.
CATCATATATTTTTAATGTGGGCCTATGACAATAAATTGCTAATTAGTCTGACATAACTTCGGGGGTGTGGTCGGCAGTGCGCACTGCAACTCTCCTGTCACATCCAACCTGGATAGATATTTGTTTTTGATGCAGTCGAGAACACGGAACCAGATTACCATGAGTTGTAATGCTCGGAGGGAGACGGCACAGTATTCCCTTTTGAATAAGGAACCAAAACTCCTCCATAGTGACCCATAAATGCGTTGTCTGCAGCATTCAGTCACATGACAGCTCAATCAGCTGTTCCATTTGACTTACTACTCATCTGTAGATTTAATTTTTGTACTTCCCCTGGATGCTTGCGTTCAGTTCGTGTCCCAAATGTGTCTGTTACATAGGCAAGGAGACACGTTTTATTTTCATTACACAGAAAGTCAACAAAGCCTGTTTTTTACATCCATTGCGAACGCGGAAAACATCTTTCCAACACTCCCCCTCGATAACCACCAAGCTTCGGTATTAAATAGAACAATGTCATGATCTGATCCCATATCTCCACATAGTTTTGCGAACAGGCGTGTGCAATGTAGTTTACAATCAAAGTTACCTAGTGCATATCTCTGAGTTCTGTGCTCAGCTCTTCTGCCGCCCGTTGCTCTCGGTGTATCTATTATAGCTCAGTCGGTGTATCATACAATGTGTTCACATGGCAGAGGGAGACACATTCATAACTAGAGTGCAGAGGCCTGCCCGCCGTCCGGTGATAGATGGAGCACCATCTGTGCAAAAGCCCACCATCCGATCCCATGGAATGTGTTTTTCGTCACTAAACAGTAGCCACGCAGCACACTGAACATCCCCTGTGCCGTGTCATGCTCGGGAATCGTGAGACAATATGTCCTCATGAATTGCATCCCCCGACATGTAGCCAACAAATGTCAATGCGTGGCATCTCAGCTCTCACAGCTAACGTACTTTTGGAGAGCATAAGCTGGGGAGTTTGAGTTGTTCAGTCAGTTTCCTCTTTATTGCTAGCTATAGCATAAATTCTTCGTTTCACAGTGTGATCTGAAGGTATTGATGTGAGTTTCTGCTGGCGCAGAAGAACATTGTTTTGACCATATCAATTGCGACTGGTAATATCAAAGTCTCTGCAATAATGTGTGGTTTCATAGTGTAACGGGCTCAGCCATTCACCTTGGGAATGATTCAAGTGCAACGGTCAAGGCCTTTTCCCATGATCGAAGAGCGCTCTCTGGTTGAATTTTAACTTTTAAATTTGAATAATTTTCATTTCGATTTTTAAGGTTAACCACATAATAATGATTTATAGTGTTATAATATTTATATTATAATATAAATATTTTTTTAAATATATATTTTTTTACCAGGATTTTGGAAATTCTACATCAGAGAGTGAAAGTATTTTTTGGCGGTAAACCATTACTCAACTTTGACACTGTGCAAACAAACCTGTTACCTCTATTTTCAAATAACACAAAATGTTCAATGTGATGAATTTGCTGCTACACGAACGATTCAAACAAATGTCTGGATTTTTAGTACAGTCATCTGAAAACTGTAAACACGTTTATTTCCATTCATGGCAAGTTTACTTCAGCCAGCCTGACAGAGTGCTGCTGTATAGGGGGGAATGGCTGGCAGTGATGTTTTGAAATAGGCCACAGCACAAGAAACGGTATTTCCAGAGTATTTCCCTGAACCAGAGAATCAGAGTGAGGGGCCATGCGAGGTGCTGGCAGGAAGAGGAGGATTGCAGTTGACAGAGAAGGATTGCTGGGCTGGCCCTCCAAGCAGAAATGAGTCATCATCAGCCTCATGCCTGGCTGGTTGGGCTTATGTGCCTCTGTCATAGAGAAACCTCTACACATACTGTACACAAATCAAATTTATTTATATAGCCCTTCGTACATCAGCTGATATCTCAAAGTGCTGTACAGAAACCCAGCCTAAAACCCCAAACAGCAAGCAATGCAGGTGTAGAAGCACGGTGGCTAGGAAAAACTCCCTAGAAAGGCCAAAACCTAGGAAGAAACCTAGAGAGGAACCAGGCTATGTGGGGTGGCCAGTCCTCTTCTGGCTGTGCCGGGTGGAGATTATAACAGAACATGGCCAAGATGTTCAAATGTTCATAAATGACCAGCATGGTTGAATAATAATAAGGCAGAACAGTTGAAACTGGAGCAGCAACACGGTCAGGTGGACTGGGGACAGCAAGGAGTCATCATGTCAGGTAGTCCTGGGGCATGGTCCTAGGGCTCAGGTCCTCCGAGAGAGAGAAAGAAAGAGAGAATTAGAGAGAGCATATGTGGGGTGGCCAGTCCTCTTCTGGCTGTGCCGGGTGGAGATTAAAACAGAACATGGCCAAGATGTTCAAATGTTCATAAATGACCAGCATGGTCGAATAATAACAAGGCAGAACAGTTGAAACTGGAGCAGCAGCATAGCCAGGTGGACTGGGGACAGCAAGGAGTCATCATGTCAGGTAGTCCTGGGGCATGGTCCTAGGGCTCAGGTCCTCCGAGAGAGAGAAAGAAAGAGAGAAGGAGAGAATTAGAGAACAGAACACCAAGATGTTCAGATTCACACAGGACACAAGGCAGAACAGGACAGGAGAAGTGGACTGGGGACAGCAGATATAACAAACTGACCCTAGCCCCCCGAACACATAAACTACTGCAGCATAAATACTGGAGGCTGAGATATAGGTGTAAATACAGGCTGAGACAGGATGTGGCCCCATCCGAGGACACCCCCGGACAGGGCCAAACAGGAAGGATATAACCCCACCCACTTTGCCAAAGCACAGCCCCCACACCACTAGAGGGATATCTTCAACCACCAACTTACCATCCTGAGACGAGGCTGAGTATAGCCCACAAAGATCTCCGCCATGGCACAACCCAAGGGGGGGCGCCAACCCAGACAGGATGACCACATCAGTGAATCAACCCACTCAGGTGACGCACCCCTTCCAGGGACGGCATGAGAGAGCCCCAGTAAGCCAGTGACTCAGCCCCTGTAGTAGGGTTAGAGGCAGAGAATCCCAGTGGAAAGAGGGGAACCGGCCAGGCAGAGACAGCAAGGGCGGTTCGTTGCTCCAGAGCCTTTCCGTTCACCTTCCCACTCCTGGGCCAGACTACACTCAATCATATGACCCACTGAAGAGATGAGTCTTCAGTAAGGACTTAAAGGTTGAGACCGAGTTTGCGTCTCTGACATGGGTAGGCAGACCGTTCCATAAAAATGGAGCTCTATAGGAGAAAGCCCTGCCTCCAGCTGTTTGCTTAGAAATTCTAGGGACAATTAGGAGGCCTGCATCTTGTGACCGTAGCGTACGTGTAGGTATGTACAGCAGGACCAAATCAGAGAGATAGGTAGGAGCAAGCCCATATAATGCTTTGTAGGTTAGCAGTAAAACCTTGAAATCAACCCTTGCTTTGACAGGAAGCCAGTGTAGAGAGGCTAGCACTGGAGTAATATGATCAATTTTTTTGGTACTAGTCAGGATTCTAGCAGCCGTATTTAGCACTAACTGAAGTTTATTTAGTGCTTTATACCTACTTCCGGGTTGGAGCGAGAAGTCGCATCCGCACTTCGGTCTGCAGGTAGTATAACTTTTCATTACATTTCATTATAGTACAACGGTTTGATTTGTCTAATCTTAGCAATTTCTTCTTAGCTAGCTACATAGCCGTCTTTGTATCAAAGATAATTGCGTAATTATCGTATTTCGTCGTCCTAACGTAGTCTACACTGCTATCTGCCCAGCAGCTAGCCAGCTAGCTAACGTCCACCGGCTACCGAATAGCAGCACTGTAGGAACTATTACCCTCAACTGAACGACTTGATTAGTGTAGTGTTAGCTAGCTACATAGTTGTCTTTGCTGTCTTCGTATCCAAGATAATTGTGTAGTTTAGAGTGTGTAGTTTTAGAGTGATTATCTTAATTTACCGAGGTTAGCTAGCCAGCTATTTGTCGTCCTTAACGCAGGAGACACTGCTAGCTAGCCAACAGCTAGCCAACGTCTACCGAATAGAACTCAACAACCCGGTCGCATTCCGCCTCGCTCCACAGGTAGTATCACATTTTCATTTAATTTCATTACAGTACAACGGTTTGATTTGTTGATCGTAGCTAGCTACATAGCTAGCTACATAGCCGTCACTGTATCAAAGATAATTGTGTAGTCTAGAGCGATTTTCTAGGTTAGCTAGCCAGCTATTGTCGTTCTTTTAACGCAACGTAACGTAATCAACACTGCTAGCTAGCCAGCTAGCCCCCGAATCAACAACGCAGCCACTGCCAGCTAGCCTACAAAGTCAACAACGCAGCCACTGCCAGCTAGCCTACTTCAGCAGTACTGCATAATTTTAATCATTTTAGTCAATAAGATTCTTGCTACGTAAGCTCAACTTTCTGAACATTCGAGACGTGTAGTCCACTTGTCATTCCAATCTCCTTTGCATTAGCGTAGCCTCTTCTGTAGCCTGTCAACTATGTGTCTGTCTATCCCTGTTCTCTCCTCTCTGCACAGACCATACAAACGCTCCACACCCGCGTGGGCCGCGCCACCCTAATCTGGTGGTCCCAGCGCGCACGACCCACGTGGAGTTCCAAGTCTCCGGTAGCCTCTGGAACTGCCGATCTGCGGCCAACAAGGCAGAGTTCATCTCAGCCTATGCCTCCCTCCAGTCCCTCGACTTCTTGGCACTGACGGAAACATGGATCACCACAGATAACACTGCTACTCCGACTGCTCTCTCTTCGTCCGCCCACGTGTTCTCGCACACCCCGAGAGCTTCTGGTCAGCGGGGTGGTGGCACCGGGATCCTCATCTCTCCCAAGTGGTCATTCTCTCTTTCTCCCCTTACCCATCTGTCTATCGCCTCCTTTGAATTCCATGCTGTCACAGTTACCAGCCCTTTCAAGCTTAACATCCTTATCATTTATCGCCCTCCAGGTTCCCTCGGAGAGTTCATCAATGAGCTTGATGCCTTGATAAGCTCCTTTCCTGAGGACGGCTCACCTCTCACAGTTCTAGGCGACTTTAACCTCCCCACGTCTACCCTTGACTCATTCCTCTCTGCCTCCTTCTTTCCACTCCTCTCCTCTTTGACCTCACCCTCTCACCTTCCCCCTACTCACAAGGCAGGCAATACGCTCGACCTCATCTTTACTAGATGCTGTTCTTCCACTAACCTCATTGCAACTCCCATCCAAGTCTCCGACCACTACCTTGTATCCTTTTCCCTCTCGCTCTCATCCAACACTTCCCACACTGCCCCTACTCGGATGGTATCGCGCCGTCCCAACCTTCGCTCTCTCTCCCCCGCTACTCTCTCCTCTTCCATCCTATCATCTCTTCCTCTGCTCAAACCTTCTCCAACCTATCTCCTGATTCTGCCTCCTCAACCCTCCTCTCCTCCCTTTCTGCATCCTTTGACTCTCTATGTCCCCTATCCTCCAGGCCGGCTCGGTCCTCCCCTCCCGCTCCGTGGCTCGACGACTCATTGCGAGCTCACAGAACAGGGCTCCGGGCAGCCGAGCGGAAATGGAGGAAAACTCGCCTCCCTGCGGACCTGGCATCCTTTCACTCCCTCCTCTCTACATTTTCCTCTTCTGTCTCTGCTGCTAAAGCCACTTTCTACCACTCTAAATTCCAAGCATCTGCCTCTAACCCTAGGAAGCTCTTTGCCACCTTCTCCTCCCTCCTGAATCCTCCTTCCCCCCCTCCCTCTCTGCAGATGACTTCGTCAACCATTTTGAAAAGAAGGTCGACGACATCCGATCCTCGTTTGCTAAGTCAAACGACACCGCTGGTTCTGCTCACACTGCCCTACCCTGTGCTCTGACCTCTTTCTCCCTCTCTCTCCAGATGAAATCTCGCGTCTTGTGACGGCCGGCCGCCCAACAACCTTCCCGCTTGACCCTATCCCCTCCTCTCTTCTCCAGACCATTTCCGGAGACCTTCTCCCTTACCTCACCTCGCTCATCAACTCATCCCTGACCGCTGGCTACGTCCCTTCTGTCTTCAAGAGAGCGAGAGTTGCACCCCTTCTGAAAAAACCTACACTCGATCCCTCCGATGTCAACAACTACAGACCAGTATCCCTTCTTTCTTTTCTCTCCAAAACTCTTGAACGTGCCGTCCTTGGCCAGCTCTCCCGCTATCTCTCTCAGAATGACCTTCTTGATCCAAATCAGTCAGGTTTCAAGACTAGTCATTCAACTGAGACTGCTCTTCTCTGTATCACGGAGGCGCTCCGCACTGCTAAAGCTAACTCTCTCTCCTCTGCTCGTCCTTCTAGACCTATCGGCTGCCTTCGATACTGTGAACCATCAGATCCTCCTCTCCACCCTCTCCGAGTTGGGCATCTCCGGCGCGGCCCACGCTTGGATTGCGTCCTACCTGACAGGTCGCTCCTACCAGGTGGCGTGGCAAGAATCTGTCTCCTCACCACGTGCTCACCACTGGTGTCCCCCAGGGCTCTGTTCTAGGCCCTCTCCTATTCTCGCTATACACCAAGTCACTTGGCTCTGTCATAACCTCACATGGTCTCTCCTATCATTGCTATGCAGACGACACACAATTAATCTTCTCCTTTCCCCTTCTGATGACCAGGTGGCGAATCGCATCTCTGCATGTCTGGCAGACATATCAGTGTGGATGACGGATCACCACCTCAAGCTGAACCTCGGCAAGACGGAGCTGCTCTTCCTCCCGGGGAAGGACTGCCCGTTCCATGATCTCGCCATCACGGTTGACAACTCCACTGTGTCCTCCTCCCAGAGCGCTAAGAACCTTGGCGTGATCCTGGACAACACCCTGTCGTTCTCAACTAACATCAAGGCGGTGGCCCTTTCCTGTAGGTTCATGCTCTACAACATCCGCAGAGTACGACCCTGCCTCACACAGGAAGCAGCGCAGGTCCTAATCCAGGCACTTGTCATCTCCCGTCTGGATTACTGCAACTCGCTGTTGGCTGGGCTCCCTGCTTGTGCCATTAAACCCCTACAACTCATCCAGAACGCCGCAGCCCGTCTGGTGTTCAACCTTCCCAAGTTCTCTCACGTCACCCCGCTCCTCCGCTCTCTCCACTGGCTTCCAGTTGAAGCTCGCATCCGCTACAAGACCATGGTGCTTGGATACGGAGCTGTGAGGGGAACGTCACCTCAGTACCTCCAGGCTCTGATCAGGCCCTACACCCAAACAAGGGCACTGCGTTCATCCACCTCTGGCCTGCTCGCCTCCCTACCACTGAGGAAGTACAGTTTCCGCTCAGCCCAGTCAAAACTGTTTGCTGCTCTGGCCCCCCAATGGTGGAACAAACTCCCTCACGACGCCAGGACAGCGGAGTCAATCACCACCTTCCGGAGACACCTGAAACCCCACCTCTTTAAGGAATACCTAGGATAGGATAAAGTAATCCTTCTCACCCCCCCTTAAAAGATTTAGATGCACTATTGTAAAGTGGCTGTTCCACTGGATGTCATAAGGTGAATGCACCAATTTGTAAGTCGCTCTGGATAAGAGCGTCTGCTAAATGACTTAAATGTAAATGTAAATCCGGGTAGCCGGAAAGTTGAGCATTGCAGTAGTCTAACCTAGAAGTGACAAAAGCATGGATTAATTTTTCTGTATAATTTTTGGACAGAAAGTTTCTGATTTTTGCAATATTACGTAGACTGAAAAAAGCTGTCCTCGAAATGGTCTTGATATGTTCTTCAAAAGAGAGATCAGGGTCCAGAGTAACGCCGAGGTCCTTCACAGTTTTATTTGAGACGACAGTCCAACCATTAAGATTAATTGTCAGATTCAACAGAAGATCTCTTTGTTTCTTGGGACCTAGAACAAGCATTTCTGTTTTGTCCGAGTTTAAAAGTACACACGCGCAATATTCCTCAAAGGGACTGGACCCGTCCTCTTTTCCTTATTTATGTTCTCTCTCCTCTCTCTCCTCTCTCTCTCTCATATATGACTTTGCTTCAACTATTTCAGGTCAATTGGGATCAAATTATTTCCCCAGTATCAGCAATATTGGGGTGAAAAACATATTCTGAACCATTTCTTCTGACATTTACTAGATGTTGTGAGGACAAACCATGTGTCTCTTGTCCACACTAAAGTATACTACTACCCAACTATCAGTTTGTTTCTGCAAAATATAAAACTAGCAATGTTATGTATCAGTATGTGTATGTTTAGGTAATTTCACCTTTGACATTTGGTCATTTAAAACATCACAATCACTCTGGGTTAGCCAGCTGATTTGATATTCTCCCCTACTGATTATTGATGGCTGCCCGCCTGGCTTTAGCATGCTAGGCTATTGTCTCCATTGCAGATGAATAGCCCTGAATAGTGTTTCGAGCCAGCCAAGTTAGCAGATGATGCCAATTCTCCCATTAGCACTGAAGCCAGAGAGCCTCTCTCACAAAAGGGGTTAATTTGCGGCATCATGGTGGCTGTTATAGATAGATTAGATTAACGAGACCCTGCATCATATGTCAGCCATGGAGAGGATTGAACCCAACAGAAATGCATCTACAGCCCCAGAATTAGGTCAGCAACACGCAAGCAGCATGCAGCTTAGGGAGAATATAAACGGATAATAAAATCATGATGGGGATAACTTTAGCATGCATAAAACCCAATATGGGTCAATGGAAACTGAGTCAGAGCAGGAGCATGGAGTCAGCTTCCAAAGGCCATGCGTGATTGGAGTTATTGGCTTATTGGCTACTGGCGAGATCAGACGCTAGGGTTTATAGTCTCTCTAAGATTCTTGGTAGTACATTTACATGCTGGATCGTGGAAAACTAAATGTGTTCTAATTTGTCATTTTATGTGATAGATTAGTGGTGTTCCTAACAATAATTTAACACAAATTACTGCTTGGGGACATCATGTATGTATGTTCTTAATAGATGCGTGAGAGGGAGTGCTGACAACAGAAGCAGATAACTAGATTATATGAATCAGTGTGATTACTGCCAGTGCCAGCCTGCTGCGTGCCCTGTACCAAACAATAGGCACAACAGTCAGTAGTCACGATTGCCTTTGTTTTTGTGCAGAACACCCCTCAAGATTACTCAGAAGACTAATGAGTGGGTAGATTATACACACTTTCTTTCTCGCTCTCTTCTCTCCTCACCTGCTCTTTTTCAAGGTTCCCTCAGGTCACTTGCCTGGTTAAAGAACGATTGAAGGATTGTTATGTTTCGTTCTTTTTTGTAGGTCACTAGCTTTACCAAAGCTGTGTCCGTACCCTTTCTATAGACTACAGCACTAAATCATAAGGTATTGTCAACCTATCTCTGCAGAGTATACAGACAACTGTTCAGTGTACTTGTTCTTTAATCAATTCTAAAGAGACATAGCACCACTGGCCTGTAGCTACATAAACATTTCATAACCCCACTACAGTTCTATAGCATAGCCAACTGATTGATGACATACCTTACTGGATGACTGCACCCCTGACTCCCTCCTCCTCTTCTCCCCACCCAATCACAACTCAGGAATGTTAACCTGGAGCGTTGTAGATGACGAATACCCAAGAGGTCAGGACACCTGTCATAGGGAATAGACGGCCCCATTGTTCCAACTGACCAATGGAAAGCCAGGGATATAAACTGGTGGAGTGTGTATGTATGGATGAAGTGTACATACATGAAGGCTTTTTGGTCACTGCATATATACTTTCAATGCCTAGCAACAGTGGTCCTCTTCTTCCTAAATTTGACTCTTTCTTGGCCCTTTGTTGAGTGTAATTTCGGTATATTGCCCTCACCCCCCCGCCCTCTCTAACATAATGAAGCTGTAGGTACTAAACACATTTTCTTAAGAGCAGGTAATGACTATTATGTTGTAAAAAAATAGGGGTCTCTGTGAAGAGGCCATAAGGAGATACACAGGTCAGACTGTTTGCTGAGGCACGTCAGAAGTGTGTGTGTGTGTGTGTGTGTGTGTGTGTGTGTGTGTGTGTGGGGAGACAATAATTTGGAATATTTGTCTAATTTTGACGTCCATATCAATATATTGTTGCATAGGGCGACAGACACAATAACATACCAGACACAATAACATGCCAGACACAATAACATACCAGACACAATAACATACCAAACACATACTGTTGAAGTCGGACGTTTACATACACCTTGGCCAAATACGTTTAAACTCGGTTTTTTGACAATTCCTGACATTTAATCCTAGTAAAATTTAAGGTCAGTTAGGATCAGCACTTTATTTTAAGAATGTGAAATGTCAGAATAGTAGTAGAGAGAATTATTTATTTCAGCTTTGATTTCTTTCATCACATTTCCAGTGGGTCAGAAGTTAACATGCACTCAATTAGTATTTGGTAGCACTGCCTTTAAATTGTTGAACTTGGGTCAAAAGTTTCAGGTAGCCTTCCACAAGCTTCCCACAATAAGTTGGGTGAATTTTGGCCCATTCTTCCTGACAGAGCTGGTGTAACCGAGTCAGGTTTGTATGCCTCCATGCTCTCACACGCTTTTTCAGTTCTGCCCACAAATTGTCTATAGGATTGAGGTCAGGGATTTATGATAGCCACTCCAATACCTTGACTTTGTTGTCCTTAAGCCATTTTGCCACAACTTTGGAAGTATGCTTGGGGTCATTGTCCATTTGGAAGACCCATTTGCGACCAAGCTTTAACTTCCTGACTGATGTCTTGAGATGTTGCTTCAATTTATTCACGTAATTTTCCTGCCTCATGAAGACATCTATTTTGTGAATTGCACCAGTCCCTCCTGCAGCAAAGCACCCCCACAACATGATGCTGCCACTCCCGTGCTTCACGGTTGGGAGGGTGTTCTTCGGCTTGCAAGCCTCCCCCTTTTTCCTATAAACATAATGATGGTCATTATGGCCAAACGGTTCTATTTTTGTATCATCAGACCAGAGGACATTTCTCCAAAATTACGATCTTTGTCCCCATGTGCAGTTGCAAACCGTAGTTTGGCTTTTTTATGGCGGTTTTGGAGCAGTGACTTTTTCCTTGCTGAGTTGCCTTCAGGTTATGTTTTACTGTGGATATAGATACTTTTGTATCTGTTTCCTCCAGCATCTTCAAACGGTCCTTTGCTGTTGTTCTGGGATTGATTTGTACTTTTCGCACCAAAGTACGTTCATCTCTAAGAGACAGAACGACAGAATCTCCTTCCTGAGTGGTATGACGGCTGCGTGGTCCCATGGTGTTTATACTTGCGTACTATTGTTTGTACAGATGAACGTGGTACTTTCAGGTGTTTGGAAATTGCTCTCAAGGATGAACCAGACTTGTGGAGGTCTACCATTTTTTTTCTGAGACCTTGGCTGATTTCTTTTAATTTTCCCATGACGTCAAGCAGAGAGGCACTGAGTTTGAAGGTAGGCCTTGAAATACATCCACAGGTACACCTCCAAATGACTCAAATTATGTCAATTAGCCTATCAGAAGCTTCTAAGCCATGACACAATTTTCTGGAATTTTCCAAGCTGTTTAAAGGCACAGTCAATTTAGTGTATGTTCTGACCCACTTGAAATGTGATGCTGTGAATTATAAGTGAAATAATCTGTCTGTAAACAATTGTTGGAAAAATGACTTGTCATGCACAAAGTAGATGTCCTAACCGACTTGCCAAAACTATAGTTTGTTAACAAGACATTTGTGGAGTGGTTGAAAAACGAGTTTTAATGACTCCAACCTAAGTGTATGTAAACTTCCTACTTCAACTGGAAGCCCATACCAACCTGTGTGTAACCCAGTAATGCACAAACACACAGCAGTGATAATATCTTGATCCCCCTGTGACTGAGTGATGAGTCCTGTCCTTTTGTCTGTCGTGTCCAGGCAGTGACTCACCTCACCTTTTTGTCTTTTATGTGACTCTACCTGTCTCCTGCCCTCTTCCAGTTCCTAGGCTGGGCATAATAACAACCAGACACCCATGAGCAGAGACTTACAGGCTAATGGTACTTACATGTAAACCACATGTCTTTATAAACTTTCCCTCAGCAGATTAACTCTGGCATGTCAAGAACATAGGTTATGTTATATTTACTGCCTGGATAGCAGACAAAAAAGTCATTGCTGGTTCCATATCAAAAGATTTATGATTTTTCCTTTCATTTCGCGGGGCCATAAAACTTCAGTGATGGATAAACACTTTTAGGAAGGAGACAGAGGGAGAGTGAAGAGTTCATCCTACAGATGGACATAAACAAGTTAGAGAGATGGATAGGGTGAGAGGTAGACGAAGGGAGATGGAGAGGGTGAGAGGGGAGAGTGGCAGACATAGGGAGTGAGAGGAGAGCTTTATAGCTTCAGACAGTTATGGAAGAAAGCCAACACAGCCCCCTTAAACCCTGAGCTTATAGAGTGAAAGATGATATTCAATAAATGTTTGTCCCCGAGAACAAGTCATTGGCAATAATTACAAGTTACAATGACGTACATACACAGATGCAATTACAATGACGTACATACACAGATGCACAAAGACTGACAGACATAGGGGAGGAAGTTTGAGTTTCTGAGTGAGAGATGAAGCAAGAAACAATAGATGTTAGCCTGGCTAGCAGCTTAGCTTGCTATTATGCATGCTGTGATAAAACAATTTCCCAAGTTAGGATTAATGAAGTAATACTCCACTCTCCTCTCTATTAGCAAGCTGCTAGTTCATATCCATAGGTTTCAACAGCAGCCAGAGACTCATTAACCCCTTGTAGCCCTGCCTGCTCCTCTCATTATGTGCTAATCAGGTTGGCTAGCCTAGTGCTATTCAAACAATCACCGTGTTGCCTGAGGACACGCTCTGTCTAACGGTCTAGCTCTCCTGCGGGAAAATAATTTGAATAGTTTTAAGTAAAAACACAGTGTTGTGGTGGGGTGACTGTGGGCCCTGGTTGGCCCAGACAAACAGATATCTAATTGGTTGTATTCTTACCTTCTCCCTTTAAACTCATTGTTAGCATGACTTGTCAGCTGACTGCTAGGGATTAATAAAGCTTCAGTGGGCCATGATCCCATTAGCAAAGAAGACCAGAGCAAAGGTTGTTGTTTTAAAATGTGGTGTGAAGGGCTGCTGGTGCTGCTACATTATGAGGCTGTTTAGATTGAGTTTTGTGTGCATGTGTGTGTAAGGATATTTTCTTTAACATAATTCCATGCATTTGGTGAAACTCTGTCCTAACTTAAGGTAGAGAAAATCCCCATCATGATAAATGACTACATAAACTACATAAATGTACTACATAAACAAATACATTGCCTCTTAGCGTGCTGATAGGAGTTCAATTCTTACATATACACACTCATTGCTTTCATAAACTATTGAAATTGGAGAACATAAACGTATGCATGTTGTGATAAGTTTTCTAACACTAATGGTACTTAATCAACAAAGTATACATAGAACTAAGTAGTCTCACGTTTCATCAAAATATGTCCGTCTTTCCCAGAGAGACCTTTTCTCTTGCAACATCTCTCTCAGAGAAGAGGTTAACTCATGCAAAGACTGACTGGTTAAGGCCAAGTGTTCGGTTATTTTTGACTAGTGTACTTTCAGTGATTTTAAATGTATGTATTGAGAAACTTTATGAACTGTGAATAATATTCAGATACTCAGGTGGTCTTGGCAAACTTTCCCTCCATGTTCATTGTGTAGTGTTCTCAGGGGGACCTTGGCTCTAGGGTTAGAAACCTTGGCTTCATTACCATATAATTACATAGTCATGTCAGTGTGTATGTTTGCATCATGACAACACACTAACAAAGGCCTGCTATCATAAATAGCTCTCATGTGTGACAGAATTACAGTATATCTCGAGCCAGCCTCTTTCTGTCAGCATATCTGACACTCAAGCTTGCATAAAGTGTGGCATGCAGCTCTTTCCCTCAGCCGAAACCTTCTGACATGTTGACCACACCAAAATAAATGTACACATATGTACATGTTATTCAATCATTGACACCCACACTGCTCACGCGCGTCAATGAGCGTCTGCGTAGCCAGGCGCTAAAATATAACTTAGTTCTATTTGTGACGCTTGACACGCTGTATGTCACGCCTCTCCCTCTTCCTCATTGTTTTTTAGGAGCGTATATCCACGTGGGTGATTGAAAGATGAACTGAGGTCCACACTCCAGTCCAGTTGGTGGTGGTAATGTACCTTAAAGTTGGTTGCCGACCGCCATATAAAGTCCAAGAAGAAGAAGAAGAAGAAGCCTGAAGGAGGAGAGATTCCTAGAAACTAACTTGGTTTACCCTTTTATCTGTGGATTAATTGTCGGAGTAGAGGACCTTGTGCATTTCAGGTAAAATAACGACCTAATGTTTATATCCCAGGACAAATTAGATAGCAACAGCAAGCTAGCTAGCTAAATTACCATACATGTTTAATGCTTTTCGACCTGTCCCCAAATTAATATAGTTGGTTAAGAGTTTGTTTTAATATTTCAACCTGCGTGTCCTGATCGCGTCTGGTGTGGGTGGACAAAATCAACATGCGCACGATGGTGCACGTGCGGTCTAGTCAGCATGTTAGCCATAAAATCCAAATGAGGCTGAACCCTGACACACATTTCCTAACTCCTGCCTAGGTCTGCAACAATTATCGTGTAACAGTGTAACTGACAATTATGGACATTGGGCCTCAGGACTACCTGACATGATGACTCCTTGCTGTCCCCAGTCCACCTGGCCGTGCTGCTGCTCCAGTTTCAACTGTTCTGCCTTATTATTATTCAACCATGCTGGTCATTTATGAACATTTGAACATCTTGGCCATGTTCTGTTATAATCTCCACCCGGCACAGCCAGAAGAGGACTGGCCACCCCTCATAGCCTGGTTCCTCTCTAGGTTTCTTCCTAGGTTTTGGCCTTTCTAGGGAGTTTTTCCTAGCCACCGTGCTTCTACACCTGCATTGCTTGCTGTTTGGGGTTTTAGGCTGGGTTTCTGTACAGCACTTTGAGATATCAGCTGATGTACGAAGGGCTATATAAATACATTTGATTTGATTTTGATTTGATTTGGACAATAACCATATGTTAATTTTAGGGTGCAGAGCAAAGGAGAGAGAGAAGAAGGGGTAAGGATGGAGGTATGGAGGGAGAGAGGGGGAAGAAAGACAGGGTAAGCAGGGAGAGATAAGGGAGAGCACATTTTTGACTGCGCTCTACAGGGATGGTTTCCTATATCTTTCTCAGTGTGTTTTGGTTTCCACACCAAACCTCCTTAACCATGGCTGCCAGTCTGACATTTTGTTGGTGGTAGGCAGGAAGGGGTGGAATCCCCTAATCCTCTCTGCTGACAGACAGGTTTACAGACACAGGATGTGTTTTATTACCCGTTTTTTTGTGCCAACAGACTGGCTGTCCGACCTGGCGCATGTTCAGTAAGACATTGCAACGTTCTGTATTGTATAGTACATGTATGTAAACACACACACACATACAGTACCTGGAGACAGACGCATACACACAAACGCACTGAGTATATAAACCATTAAGAACACCTGCCCTTTCCACTACATAGACTGACCAGGTGAATCCAGGTGAAAGCTATGATTCCTTATTGATTTCACTTGTTAAATCTACTTCAATGTAGATGAAGGGGAGGAGAAAGGTTAAAGAAGGATTTTTAAGACTTGAGACATTGTCTATGTGTGTGTATATTCAGAGGGTGAATGGGCAAGACAAAATATTTAAGGTGCCTTCGAACGGGGTATGGTAGTAGGTGCCAGGTGCACCAGTTTGTGTCAAGAATTGCAATGCTGCTGGGTTTTTTCACGCTCAACAGTTTTCTGTGTGTTTCAAGAATGGTCCACCACCCAAAGGACATCCAGCTAACTTGACACAACTGTGGGAAGCATTGGAGTCAACATGGGCCAGCATCCCTGCGGAACACTTTCGACACCTTGTAGAGTCCATGCTCCGGCGAATTGAGGCTGTTCTGAGGGTTAAAGGGGGTGGTGCAACTCAATATGAGGAAGCTGTTCCTAATGTATGGTATACTCTGTACAGTACACACACTACCTGACAGACAGATACAAAGCGCATACTCTCAGCCCAACAAGTGTGACTTGCATGAGAGTGGGCAGTGCCAAACCAGAAGACAAGCACTGCTTGTCTTTACTATCATGAGTTTTGTGGTTCTTGGGACAAAACAATTACATTTATTTTATAGACAGTTTGAATGGGCATTGAATCAGTGCTTGGTGTGAAGGAGCCCATGGACAGGGAGCAGCCCTGAGTGACACTGACAGACTCAGTCTACACTGTTTGTTATTCTGACCTCCGCCTTTAGCCGTCAGTCTGTCTAGGTTGCCGCAGCACTGAACTGTCTGACTGCAGTGTTTAGTCTGGACATCACAAAGAGGCTTAAGTGATCCACTGTCTCCACTCCCTCTCCTCTCTCTGTCCTCTCTCATCTACAAGCATAAATGGGAGGAGAGGTTGAGATAAGGCAATAGAGGACACAGAGAGGGGAGAAGAGCGATTGAAGAGCTGACTGGCTATAGAGGAGTTCAATGAGAATTCACACAGAGGTGGAGAAGAGTAACGTGGAATTTGGAGATAGTGAGTAATATGTTAAGTGACAGCATTCAAAACAGATATCTGCAATGACAAAGCTTGTCTATTTGTGTGTGTATGCTGTGTATGCTGTGCGTGTGTAGGTTGCAAAGCAGTGACACACACTGCCCCCCCCCCCCCCTCACATGCACAATCATCACCCCACAACTCTGCTGACCACATTGGGGAGGGTGACAGGGCAACGAAGGGCGGGGGCGGCGAAGGGAGGGGGTGTTGGAGATTAGTGATGATTTGCTCCCTGCTTCCCTCCTTTTTAAAATCTGTATGGAGGATGCCCCAAACCCCACCCCCTACCCCCTGAGCCCCTCCCCCTCCCCCTGGCCTGTGTGTGTGAGCAGATCTTCCACCTGACAGAATGCTGAGCTGAGAGGGATGGACAGAGCTAGCCTGTACAGAGGAGCACAATGCCTGACTCACCCATCCACACTGGGGCTACTCTGGATGGGACAACATGCATGGAGCAGCCAGGAGAAAGCTAGGCCAGCCAAAGAGCGGAGAAGTGATTCGATTAGCCAGGCTTTCTCCATCTACAAATGAAAGACTGAGTAATACCGCTCAGCTTCAGATATCCTCTCACTACCTGTTTGCTACCAGGACCTGAGGCAGCACACACCCAGACACTTGTTGATGTGAATGTGTAGGTAGGGCACGTCTGAGACCGAGAGGGAAGGAGAGAGGTGAGAAAGAGAAAAAGAAGAGAGATACATAAGTCAAGTTAGACAAACTTGCTGTATCTCAACTACACACAGAAACTCAGACATACACCCAGTGAGGCGATGCCACTGGGACAGAAAAGGTTTGACATGGAGCTATTACTGGGAGACGGCAATCCTGAAGATCCTAAGAGGGACAGGTCTAGGAGCTGTGTAGAGTTCTACCAGGTTAAAGTGAGTCAAAAACCAGACTACGTTACCTTACCTTACCTTACCTTACCTTACCTAATTGTTATTTTCTACCCTCTGGACAAACTTGTTCATGCTTCGTAATGGGGTATAATTCAACAATGGTGGCAGGGGCCTTGGAAATGTGGGCTCAGGCATGTGTTTTTAGATGACGCGTGCCGTGAATAAGAAACCTGTTGATCCAGTCTGGCTCACTAGCTGTGGAATTTGTAGTGTTTCTTTTGGGTTAACATAGTTATCATGTGAAGTACTTTGTTCATTTCAGATAGATGGCTTTGGCTATCTTCTACCTCTAGACATGATATCCATAACATCATGTCAGCCTCAATTAATATTTGGCATATACAGTATCTTTGCCATACACTGTAATATGTGGTTTAGTGTTCCCTGTGACAATCTGTGACCTTGCGATGTACACTCAGTGGCCAGTTTATTAGGAACACCACCATGTTCACAAATGGTTTGCTACTACAGATACTGAGTCACGTGGCCATGGCTTGTTATATAGAGCAGGCAGACAGGCATTAAGGCATTCAGTTACTGTTCGATTGAACGCTAGAATGGACAAAAGGAGTGACCTACGTGACTTTGAGCGTGATATGATCGTCGGTGTCAGGCGCGCCTGTTCCAATATCTCAGAAATGGCCGGCCTCCTGGGCTTTTCATGCACGACAGTGTCTGACGTTTACTGAGAATGGTGTAACAACTAATTGATTAGAGAGGTCGAAAGAGACTGGCAAGAATCGTGCCAGCTAACAGGCAGGACACAAACAGGCAAATAACGGTGCAGTACAACAGTGGTGTGCAGAACGGCATAACGGAACGCACAACTCTTCGGTCCTTGTCACGGATGGTCTATTGCAGCAGACGACCACACCGGGTTCCGGTCCTATTAGCTAAAAACAAGAGGAAGTTGCTCCAGGGGCATGCCATCACCAACATAGGAAAATTGAGTGGAAATACTTTGCCTGGTCTGACGAATCCTGGTTCCAGTTGCATGAGCTAGTGGCAGAGTCAGGATTTGGCGTAAACAACATCCTGCCTAGTGTCAATGGTACAGGCTGGTGGTGGTGTTGTAATGGTGTGGGGAATGTTTTCCTGGCACATGTTAGGTCCCTTGATGGGGTAGCAGGTAGCCTAGTGGTTAGAGCGATGGGCCAGTAACCGAAGGTTGCTGGATTGAATCCCTGAGCTGACAAGGTAAAAATCTGTCATTCTGCCCCTGAGCCAGGCTGTTAATCCACTGTTCCCTGGGCACCGAAGACGTGGATGTCGATTTAAGGAAGCCCCCCAAACCTCTCTGATTCAGAGGGGTTGGGTTAAATGCGGAAGACACATTTCAGTTGAAGGCATTCAGTTGTACAACAGACTAGGTATCCCCCTTTGATACCAATTGAGCAACCCTTGAATACCACTACACCTTGTAGAATCAATTCCAAGAAGAATTCAGGCTGTTCTGGAGGCAAAGAGGTGTCCGACATGATACTAGATGGGTGTACCTAATAAACTGTCCGCTGAGTGTATATGTACAGTATGTGACCGATTTGGTGCCGGTGCAGACATTTACCCAGAGCCCCATGACTATGGCAGTCTCTCTGATGGTAGTTCACAGGGTTACAGTAAAGCGTCAGCCGCCTTCAATTGAGCTTGGTAGCAGACGGTTAGGTGTGTGTGTGTGTGTGTGTGTGTGAGAGAGAGAGTAGAACCAGGGGGAATGCTGGTAATGAAACACCAGAGACCTATAATGTCAAAATCATGCTGGAGACTTTTTGGTTTGGAATTGATTAGCTATATATTGACACCATGTGAGTACTAACAGTATAACACTGATCAGGAGTGTTGGGGGGCATAAAACAGGAACGTGCTATAGGTCTTCCATACGTTTTACATTCCAGTAAACATTTACTATAAAGTAAATGTAAGTGTGGATTGCATGTGTTAATGCATGTGCATTGTCTCTCTATCTTACACACACACACACACACACACACACACACACACACACACACACACACACACAGCCTAATGTGTGTAGATAAACAAACACTCACACACACAACAAGTAGAGTGCATGGGGGGGGGTCCAATTGTTGCCTAACACTAATACTGTAACAAATATTTTCCCATGTATGGTCATTTTGTATCTCACTGTGGATTTACATTATATCTCACTAGACATATTTTATTATCTCTCTTCAACATCAGATTTGCTACTTTTTGCTGTTAATAAGGATCCACCCCTTTTTTTAAAATGTTCACCTAAAATGACTTATCCAAATCTAACTGCCTGTAGCTCAGGACCTGAAGCAAGGATATGCATGTTCTTGATACCAATTGAAAGGAAACGCTTTGAAGCTTGTAGGAATGTGAAATTAATTTAATAGAATATAACACATTAGATCTGGTAAAAGATAATACAAAAAACGTTTAAAATATTTTTTCTGTACCATCATCTTTCAAATGTAAGAGAAAGGCCATAATGTATTATTCCAGCCCAGGTGCAATTTAGATTTTGTCCACTAGATGACAAAAGTGTATGTGCAAAATGTTATACTGATCCAATGAACCATTGTATTTCTGTTCAAATTGTTGTATCAAGACTGCCCAAATTTGCCCCTTATTTTTTAAGGAACACAGTCCGGCTTTAAATGTGCTCTTGAAAGTTGAAATAGTAGAATGCACAAGGTGCAATTTCTAAATTGGGTAGTGCATTATCAGTTCCTCTTGTCATGTTAGTCATTGCATACCTTAGAGAGCTATGTATAAATTGTCAGAAATGTCCAAATCAAGTAGCCCATGTCAGCAAACTTTTTTTTATTTAGGTTTTTTAGCCCATAGATATTGTTGTCACTCAAATGAATCACATGAATACACATTAGACATTGAAAAATGTATAGAATTGCAAGAAAATGTGCTTTAAAACTGAAAAATGTTCTTTGCACCCATGACAAAGTGTTTAGAATTGCAGAAAATAAGCTTTAAACCTGCAAAATTCTCTCCACCAACAAAAGGGGTGTGAAAGGTTTGTGTGGCGCGTGCATGCAGGGGGGGAGCAGGATGTTCCCTAATGCCGGAAGGGGGGCCCCGAGTGGAAAAAATCTGGGAACCCCTGTTTTAAGGGAATTATGCGAGAACACTCATTCCATTCACCTAGACGATTTTAGTCAGGCGCCAGCCGAAACAGGGCATGCAGAAGCCTTTACACTGTACCACTCAGAGGGGGGTATGTGGTTTAGATGTCTCAATGACCCTGTGTTTTCAGTTTAAGGAGGAGGTGAACGATGAAGGTATGGGAACAATGGAGGTATGGAGGTATGATGAAATGGACTCTGACAACTTTTGGACAACAACTTTGAGGACTCTGAGGATGGAGAGCAGAGAGAGGGGCAAGAAGCTGGAGTGGGAGAGAATGGGGGGGTGTGGAGAGGACCTCCCTCTGCTGTTCAACTGCCCTCACAGATGTCCTGAAGACAACACGAGTCAACGTGACTACCTGTTGTGACACAGGCCACTGGAGAAATGGAGAAATACTATCCAGTCCAGTGATGGGCAACTTTAATTGGGGTGGGGGCCACAAAAATTTGAACTTATCATGAGGGGCCGCAGTTGCTTGCGGGTCTGAGTACCCACATCCACCCCCCATCTCACATTTTTGTGGCCGCCCTCTTGACAGCGGAGATGAGAATAAATTAGAGTACATTTTGTGCAGTTCTACAAATTTTGCCGTTTTAAAGCAAGTTTGCTGCAATTCTACACATTTTGCCATGGGACGGAGAGAAGATTCTGCAATTTTATAACACATTTCATGCAATTCTACAAATTGTCATGGGGTGGAGAGGAAAATTAGATGTTTTACAGCTAATGCCCTGCAATTCTACACATTTTGCCATAGGATGGAGCGAAATGTTTACATTTTTAATATGATATCTGAGTGAGACTGACTATCAAAATCAATGGTGGCCCCTCGGCTGGTAATTCGATCATGATAAGTTTAGATAGTTTAGTGGCCAGCTAACTTAGCAATCTAAAAATGTTTTGCTGACATGGGCTAATTGACTATCAGTGACTGACATAACAACAGAAAAACTGATGATGCACAACCAAATTTTGAAATTGCACCTGGTGAATTCTACTATTCTAACTCGCAACACTAAGTTGAGACCCAGAGTTGGGGTCTCAATTTACTGTTACGAGCTGCCAGATGCTCATCCCTGATCTAGTCAATTTTAGATCTTTCATTCTTTCTTTGCAACATGATCTAGGGGTCAGATTGAACAATTAGACACTAAAGAATGAGGAAGAGGGGTATGATGTTTTCTAACTGTGGTTTGGTTTCAATAACTCACACAGTTGTCTTCTATATCTGTTGCTCTGGAAATATTACTCTGGGGCCGATGTCGGTGGGATTGTTTCCACATCGTAGTTGGAATGTTGTGAGCCAAGCTGCTTCAAGATGGCCAAATACATTAGCTGGTTTAGTTGGGCTCTCTGGGTTGCTCCACCTCCCAAGCCATCCATGAAGCAATTAGGTCATTAGGTTGGTTGGGCCACGGTGGCTTCTGCAACTGGGACTCCTGGCTGGGGAATACGGTAGTAAAAATAATACTAATTCTGTTTTAAGCATTAAACCTCCCGCTGTGTGAAACTTCCCTTGCCAGCCTAGCAGTTCATTCAGTGTCAAATTCTTAAAAATAGAACATAACTGACTTTCATGTGCACTTTTGCAGAATTCAGAGAGAGAGCAGAGAATAAAGTTTTCCTTCAAGCACTGGAGCATCTGGTTCATCCAGTTATACTGTTCCATTCTGGGATGTGGCAGATGATGGAGGACAGACAGGACAGCGGGAAGGCAAAAATAGAGACATTTTTATTGAACACAGCAACATTTTGTGGGAGAGAGGGAAATCTTGTTTCAGAGTCTGAAGCCAACCAAAGAGAAGAGAACAACATTAGGTGGTTTATAATTCCTTCAACGGTTCAATGATTAATTAATTAGAACCATATTGCTGACAGTTTTATGTTTACATGGACAGTTGCTTGCTGAGATGCTATATGACTAATTACTTTGCTGTAATTAATATTTGCTTTCAAAGCATGTAAAAGCAAGTTGCTTTGTATCGGGGTGCTTTGTGTCATGATGTCAATTCAATCTCTGAAAGCTAACATAACACAGTGTCTCGATTTGACAAATAATCCCTGTACTGTGCCATGGTTTAAATATTTGTTGGTTTTCCCTTTTCTTCTTAGTCATCTGATTGACACTGCAGATAAATCCTATGGTCAGTTCTTCTGCTGACAGGCAGATTTAAAATGTACAGATATTGTGACAATTGTGCTAGTACGAACTCGTGCTAGTACGAGCAACTGACCCAGTCCACAGAGGAACCTAAATAGTCATCCAGCAGGTGATCCCAATAAGCCCAATCAGGGTCACCTGGATACTAGAAGGAACCCAAGGGTGCTCTCCAGTGGCAACCTCAAGTAGTACACTCAATGGTGATCCCGACGTTCCACCAGGGGTAGCTGAACGTTGACGGAAGTCCCGAATGAGTCCGGAGTCCAAAATGTCCTGGGCCAGAACCCAGGAACCTTCCTCAGGCCTGTAACCCTCCCAGTCCATGAGATACTGAGTGCCTTGCCAGAATTATAGACTGGAGAGGATGCATCACACCGTGTAGGCTGGCTGTCATGCGAGGCGGAGGTGGAGGCCGAGTGGCCAGAACCAGAGGACTGAACACCACAGGCTTGAGTCTGGAGATGTGGTAGGTGGGATGAACCCTCATAGACCAGGGAAGACTAAGGCGATAGGCGACTGGATTGATGCGCCGTAGAACCTCGAATGGACCAACGTACCTGGGAGCCAACTTCCTAGATTCCACACGTAGAGGGAGATTCCTAGTAGACAACCAGACCATCTGGCCTGGACTCAGGAGGGGACTCGGACGGCGATGACGGTTGCCCTGTCGTTGAACCCGAGCTGAGGAGCGCTGACCGAGCCCTCTTCCAGGTCCGGCGGACGGAACCGTCACTTCAATCTCTTGATCTGGGAACAGGGGGGGCTGGTAACCGTACAACACCTGGAATGGTGACAGGCCAGTGGAGGAACACTGGAGAGTGTTGTGTGCATACTCCACCCATGGAAGATGCTGAATGGCGAGGTTGGTGAACACACAGCACCGTAAGGTTGTCTCCAGATCCTGGTTCACCTGCTCAGTTTGAACATTGGACTGAGGGTGATAACCTGAGGACAGACTGGCTGATGACCCCAGAAGAGTACAGAATTCCCCCAAAAATCTGGAGGCAAACTGGGGGGCCCCGGTCGGAGACTATGTCCAGAGGAAGTCTGTGACGGTGGAAAACATGCTGAATACTAGCTGAGCTAGAGCGGAAAGTCTGCTGCCTCCCAATTGTATCGGCTCCTCTAAAGGATATGAAGGAGAACCATAGCCGAATTGAGAACCCTGCCGGGGTACAGGACAAGCAGGCCCAGCATACAGCAGTGGAACAATTGAAGAATCGACTCCCTCAGCGGGGCCGGAAACACTGGAACCAACTAGGAACCCCTCCGTCCTCATGACCACGTTACCGAAGCCGATTGTAAATCTGGATGGCCAATACGATAAGCTCCTCCAGAGTGTCAGGGTTGTCCTGGGAAGACAGTTCGTCCTTGAGAACCTCACTGAGTCCATTCAGAAAGACTGAGTGAAGTGCCTCTATATTCCAACCTCTCTCAGCGGCGAGCATCCAAAAGTCAATCAGCTCTGGCTGCCCTGCCGAATCGCAATGAGTCTTTGAGCAGCGTTCCTGCCACTGACGGGGTGATCAAAAACCCTCATCTCCTGGGTGAAGCTTTGCCAATTGAAACAAATGTCTGATTGCTGCTCCCAGATAGCCGTGGCCCATGCCAGAGCCCGTCCGGAGAGCAAGGAGATGACATATGCCACTCTGGAACGCTCAGTGGGAAACGTTGATGCCTGCAGCTCGAAGACCAATGAACATTGGAACAGGAACCCAGGATACCTCCCAGGATGCCCTTCATAGTGCTCCGGTGGGGAGGAAGATGATGAGCTGGTAGGAAGTGGAGGGTTAGAAACCGCCACAGGTGCAGCAGCAGCAGTTGCTCCCGTCTGTCCCGTCTGCAGAGTGTACACAAGAGTTCCTAAATATCCCGACAATTTCTTCAGCCACGCCTCATGGTGACCAATCACTGTTCCATGGTGAGTGAGAGCCGACCGTAAGAGGTGGAGCTCGGAGTGTCCCTCGGACGACGGAGAAATCTCTGCTGGGTCCATTTTGTGGCCCAGGTCTACTGTGACAATGGTGCTAGTACGAACTTGGACCCACGTGCAGAGAAACACAGCAGGCAGAGGTAAGGGTAAATCGAGAATATTTACTTAAGGTCTTCATAGCAAAACAACAACGCAATGGCACATGAGAACACTGAACAAAACATGAGACCTGAGCAACTGACAAAGTCCACAGAGGAACCTAAATAGTCATCCAGCAGGTGATCCTAATAAGCCCAATCAGGGTCACCTGGATACTAAAAGTAACCCCAGGGTGCCCTCCAGTGGCAACCTCAGGTAGTACACGCAAGGGAGAACCTGACCTGTGACAGATATATCATGTGTCATCAGGGCAGGTCAGGGCTTCGTGTCTTTCTCTGGAGAGAAGTGGCAGAAAGCAAACCCTCGTCTCACATCCATCACACACAAGAAAGAGAGAATGACATTTATTTGCTTTATACCTCCTCTCTCATCTCCCTTTTTCTTCTGTCTTTTCATTTCTTCAATGTTATGAGAGGTAGGTGGTGTAAATAACTTAATGGAAAAAGTCTTACCAGACTTGATACATATTAATCAAACAGGGTTTATTAAAAATAGAAGCTTTCAAAAAAATACAATTTTTTTTAAATTATAATACAATATGCAAAAAAAATAGATGTAGATTTATTAATAACTGCTGTTGATGCCGAAACCGCTTTTTATCGTCTTGAATGGCCTTTTCTATTCAAAATGTTGGAAGCCTTCAACTTTTCAGCTGAAATAATAGATTTCATAAAAATATTATATAAATATCCTAAAGCAAAAATACACAAATAATGTTATCTGATGAATTTGCTTTAGAAAGGGACACAAGACAGGGATGTCCTAGTTTCAGAATACTCTAAAATTGCAGGATATTAAATGTACATGGAAAAAATGTCAATAATGGCAACAACAAAATATAATAACTCATGATCTACAGCTATTCTTTAAGTGGACCACACACATATTAAATACTTAGAATGCTTAATAAGTGACAACAAACAACATGCAGAAAGATAACTTTATCCCATTACACAACAACATAAAAGCAGATCTAATTAAAAGGAACAATCTTCCCAATCTTCCATGTGTAACTCTGTGTTGTCTGTTCACACTGCTATGCTTTATCTTCGCCAGGTCGCAGTTGTAAATGAGAACTTGTTCTCAACTAGCCTACCTGGTTAAATAAAGGTGAAATAAAAAAATAAAATAAACAAATCTTACAAGTAGACTGGACCTAAGCACAGGCTAGATTTCTAAAAAGATGTTTTCACTTTGTCATTATGGGTTATTGTGTGTAGATGGGAGCTTTTGATTTATTCTATAAGTCGAGGAGAATGAATACTGTGTCTCTTGTATGTGTCTCTTGTCTCCTATATGTGACATGGATTTCTGTCATTACTTTTATCTGATAGGCTTCACAGTGCTTAAATTCCTATCTACCGGCTGTATTTTCACTTTATCATCACTACATGATAACAGAGAGCACATAGTCTTTCCACAAGTCTGTCTCATCTGTTGAGGAGAGAGGCAGAGATAGACTGAGGGGAGAGAGGGAAAGAAGCCCTGCTTCTCTTTTGAAAGAGAATATGGAGAGAAACATAGGGGGCCTCCCCCTGATTATTAGAGCTATTTTAGCATGTGAAGGTTAGTTATGTGGCTCCATTATTTCTCCTCAGGACCAGTTTTCCTGCTATGGCAACAAAAGATTTCATTAAATGTGGATGTTTAGCGTGCGTGTTTTTGGCACGAGTCCCACTAATAAATATAACTGTCCATTAGTCTCTCTTGTGACCATCTTCAAAGAGTCCCACTGTTAGATTTCACCAGCCCACACATAGAGGCAGAAAGAGGTTGGACTCACTCTGTGGAGTTGAACTAATACTACCTGACTCAAACGTGACATACAGTACCAGTCAAAAGTTTGGACACAGCTACTCATTCAAGGGTTTTTCTATTTTCTACATTGTAGAATAATAATGAAGACATCAAAACTATGAAATAACACATGGAATCATGTAGTAACCAAAAAAGTGTTAAACAAATCTGAATATATTTTATATTTGAGATTCTTCAAAGTAGCCACCCTTTGCCTTGATGATAGCGTTGCACACTCTTGGCATTCTCACAACCAGCTTAATGAGGTAGTCACCTGGAATGCATTTCAATTAACAGGTGTGCCTTGTTAAAAGTTAATATCTTTCCTTCTTAATGCGTTTGAGCCAATCAGCTGTGTTGTGACAAGGTATGGGTGGTATACAGAAGATAGCCCTATTTGGTAAAAGACCGAGTCCATATTATGGCAAGGACAGCTCAAATAAGCAAAGAGAAATTACATTCCATCATTACCTTAAGACATGAAGTTCAGTCAATCAGGAAAATTTCAAGAACAGAAAGAACAGTTTCTTCAAGTGCAGTCGCAAAAACCATCAAGCTCTATAATGATACTAGCTCTCATGAGGACCGCCACAGGAAAGGAAGACCCAAAGTTACCTCTGCTGGAGAGGATAATTTCATTCGAGTTACCAGCCTCAGAAATTGCAGCCCAAATAAATGCTTCACAGAGTTCAAGTAACCGACGCATCTCAATATCAATTAATCAGAGGAGACTACGTGAATCAGGCCTTCGTGGTTGAATTGCTCCAAAGAACCACTACTGAAGGACACCAATAATAAGAAGAGACTTGCTTGGGCCAAGAAACACGAGTAATGGACATTAGACCAGTGGAAATCTGTAATTTGGACTGATGAGTCCAAATTTGAGGTTTTTGGTTCCAACCGCCGTGCCTTTGTGAGACGCAGAGTAGGTGAACGGATAATCTCTCTTAACCAAATTAACCCAACCTCAACCCAATTGAGATGTTTTGGGATCAGTTGGACCGCAGAGTGAAGGAAAAGCACTCCAGATGAAGCTGGTTGAGAGAATGCTAAGAGTGTGCAAAGCTGTCATCAAGGCAAAGGAAGGGTACTTTGAAGAATCTAAATTCTAAACTATATTTTGATTTGTTTAACACTTTTTTTTGGTTACTACATGATTCCATATGTGTAATTTCATAGTTTTGATGTCTTTACTATTATTCTACAATGTAGAAAATAGTAAAAAATAAAGAAAAACCCTTGAATGAGTAGGTGTGTCCAAACTTTTGACTGGTACTGTATATAAGAGACCCACTCATGCCCATCAGAACCCAAATAGATCTGTGTAGGCTTTTAGGTGCTACAGTCTCTTCTGTTCACACCCCCATAAAATTAATCTGCAGCACCAAAGGCAACACACTCACACATTCTAAACGCAAAGAAAGACACATCTTCTATTCACATTCCAAGGTGCTCTGAGTGAATCCATCTCAAATTCCCACTCTATCTTTTCTTAACTGATAAACAAGGGATATCACCACCACCTAAGTCTTCCCGGAATCTGTAGCAGGTTGCTCTTTGAAAGCAGAAGCTCCTTTTCTGAAACCAAACCTTTTGATCCATCCATCAAGAGCATTACTAATCTTTGACCCTACTGACAGACAAATTGACAAACGCAACACAGTCAATGTACAATCAAATAAAGAATAATTAATTATAAAAATAAATACAAACTTAAATAACGTCTGGCAAACTTCAGTAATGTTTTTTTTTCTTCTCTCTCGTGGACACACTATGTAAACATACTATATACATGTCATGATACAACTGGATGTGTGAGCTAATGAGTAGCATTAGTTCCGGTGCTTTGGACAAATCATGATTTCGCAGGTGTGTTAGCATCTTTCGAATATTGGAAGGGGAGGGGACATTTGGCCCATAGTCTTGCCCACAACTTGCAAAAAGAGGGGATGGAGCTCTTTGTTCCAGTTCCGATCCTCATTCTCACTCTTCTCATAAAACCTTTCTGGCGTTCCACTAGCGACCCACCTCAACAACATCCGGTGAAATTGCAAAGCGTGAAATTCAAATGACAGAAATAGTCATATTTAATATTCATGAAAATACAACTGTCATACATCAGAAAAAAGCTTCACTTCTTGTTAATCCAGCCGCTGTGTCAGATTTCAAAGCGGCTTTACGGCGAAAGCACACCATGCGATTATCTGAGGACAGCGCCCCACACACAAAAGCATTAAAAACATTTTTCAACCAGGCAGGTTAACAATTGTTCAACCAGTCAGAAATAACAATAAAATAAATGCCTTACCTCTGAAGATCTTCTTCTGTTGGCACTCCAAAAGGTCCCAGCTACATCACAAATGGTCCTTTTGTTCGATAAAGTCCTTCTTTATATCTCCCAAAACTCAGTTTAGCTGGTGCGCTTCATTCAATAATCCATCGGTTTCCCTCCTTCAAAATGCATACAAGATGAATCCCAAACGTTACCAATAAACTTCAAAATCAAACAACGTTTATAATCAAACCTCAGGTACCCTAATATGTAAATAAACAATCAAATTTAAGACGGAGAATTATTATTGTCTTTACCGGAGATAAAAACAAAGAACGCGCTCTCATCCACGCGCATGAAAACACTACAGCCAAAATGGGAGCCACTTAGAAAAACTACAAATTCTAGCTAATTTTTCCAAAAACAAGCCTGACACTCTTTCTAAAGACTGTTGACATCTAGTGGAAGCCCTAGGAACTGCAATCTGGGAGGTTTTCCCTTCATATTAAACATGACAGCCATTGGAAACAGTGGTGGGCTGAATTATGTTTTTTTCCCAGATGGTTTGACCGCGGGTTTTTGCCTGCCATATGAGTTCTGTTATACTCACAGACATTATTTTAACAGTTTTAGAAACTTATACCGATTATATGCATATCCTAGCTTCTGGGCCTGAGTAACAGGCAGTTTACTTTGGGCACGCTTTTCATCCAGACGTCAAAATACTGCCCCCTAGCCAAAAGAGGTTATTAACATGTATGAACCCAGAACTTAATCGAGCATCTGACCAATTACACAAGACTTTAGTTCTGGGTTAACAGAGATTAGGGATTTTCTAACCTAAAGTAGCAGTCTTGACGAGAAGATAAAAAAACAGTTGGGAGGTTCTCTTCTGCACTCTTCAACCAATTCAGTAAATGTGGAGGAGGAGTTAAGATGGAGTGTCGCCTTGTTAATGCCCAAAAGCGGAAGTCAAGTCACAGGCCCCTGAACTGGAACATCCGGTTGTTCGGGACATGGCAGAGGCTAGGGTTTTTCTAAATCTAAACACTGTTGAAGTGTGAATCACACACGTTATTGTTTCGACTGCCACCATGGAGCGTGCAACCACATTACTTGAGAAAGAAAACCATGAGTCATTTTCAGGGAAATGATGATGATGATGGTGAAGCGGTGGAGGAGGTTTAGCAATGTCATTACTGTACAAACCTCTTAGATGTCTAGATTGCACTCTCAGCAGATTTTCTGAGAAATGTGCTCCACACACACACACACACACACACACACTGATGGAGTTTATTGTGTCTAACCTCTCATTCATCCCTCCTAGCTCTTCCTGAAAAGCCTCACATAATCCAGTCACATTGGCCGTGTTCCGAAACCTGTCTTTCCTACTGTTTACTAAAACTGCATTCAGTATACTAATCATACTACACACTATTTAGAACATACTGTTTAGTGTAAATGTATGTACTAAGCAACAAATATCAGCATACTAGACTCACCCATACGGAGAATGCGTCCTCTAATGCGCAATTCCGTTGTTTCCCGCCATTCATTCATTTTGGTACAGCGTCCCCATCTCATTATCATGTGGATCTGAAAAGACGACCCTCTTCCTCAATAGTGTGCAGCGAATTCAACTACATGAAAAGATGAAAAGATTATGACGTCCTGACATTTAAAGCATACAACATTTGAGAAATTTCACATACTATAAAACATTCTGTTTTTGCATAAGCCACAAAAGCATACTCATTTTCTATATTTCACATACCAAAAAACATTCTGTTTATGCATACCCAAAATGCTAACTATTTAGAACTCATGTAAGGGTATTCGGACATGGCCACTCTTCTTCCGCCACACAATCATGTCTGTTTCAAACACTCATGTGGCCTACATCCCTTTTTTAAACCGCTGTCTAGTGGCAGCCGCTGATTGGTTGGTTGGAGTTGACAACAAAGCAGCATGACAGAAATATTTTGGCAAGTTTTCGAACTTGTTATTTATAGTTTCTTTATATAAAGTGATCTGTTCATTTGAACAACTGCATAAATACATCTATTTCACTTTTGCATATCAAAAACCGAATGCTCAGTGCTGCACATGCTGCCACTGTTTTGAACAGATTAGATTATACTATTTAGAACGAGCAGCCAGCTCACGTCACAAACGAATGAGTGCCAAAGGGAGAGCTCAATAAGCATGCAGGTACAATAAGTGAAAACACATTATCTAACTGGGGATAGCTAGCTAACATAATGTCACAAATCATGATGCGCTAGCCAAGTAACTTTCCTACTGAAACTATTTCCGAGTTAGTCAGATATTAGTTCAGAAAGACTTGAAATTGGCATGGGAGCTACCTAGCTAGCAAGCTATCAAAGGTACACTAAGTTTGGGGTCACTTAGAAATGTCCTTGTTTTTGAAAGAAAGCACATTTTTGGTTCATTAAAATAACATCAAATTTATCAGAAATACAGTGTAGACATTGTTAATGTTGTAAATGACTTGTAGCTGGAAATGTCCGATTAAAAAAAAATGGAATATCTACATAGGCGTACAGAGGCCTATTATCAGCAACCATCACTCCTGTGTTCCAATGACACGTTGTGTTAGCTAATCCAAGTTTATCATTTTAGAAGGATAATTGATCATTAGAAAACCCTTTTGCAATTATGTTAGCACAGCTGAAAACGGTTGTCCCGATTAAAGAAGCAATAAAATTGATCTTCTTTAGACTAGTTGAGTGTCTGGAGCATTAGCATTTGTGGGTTTGATTACAGGCTCAAAATGGCCAGAAACAAAGACTTTCTTCTGAAACTTGTCAGTCTATTCATGGTCTGAGAAATAAAGGCTGTTCCATGCGAGAAATTGCCAAGAAACTGAAGATCTCATACAACACTGTGTACTACTCCCTTCACAGAACAGTGCAAACTGGCTCTAACCAGAATAGAAAGAGGAGTGGGAGGCCCCAGTGCACAACTGAGCAAGAGGACAAGTATATTAGTGTTTAGTTTGAGAAACAGATGCCTCACAAGTCCTCAACTGGCAGCTTCATTAAATAGTACCTGCAAAACACCAGTCTCAATGTCAACAGTGAGGAGGTGACTCCGGGATGCTGGCCTTCTAGGCGGAGTTGCAAAGAAAAAGCCATATCTCAGACTGGTCAATAAAAATAAAAGATTAAGATAGACAAAAGAACACAGACACCGGACAGAGGAAGATTGGAAAAAAGTGTTATGGACAGACCAATCTAAGTTTGAGGTGTTCGGATCACAAAGAAGAACATTCGTGTGAAGGAGAAAACATTAAAATATGCTTGAGGAGTGATTGACGTCATCTGTCAAGCATGGTGGAGGCAATGTGATGGGTTGTGGGTGCTTTGCTGGTGGTAAAGTGGGAGATGTGTACAGGGTTAAAGGAATCTTGAAGAAAGAAGGCTATCACTCCATTTTGCAACGCCATGCCATACCCCGTGGATGGCTCTTAATTGGAGCCAGTTTCCTCCTACCACAGGACAATGACCCAAAGCACAGCTCCAAACTATACATGAACTATTTAGGGAAGAATCAGTCAGCTGCTATTCTGTCTATTATGGCGTGTCCAGCACAGTCACCGAATTTCAACCCTATTGAGCTGTTGTGGAAGCAGCTGTGCCCATCAAACCAATCCAACTTGTGGGAGGTGCTTCAGGGAGCATGGGGAGAAATCTCTTCAGATTACCTCAACAAATTGACAACTAGAATGTTGCAAGTGGAGGATTCTTTGACGAAAGCAAAATTTGAAGGACACAATTATTATTTATAACCTTGTCAACGTCTTGGCAATATTTACTATTCATTTTGCAACTTATTTCATGTATGTTTTCATGGAAAACAAAGATATTTCTAAGTGACCCCAAACTTTTAAACTGTAGTGTAGATAACTGGTTAATTTCATCCAAAAATAGACCAACCTAGTTCTCAATGTTTAAAAAAATGACTGTACCTGGCTAATTCGTTTGACCATGTTTTATGCTGTTTTAGTCCACACAACACATTTGTGTGTGTGTGTGTGTGTGTGTGTGTGTGTGTGTGTGTGTGTGTGTGTGTGTGTGTGTGTGTGTGTGTGTGTGTGTGTGTGTGTGTGTGTGTGTGATTACATTGGAGAGGGTTGGTTCTGGGATGTAAGATGGAAAAACTTCAACACTGTAATTCTGCTTTTATTTCTGTCCCTACACAGTAAATGGGCAAAGTAAGCAGTGCACTCTCATTAAAACACACACACACACCATGCCTTTTAATACCATCAAAACCACGCCTTCCCGCTCCTCTTGCTGGTTAACAAGCCCACAACGGAACAGAATGCCGTAAAATTACAACTCTTCAGAACCGCTCCCTCACCATTGAACGTGATTCTTTCTGCTCCTGTCCTGTACACAGTGCCACAGCTTAGATATATTGTATCCACTTAAATATACTGTATCCATATTATGTGAAGTTATTTTTCCAGACCAGCACTAACACAACTGATTTAAAATTATCAACTATTCATGGTTCATCCTTCAGTTAGAAGAAGGTGTGTTAGTTGTCCAACCCTGGCGTACATTTACCAAAGAGTATGGATACGTTTAGCCAACCACTCAGCCTGACCACCTCACCAAACCTTCCACTGTCTGTCCTCTGAGTGAAGTCAGGGGTGACCTTTGTCTAATGATCCTGACCCCTGCTGGAATGCAGGGCTTGACCCTTCACCCCTGAGAGGATGATAAGAGGTCCCTGGCGCTGATGGCAGCTCACACACACATAGTGCTCAAACGTTAGTGCTGACGTACAAAGCCATCACCAGTGATAAGCCAGCCTGCCATAGATAAACACACTCCTATACTATCCTCTCTCTTCTAAATGGTCAAGATTAGCCTGACTTTGTTGGCTACTTGTCTTGACCGTCCTAACAGAGAGCAAGTGCGGTCATGCATACCTGGCTGGATGAAAACCTCTGTGGTCACTCTACTGTCAGTGACATGCCAGGACAGATAGGGCTACGGCTTTTGGTGTTTGGTGTAGCAATAGCAATATAGAGGACATTTCCTGAACTTTCCCCTCCCCCCAGACCCCATTTAATTTCTACCTTGCTTCCCAAAACTAATGATTGCATTGCCTCATTAATTGGTCAATTCCACTCTGTGGCTCAGAGGCTGCTCCCTTAAAGTAAACATAGGACCTCCGGGCTTACATTTAGTCAAATAAATCATCACACCCACAACAGGTCCTGGGTTATCCCCTGTTCCGTTTATCCGTCTCCTCTAACACCAGGTTGACCCCTCTGTGAAACCAAAACAGTCGGCCATTCCACCCCTAGGGGATGACATAAACCGAATCACCGCATCGTCATAGAGCCTGTCCTCTCTGGTCTGTGCAGTGTACACACGCACACGGATGCTCTCTACCAATGAGCACAGTCAGTAATTAGAATAGCCAGCTCTCTAGGTAGTGTAGTTTATCAGATTAGCTGGGGGAGGGGCAGAGTGTGCGTGTCCACAGGAGAGCAGATGTGATAGGCAGACAGGCTAAGACTGTCTGACTCTCCCTGTCCCTGTGTTTCTGACTGACTGTCCCTCTGTGTCTCTGTCTATGACTGTCGGCCAGACTGCCTGTGTCCCTCTGTCTCTCTCTGTAATTATGCCTGTCTGTCTCCTGCATTTGGAAAGTATTCAGACCCCTTGACTTTTTCCACATGTTACAGCATTTTCCACATGTTACAGCATTATTCTAAAATGGATTAATAAAACAAAATGTTTCATCGATCTACACATAATACCCAATAATGACAAAGCAAAAACAGGTTGTTAGAAATAAAAAACTGAAATATCACATTTGCATAAATATTCAGATCCTTTACTCAGTACTTTGTTGAAGCACCTTTGGCAGCGATTACAACCTCGAGTCTTCTTGGGTATGATGCTACAAGCTTGGCACACCTGTATTTGGGGAGTTTCTCTCATTTTTCTCTGCAGGTCATCTCAAGCTCTGCCAGGTTGGATGGGGCGCATCGCTGCACAACTATTTTCAGGTGTCTCCAGAGATGTTCTATCGGTTTCAAGTCCGGGCTCTGGCTGGGCCACTCAAGGACATTCAGAGACTTGTCCCGAAGCCACTCCTGCATTGTTTTGGCTGTGTTCTTAGGGTCCTTGTCCTGTTGGGAGGTGAACCTTCGCACCCACTCTGAGGTCCTGAGCACTCTGGAGCAGGTTGTCATCATTGAACTCTTGGCCTGAATGCCAAG
The DNA here is from genome assembly GCF_034236695.1 of Oncorhynchus nerka. Taxonomy (NCBI): domain Eukaryota; kingdom Metazoa; phylum Chordata; class Actinopteri; order Salmoniformes; family Salmonidae; genus Oncorhynchus; species Oncorhynchus nerka. The sequence goes on along the minus strand of NC_088396.1, from coordinate 27,746,589 downwards.
CATCATGTCTGGAGGAAACCTACGGGGAAGCATGGTGGTGGCAGCACAGAGTACTTTGCTCTGTTCATCTTTCCCTCGATCCTAACTAGTCTCCCAGTCCCTGCTGTTGAAAAACATCCTCACAGCATGATGCTGCCACTACTAATGCTGCAGACATGTTTTGGTACCCATCCCCAGATCTGTGCCTCGACACAATCCTGTCTCAGAGCTCTACGAACAATTCCTTTGACCTCCTGTCTTGGTTTTTGCTCTGACATTATATAGACAGGTGTGTGCCTTTCCAAATCATGTCTAATCAATTGAATTTGCCACAGGTGGACTCCAATCAAGTTGTAGAAACATTTCAAGGATGATCAATGGAAACAGGATGTATCTGAGCTCAATTTTGAGTCTCATAGCAAAGGGTCTGAATACTTATGTAAAAAGGGTATTTCAGTTTTTATTTTTTCTTAAAATGCAAAAATAAAAATACAACTGTTTTCACTTAGTCATTATGGGGTATTGTGTGTAGATTGATGAAAAAATAAAATATTTAATCAATTTTAGAATAAGGCCATAATGTAACAAAATGTGGAAAAAGTCATGGGATCTGAATATTTCCCCAATGCACTGTATCTGTCTGTAAGAGGCTAACCCATGGTAAACCTATAGACCCTTTCTCCCAGATTATTGTTTTTGACCAACAGACTCATAAACCCACAGTCTCTGTCTTGTTCTGTTTGTCTCTGTGTGTATCTCTGCCTCCTCTATGGTCACTTCAACCACAAGCCCTGTCTTTCCCTCAGTCTCCATTCTCCTTCTCAGTCTGTATCTACATCTCTCTCTTCCAAATCTCCCATGACTAACTCTTATCCTGGCTTCTCGGCCACAATGTTTAAAGAAGCATTAAGAGGCCGAGAGAGAAATAGAGACTGCGGCAGGGTGATGTTGACATTTCTGCCTTTCATTTTCTTCCCGGTGTTTGTCACTGGGGATTCAGACTAGGAATGATTGAGGGGAAAATGTCCCTATTTTTGGGACTGACATGGGGATTCAGAGCTTTCCAAAGTGGAGAGTTCCCATTCCCAAAGCGGATGCTGTCTGTCAGATCCCAGCGTCTGCTCTCTGCCCAAACCCTAAAAAACAACCTCTGAACCTTTCATCTTCTCCTGTATGTCAGCCAGACCAACCTTTCCTCTCCTTTCTCCCCTCTCTGAGAAGTGTATATGTCATCAGGTTTAGTGTCAACATTCTGATCCAATTCTGTAACATCAACCTACTTGATAGTAAGGGTGTGGATGTCGAGGGAAGTATTTGATAAGATAAAATTACATATTTTTATGTGGCAGGTATTTAAGAAACATGCTGTCTTCTTTTAATCATTGCTTATAAACGATAAGATGAGAAGATCGTATGCCAGCAGTTGGTTTATATAGAAAGAATGTCAGGCTTGGAAAAAATACCAGGTCAATAGTAATTTTCCCTTACTGAAATAGATAATTGTTCAACTCCATACCTTCCCCAGGTTTGGTTTCCAAACACTCACCAGACCTTGTCGGAGAATGGTCTTTGTCGCTCTTCAAAGCAAATGTCAGATGACATTCAAGAACCACATATTGATTCTTGTTTCTAGGGAGAATCCCTGATGCAATTAAACTCCCTTTCCCCTTGAACTGACAATGACCGAGGGAGGCACAGACCATGAGGTGTATATCATATTGTTGCTGTGCCAACTAGGGAACTAGACTAGACACTATGATAAATAGTCAGCCGCAACACTTGCAGATGTGGTATCTTCAAAAAAGGCTTCATTTTGGAACAATATCAAGGCCTAATAGTCATAGGCTATTCTGTGACTCAAGTGACTAGTCTATACCAGCGCCATAGGCCTACTTCTTCATTAGTCTTTCAAAACAACTGTCACGACTCATGAGTGAAGTGAGAATATGGGGAAACACATTGCCTATGCCACACCAAAACATGGTCCGCCACTGGCAACTCAAACCACATTTCTAACACACCCAAACTTGTGTAGTTTTGGTTTATCCACTGAGACATGCTTTTCATGGGAACAAACAAAAACGAAGTCAAATCAAATTTGTCACATACACATGGTTAGCAGATGTTAATGCGAGTGTAGCGAAATGCTTGTGCTTCTAGTTCCGACAATGCAGTAATAACCAACGAGTAATCTAACTAACAATTCCAAAACTACTACCGTATACACACAAGTGTAAAGGGATAAAGAATATGTACATAAAGATATATGAATGAGTGATGGTACAGAGCGGCATAGGCAAGATGCAGTAGATGGTATCGAGTACAGTATATACATATGAGATGAGTGTGTAAACAAAGTGGCATAGTTTAAGGTGGCTAGTGATACATGTATTACATAAAGATGCAGTAGATGATATAGAGTACAGTATATACGTATACATATGAGATGAATAATGTAGGGTATGTAAACATTATATTAAGTAGCATTGTTTAAAGTGGCTAGTGATATATTTGACGTCAATTCCCATTATTAAAGTGGCTGGAGTTGAGTCAGTGTGTTGGCAGCAGCCACTCAATGTTAGTGGTGGCTGTTTAACAGTCTGATGGCCTTGAGATAGAAGCTGTTTTTCAGTCTCTCGGTCCCAGCTTTGATGCACCTGTACTGACCTCGCCTTCTGGATGATAGCGGGGTGAACAGCCAGTGGCTCGGGTGGTTGTTGTCCTTGATTATCTTTATAGCCTTCCTGTGACATCGGGTGGTGTAGGTGTCCTGGAGGGCAGGTAGTTTGCCCCCGGTGATGCGTTGTGCAGACCTCACTACCCTCTGGAGAGCCTTACGGTTGTGGGCGGAGCAGTTGCCGTACCAGGCCTTGATACAGCCCGACAGAATGCTCTCGATTGTGCATCTGTATAAGTTTGTGAGTGCTTTTGGTGACAAGCCACATTTCTTCAGCCTCCTGAGGTTGAAGAGGCGCTGCTGCGCCTTCTTCACGATGCTGTCTGTGTGGGTGGACCAATTCAGTTTGTCTGGGATGTGTACGCCGAGGAACTTAAAACTTACTACCCTCTCCACTACTGTCCCATCGATGTGGATAGGGGGGTGTTCCCTCTGCTGTTTCCTGAAGTCCACAATCATCTCCTTAGTTTTGTCGAAGTTGAGTGTGAGGTTATTTTCCTGACACCACACTCCGAGGGCCCTCACCTCCTCCCTGTAGGCCGCCTCGTCGTTGTTGGTAATCAAGCCTACCACTGTTGTGTCGTCCGCAAACTTGATGATTGAGTTGGAGGCGTGCGTGGCCACGCAGTCGTGGGTGAACAGGGAGTACAGGAGAGGGCTCAGAACGCACCCTTGTGGGGCCCCAGTGTTGAGGATCAGCGGGGTGGAGATGTTGTTACCTACCCACACCACCTGGGGGCGGCCCGTCAGGAAGTCCAGTACCCAGTTGCACAGGGCAGGGTCGAGACCCAGGGTCTCGAGCTTGATGACGAGTTTGGAGGGTACTATGGTGTTAAATGCTGAGCTGTAGTCGATGAACAGCATTCTCATATAGGTATTCCTCTTGTCCAGATGGGTTAGGGCAGTGTGCAGTGTGGTTGAGATTGCATCGTCTGTGGACCTATTTGGGCGGTAAGCAAATTGGAGTGGGTCTAGGGTGTCAGGTAGGGTGGAGGTGATATGGTCCAGGACTAGTCTCTCAAAGCACTTCATGATGACGGAAGTAGTCGTTTAGCTCAGTTACCTTAGCTTTCTTGGGAACAGGAACAATGGTGGCCCTCTTGAAGCATGTGGGAACAGCAGACTGGGATAAGGATTGATTGAATATGTCCGTAAACACACCAGCCAGGTGGTCTGCGCATGCTCTGAGGGCGCGGCTGGGGATGCCATCTGGGCCTGCAGCCCTGCGAGGGTTAACACGTTTAAATGTTTTACTCACCTCGGCTGCAGTGAAGAAGAGTCTGCATGTTTTGGTTGCGGGCCGTGTCAGTGGCACTGTATTGTCCTCAAAGCGAGCAAAAAAGTTATTTAGCCTGCCTGGGAGCAAGACATCCTGGTCCGTGACTGGGCTGGTTTTCTTTTTGTAATCCGTGATTGACTGTAGACCCTGCCACATGCCTCTTGTGTCTGAGCCGTTGAATTGCGATTCTACTTTGTCTCTATACTGACGCTTAGCTTGTTTGATTGCCTTGCGGAGGGAATAGCTACACTGTTTGTATTCGGTCATGTTTCCGGTCACCTTGCCCTGATTAAAAGCAGTGGTTCGCGCTTTCAGTTTCACGCGAATGCTGCCATCAATCCACGGTTTCTGGTTTGGGAATGTTTTAATCGTTGCTATGGGAACGACATCTTCAACGCACGTTCTAGTGAACTCGCTCACCGAATCAGCGTATTCGTCAATGTTGTTGTTTGACGCAATACGAAACATATCCCAGTCCACGTGATGGAAGCAGTCTTGGAGCGTGGAATCAGATTGGTCGGACCAGCGTTGAACAGACCTCAGCGCGGGAGCTTCTTGTTTTAGCTTCTGTCTGTAGGCAGGGAGCAACAAAATGGAGTCGTGGTCAGCTTTTCCGAAAGGAGGGCGGGGGAGGGCCTTATATGCGTCGCGGAAGTTAGAATAGCAATGATCCAAGGTTTTACCAGCTCTGGTTGCGCAATCGATATACTGATACAATTTAGGGAGTCTTGTTTTCAGATTAGCCTTGTTAAAATCCCCAGCTACAATGAATGCAGCCTCAGGATATGTGGATTCCAGTTTGCAAAGAGTCAAATAAAGTTTGTTCAGAGCCATCGATGTGTCTGCTTGGGGGGGAATATATACGGCTGTGATTATAATCGAAGAGAATTCCCTTGGTAGATAATGCGGTCGACATTTGATTGTGAGGAATTCTAAATCAGGTGAACAGAAGGACTTGAGTTCCTGTATGTTGTTGTGACCACACCACGTCTCGTTAACCATAAAGCATACGCCCCCGCCCCCCTTCTTACCAGAAAGATGTATGTTTCTGTCGGCGCGATGCACTGAGAAACCAGCTGGCTGCACAGACTCCGATAGCGTCTCTCCAGTGAGCCATGTTTCCGTGAAGCAAAAAACGTTGGTCTCTGATGTCCCTCTGGAATGATACCCTTGCTCGGATTTCATCAACCTTGTTGTCAAGCGACTGGACATTGGCGAGAAGTATGCTAGGGAGTGGTGCGCGATGTGCCCATCTCCGGAGTCTGACCTGAAGACCGCTTGGTTTCCCTCTTTTACGAATTCGTTGTTTTGGGTCGCCGGCTGGGATCCATTCCGTTGTCCTGGGTGAAAGGCAGAACACAGGATCTGCTTCGAAAGTCATATTCTTGGTCGTACTGATGGTGATTTGACACTGCTCTTATATTCAGTAGTTCTTCTCGACTGTATGTAATGAAACCTAAGATGACCTGGGGTACCAATGTAAGAAATAACATGTAAAAAAACTAAAAACTGCATAGTTTCCTAGGAACGCGAAGCGAGGTGGCCATCTCTGTCGGAGCCGGAAGTTAAGTGGCCACTCTTGTGACAAAAAATATATAATTTACTTAACAAATGAATGTGGCATTTTTGTGAATCTGTCTTTCAAGTTGGGTTCCAGGGAAAGTCCATCTGCTCACCTGACATCCACATGTGCGCCATTGCAGACCACCAGACTGATGATCAAAGGGACTGAGTGAACGCTATCTCTGGTCTGACAGTGCATTTACACATAACAAGGTGGGAGCGATGAAACAACAGAGTGCCATTAATTTTCAATAGAGGGAGGTGAAGTGATCGGGTGGACCATTGGGCGACGCAAGCATGGACGAAGGAGCGGTTCATGGCTAGAAGGGCTCCAGCTTTGGTCAAATTAACGTCAGATTTGACTTTTAATAGCAGGTTAGGAGAACTTTCACAGCAGGTTAGGAGAATAAACATAGCAGGTTAGGAGAATTAGGACCTGGTAAACTCTGAGTGGTTGTTTTTGGACCTGTACAGGGTCCGGTGAGTTTAGGGGGGCACCTCCACACCAAAAAAACAAATACAACAGAAAATAGAAAGTGACATATCATTTGAAAGCTACAGGCTTTGTCTTTTTGGAAATTGAACTCAAATCTTATTTCTGGCAATGTCATTGAAATCCCTGATTGCTAAGGTCCTTTTAAGATGTCAGCCTTGAAAATCGGTTTGGCACAGTGACTCACTACCCAAACCAGACGCAACTGGTTTCAAGTGGCCAAGAGATGTCATGTGATCTCTTACTGCCATCTAGTGGACAAACTGGTAATCAGACAGAGGATATATTTACATCAATGGATACATAGAGACTTCAGCTATCTCCTCATATGTGACTCACCACCTGGATTCGGTCTTATATAGCAAAATTTGAAATTGTGTTTTTTACATTGGATAAAAGTAAAGACTCAGAGCTACAAAATGGTATATCATACAATGCATTTTTGAGGAACAATGGGAAAGTAATTCTGCTTTGAAAGTTGACAAACTTGTAAACTCACTTTTGAGAAAATGGCCTTTGAATGTTTTGGTATAAAGTGAAGAGCTCTACTTTGTCTATACCCATTCAGCATCGTTCACACCCTCTTAAGCTTTAGCCCTACCCATCTTGTTTTCCTCTTGGAGCTTTCATAGCACAAACTTGACACTGGCTGATGATTTGTTTACCTATGGATAACATGAAAACAGCCTAACCAGCTCTGCTGGCAACAATTTCATTACGCTTTTTTACGCTTACTGACACCGGCCATATTCAACAGGTGTTGTACACTTTAGCTTAAGAAATGTAGCTACCTAGCTAAGTAAACAATGAACCTCGCTATGTAAACATGTAAGATCACACACGTCACGTAACGTTGGCTAACGAGCCAGCCAGCTAACATTAGCTAGTTAAACTACAATGAACATAGTGCCAAATCATTTCGTTACTACCCTGCATGAAAATGCTGGGACCTAACCAACCAGGTTCAATGTTAGCTAACTAATATTTGGCTCTAACTAGCAAAGCAAACAGCTCTGGGATACGAATACTATTGTCAGCTAGGGAGCCAGCCAGCTAATGTTAGCTAGCTAACAGCACACTTTAGCTTAAGACATGTAGCTAGCTAGCTAGGTAAACAATGAACCTATCTTGGTAGACAAGCGTGTAAGATCACTCGTCACGTAATGTTAGCTAATGAGCCAGCCAGCTAATGTTAGCTAGTTAAACAACAATGAACATAGTGACAAATAATGTAGTTACTACACTGCATGAATATGCTGGGAGCTAACCAACCAAGTTCAATGTTAGCTAGCTAACATTAGGCTCTAACTATCAAAGCAAGCAGCTCTGGGATACAAATAATAACGTCAATTAGGGAGCCAGCCAGCTAACGTTAGCTAGCTTGCTAACAGTACACTTTAGTTTGAAATTAAACCACTTTCTGTCAAAATTATAAACGTGTAATATCTGTAAATGTAGCTAGCTAACGCTGCACTATCTTACTTGTATACATCATCATGCATGATGGACGCGTCTCCCTGTCATGGATGCTATGCTACGGTTGCCCTTAGTTATTTAGCAATTGTATTCGTATTTACAGATAGCATACACGTTTGTTATTAAGACACATGAAAGTTCACATGTTCTAGAAGGCATTTCTGTTAAAAATGCAATTTGAAAAACATTTAAAACTTTCAAATGACTCCTGTGAAGTTGTGACTTGCGACATACGCCTAGTTTCCTGAAATGGGTCATGTGTATATGCTTCCTATAAGACAAAAAATTAAGGTATGGTATGTGGGAATTTGGAATTTGCGTATGTTTATAGTGCGACCATTAGGTTAAACTTTTTTTAAATTACTTTTAGGAACAGTAATTGGTAACATATAATATTTAGTCTCAAATCTAGACTTTCAAATCTCTTATTCCTTAGCATGGGGATAATTGGGGGGACCCCACCCCCAAAAAAAAAAAAACGACAATTTTTGGGGGGTCTGCAGTATCTCGGGCTCTATAGTAGTCACATTGTTTCTGACACCTTTATCAGTACGAACAGTATTAAGCATGTGTTTGTAGGATTTATATTTTTTTAACCAAAATGTACTTTGAGGGTAGTATACAATATTATGTGTTGTTTAGAAAATGCCACAAGAGGGGGTCAGATTTTAACAAGTTAGGTTGTTAACTAATTTCAAAAGTTATGTTCCAACACTCCCTTCTTGTGCTAATATCAGTCATTTTAAGGTCTTGGTTGAAATAGTTTGTATTTTTTTCTAAGACATTGTCAGTTGGATAGGCTCTCTGCAAGGTTTTGTATGTCTTACCTATCATATGATTATCCTTTTCTGACTTTAAAAAGCCATTCATTTCCAATGGAAGAGAAGCGAAGCGGGCGGGGGACCATTGGGTGTTGCGAGCATGGGCAACAGAAGGGAACAGGGTGGGACCAAAGTTGTGGAAAACGGAACTTTATGCAAATACCCTGTGTCATCGCGGCACGCATGACCAATCAAAGCTCACTATAGCCCCTACTGGATTGGCTGTTGATCCCTAGCACCACCTAACATGCTTGCTAGCACCCATATGAGGGCGAGGGAGAATACAAGTTCCAGTTAAAACGTACTGTAAAAATCAGCCACATGCCAACGTTTTGACGTTTTGGTTAAAGATAAATAGTGGCAGTCCTCACTAGTGTGTCATATCTCATACATTGTATTAAATGGCACAGTAAGTTTAGTATTGTTTTACAGGTTTGACTTAATTGAGCAGTTATAAATTAATGTATCAACTTATTGTAGGCCTGTGACTATATTTGACCTTTTCCACACAGTTTTTCATAGTATTATGAGACATGTATACAGGTTGTTTGAAGGCAAACAGACCAACTCTATTGGGTGTGCATACAGAGAGTGGGGTGGACTGTGTCATGTATATACAGTAGAAAATTCATACTTCGTAAATTATTTTGCATTAGTCATGTTATTCTTGGCATGCAGAGCGCATTCCTTCACCTGGTCTGCAAACGGTTTGCATGTGATTTATGAGCTAGAACAGTTACCTCTCTATTAGAGCAAATGTTCATGTTTAGGTACCCAGCGGCGCTAGGACCGCCCTCAGTTCAGACTGTAGAGGCAAACCTACGCATGGGTTTGAGTCGAAACGAATACACTGCTTCAGACCGAAAGACTCCTTGTGGATCTCGTTGACAGCGACTAGAAATTATAATTTGCCAGTGCGTTCTTTGAGATTTCAGTGATGAACTCAGTCCAGGTTTATTTAACGCGTCTTGTCTCGTTTTTATCCGTTATATTGCCGTGAATTATGAATTTCTCACCGGGTTACCTCTTTATTCGTTTGGTCCTGTCGCTGGATAACTTTGGATGCAATGGGAATATGAATACGTGCGCTGTGGTCTGAAGCAGCAGCAGACTCCGAGTCGATCTACTGTAGTAGCCTTGATGGAAACCATGTCGCCACAGCAGGGAACTATCGGACAGAATAGGTCTGGCTCTTTGACAGGGGACAGCAAGCTCTGCGCGCTGCCAGACAGCAAAAAGGTAATGTGGATTCTGGAATGTATGGCATGGATGGTACTGAATTACTGATCTTCTTTTGGGTTTGTCACTTGCTCAATTCTATATGATCTAATTCCTGGTAGCATGCCATGCTGTTTGCTGTAGTAGGTTCAATGGGATTTGACATGATCATTAAACTTCCAGCCTAATCTGGGTTGTGTGCATTATTCACATATGCTATTGAGAGTTACTGGTCATGTTTTGTGTCACTTGGTTTCATGGATGGATTCCTGCGCTTTAACTTTAAATAGTATTTATTTGTTTATTTTTGGTTTATTTCATAATTTCAGACACCTGCTCCATAAATATAACATCGTTTATAATGCGACATAAGAAAATGATAAGACCCATTTTGTAGCCTAATGCAGGCTAATTTGAAATGGATTAGTTATTCAATTTGTGTAAATTACTCATACGTAAAATGACGCATGCCACCCAATGCAAATTTCATCAAACAATTAGATAATCAATAGGGCAAAATAAAAAATAAAGACAGCATATTCTGAAAGATGTTTAACATTCCATTTCATCTATATTTACATTCCTCTGAGTCAGTCTCCTCAAAGTTTGATGAGCTAAAGATTGGTTACAGTTTACAGACATATACAGTAGACCTATTCGACTTAAACATTTTAAAATATGGAAGGAAATTAACAATGCGTCGCTGTAGTCAAAAATCTGCTCTAGATCACAAATCAATTGGGATTGATAGTCACCAGACAGACAAGAGTGGCGCTGTGTTTGAGGGGCTCTGCACTCACTGGGAGTCAATAGTTTGACTGTCTGGCCTTTCGCCCCGCTCAGCATAATCCCATTTAGTTTTAGTTGAGTTAATGTTAATTCACAGAATTCATGGTATAAATATGATTGCTTTAGACTTGCAAATAGCTTCAGTTTCAGTGCAAATATCACAATGTTTCCTTCAATTTAGCTACTCTTCACCATTAGAAGTATCTTTATTGCCCTACAAACCTAACATAACATGTATTTGTAGTATACAGTGCTTTCAGAAAGCATTCATACCCCTTGATTTAGTCCACATTTTGTTGTTAGCCAGAATTCAAAATGGATTAATTATTTTTTTTCTCACCCATCTACACATACTACCTCACAATGAAAAAGTGAAAACATGTTTTTAGAAATGATTGCACATTTATTGAGAATGAAATACAGAAATATCTAATTTACATAAATATTTACACCCCTGAGTCAATACTTTGTAGAAGCACCTTTGGCAGCGATTACAGATGTGAGTCTTTCTGGGTAAATCTCTGAAAGCTTTCCATACCTGGATTTTGCATCATTTGCCCATCATTTTCAGGTCCTGCCATCGGTTTTCAGGTAGATTTCAATCAAAACTGTAACTCGGCCGCTCAGGAACATTCACTGTCTACTTGGTAAGCAATTCCAGTGTACAGTAGATTTCGCCTTGTGTTTTAGGTAATTGTCCTCCTGAAAGGTAAATTAATTTCCCAGTGTCTGATGGAATGCAGAGTGAACCAGGTTTTCCTCTAGGATTTTGCTTGTGCTTACTGTAGCTCCATTACGTTTCTTTCTTATCCTGAAAATCTCCCCAGTACTTAACGATTATAAGCATACCCATAACATGATGCAGCCACCACTATACTTGAAAATATGGAGAGTGGTACTCAGTAATGTGTTGTATTGGATTTGCCACAAAAAATACAACTTTGTATTCAGGACTAAAAGTGAATTGCTTTACCACATTTTTGGCAGTATTACTTTAATGACTTGTTGCAAACAGGATGCATGTCTTGGAATATTTTTTATTCTGTACAGTATTGTAGAGTAACTACAATGTTGTTGATCCATCCTCCGTTTTCTCCTATCACAGCCACTAAACTCTGTAATCGTTTTAAAGACACCATTGTCCTCATGGTGAAATCACTGAGTGGTTTCCTTCCTCTCTGGAAACTGAGTTATGGTTGCCTGTATCTTTGTAGTGACTCGATGTATTGATACACCATCCAAAACCTAATGAATAACTTCACCATGCTCAAAGGGATATTCAATGTATTTTTTTAAATATTTTTTTTACCCATCTAACAATAGGTGCCCTTCTTTGCGAGGCATTGGAAAACCTCCCTGGTCGTTGTGGTTGACTCTGTGTTTGAAATTCACTGCTCGACTGAGGGACCTTACAGATAATTGTATGTGTGGGGTACAGAGATGAGGTAGTCATTCACATTTTTACTCCTTAACTTATTTAGACTTGCCATAACAAAGGGGTTGAATATTTATTCACTCAGCTTGTCATGTTTTAAGAATTTGTAAACATTTTAAAAACATCATTACATTTTGACATTATGGGCTATTGTGTGTAGGCCAGTGACCAAAAAAATCTACATTTAATCCATTTTAAATTCAAGCTTTAACATCAAAATGTGGAAAAAGTAAAGGTGTGTGAATACTTTCTGAAGGCACTGTAGTATGCAATTAATGTGTTGGTGATTACTGCTGATAATAATACATTCTGAGCCAACAATAATTAATCAATGAAATTAAGTTCTAGCCCCCATTCTACCTCTGTTTAGAATATGTAACTGCACTCTGAAAATATGAGGTCAGTGGAAAGCTTGGCTTTACAGTTCATTAATTGGTAGTGGCAGGGCTATTCCTGCATAAAAAAATATAATATATATACAGTACCAGTCAAAAGTTTGGGCACACCTACTCATTTTCTTTATTTTTTACTATTTTCTACATTGTAGAATAATAGTGAAGATATCAAAACTATGAAATAACACATATGGAAGCATGTGGTAACGAACAAAGTGTTAAACAAATCAAAATATATGTTATGTTATATACAGTGCCTTGCGAAAGTATTTGGCCCCCTTGAACTTTGCGACCTTTTGCCACATTTCAGGCTTCAAACATAAAGATATAAAACTGTATTTTTTTGTGAAGAATCAACAACAAGTGGACACAATCATGAAGTGGAACGACATTTATTGGATATTTCAAACTTTTTTAACAAATCAAAAACTGAAAAATTGGGCGTGCAAAATTATTCAGCCCCCTTAAGTTAATACTTTGTAGCACCCACCTTTTGCTGCGATTACAGCTGTAAGTCGCTTGGGGTATGTCTCTATCAGTTTTGCACATCGAGGACTGAAATTTTTTCCCATTCCTCCTTGCAAAACAGCTCGAGCTCAGTGAGGTTGGATGGAGAGCATTTGTGAACAGCAGTTTTCAGTTCTTTCCACAGATTCTCGATTGGATTCAGGTCTGGACTTTGACTTGGCCATTCTAACACCTGGATATGTTTATTTTTGAACCATTCCATTGTAGATTTTGCTTTATGTTTTGGATCATTGTCTTGTTGGAAGACAAATCTCCGTCCCAGTCTCAGGTCTTTTGCAGACTCCATCAGGTTTTCTTCCAGAATGGTCCTGTATTTGGCTCCATCCATCTTCCCATCAATTTGAACCATCTTCCCTGTCCCTGCTGAAGAAAAGCAGGCCCAAACCATGATGCTGCCACCACCATGTTTGACAGTGGGGATGAGGTGTTCAGGGTAATGAGCTGTGTTGCTTTTACGCCAAACATAATGTTTTGCATTGTTGCCAAAAAGTTCAATTTTGGTTTCATCTGACCAGAGCACCTTCTTCCACATGTTTGGTGTGTCTCCCAGGTGGCTTGTGGCAAACTTAAACGACACTTTTTATGGATATCTTTAAGAAATGGCTTTCTTCTTGCCACTCTTCCATAAAGGCCAGATTTGTGCAATATACGACTGATTGTTGTCCTATGGACAGAGTCTCCCACCTCAGCTGTAGATCTCTGCAGTTCATCCAGAGTGATCATGGGCCTCTTGGCTGCATCTCTGATCAGTCTTCTCCTTGTATGAGCTGAAAGTTTAGAGGGACGGCCAGGTCTTGGTAGATTTGCAGTGGTCTGATACTCCTTCCATTTCAATATTATCGCTTGCACAGTGCTCCTTGGGATGTTTAAAGCTTGGGAAATCTTTTTGTATCCAAATCCGGCTTTAAACTTCTTCACAACAGTATCTCGGACCTGCCTGGTGTGTTCCTTGTTCTTCATGATGCTCTCTGCGCTTTTAACGGACCTCTGAGACTATCACAGTGCAGGTGCATTGATACGGAGACTTGATTACACACAGGTGGATTGTATTTATCATCATTAGTCATTTAGGTCAACATTGGATCATTCAGAGATCCTCACTGAACTTCTGGAGTGAAAGTAAAGGGTCTGAATAATTTTGCACGCCCAATTTTTCAGTTTTTGATTTGTTAAAAAAGTTTGAAATATCCAATAAATGTCGTTCCACTTCATGATTGTGTCCCACAAAGTTGATTCTTCACAAAAAAATACAGTTTTATATCTTTATGTTTGAAGCCTGAAATGTGGCAAAAGGTCGCAAAGTTCAAGGGGGCCGAATACTTTCGCAAGGCACTGTACATATATACACCCCTACCTTGTCACAACATAACTGTTTAGCTCAAACGCATTAATTTTAAGAAGGAAAGAAATTCCACAAATTAACTTTTAACAAAGCACACCTGTCAATTGAAATGCATTCTATGGGACTACCACATGAAGCAGGTTGAGAGAATGCCAAGCATGTGTAAAGCTGTCATGAAGGCAAAGGGTGGTGTCACGCCGGCCCACCTTTACCATTACGTGCTCCTGCCATCATTTCGCACACCTGCATCCCTCGTCACGCGCATCAGCGATTCATTGCACTCACCTGGACTCAATCACTTGTGTTACTTCCTCCCCTATATATGCCTCTTCCCCAGCTCTGTTCCCACTTCAGCATTAATTGTTGTTTGTCTTTGTATTACCTGGTTCTGACGCTGTTCCATGTCTGTGCTAAATGAAATGTTCAACACTTTGCTTCTCATCTCCAGTGTCGGTTCTTACAGGTGGCTACTTTGAAGAATCTCAAATATAAAATATATTTTGATTTAACACTTTTTTGGCTACTACATGATTCTATGTGTGTTATTTAATAGTTTTTATGTCTTCACTATTATCCTACAATGTAGAGAAGAGTACAAATAAAGACCCTGTATTGAGTAGGTGTGTGTATATATGTGTGTGTGTGTGTGTGTGTTTTATTTTTTGGGGGAACTCAGTCAGGGTCTAAACTTCCTGTTGAGTTAGAATAGTAGGATTCACAAGGTGCAATTTTGAAACTTAGTTGTGAATCAGCAGTTTTCCTATTGTTATATGTCAATCACTGACAGGCACTCAATTAGCCCATGTAAGTTAAGGTTTTTTAGATTGGTAAATTAGTCTAGTTAGTCTAGCCAGCTTTCCAAACTTGTAGTAATCATGTCTGAATTACATGTGCCCAGAGGCCCTAAACTCCATGTGGCCCCCCATTTGATTGTGTTAGTCAATCTCACTCGGATATATTAACATGACATAAGTCATGGCAACATTTGTAGAATTGCCAGAAATTAGCTTTAAAACGGCAACAACCAAAATCTTTAAAGTATACTCATTTGTTTACTTTTTGTTAATAAAATACTTTTCCTGCTGAGTTAATGTGAGTTAATATGTAGCAGCTAATTTTATAGCTAATAGGCTATGTCAGCGTTTCCCAAACTTGGTCCTGGGGACCCCAAGCATGGCATATTTAGTTGTTTGCCCTAGCACTACACAGCTGATTCAAATAATGAACACCAAGATTTGATGATTTAAATCAGCTGTATAGTCCCAGGGCAAAAACCACAACATGCACCCCTTGAGGTCCCCAGTACTGAGTTTGGGAAATACTGGATCAAGAAAGGTGAATGAAGATACAGCAGGACTTAAATTGTATAGAAATGCAGTAAATGAGGTTTAACTTTCGGCCCTCACTAAAACACAGACCCTGGTTACGGCCCTGGGGAGTGGTGCTCGACTGCGGCTGACCTTGTGCTGCTTCGTGTGTGTGTGTGTGTGTGTGTGTGTGTGTGTGTGTGTGTGTGTGTGTGTGTGTGTGTGTGTGTGTGTGTGTGTGTGTGTGTGTGTGTGTGTGTGTGTGTGTGTGTGTGTATGTATGTATCTGGGGGTGTTGGGAAAGGCAGAAGACACATTTCCATTCTAACAATTATATTATTCTAAACTGTTCTCTTATAACAGTTATGTTTATGAGAGAATTTCTCAGATATGGTTATGAGAGAAGTTCTCTTTTCATTGGTTGCCCTCTAAATGCATGCAACCACTGAAAAAAGGATCCTTTGGAAAGGTCCATACAGGTTGTCCTCGTGATTGAGTTCACTGGGTAAATCTATGGAGGTATATTTCTATCAAAATGTGTAATATACTGTATGAGTAGTGAGTCACCAACAAAATATGTGTTTTGAAAATACAGAATGCAACCTTTAAATAAAAATCAAAGTCTGCAAATATGCCAATTGAGTTTCACAAACATATGTCATGGTCCAAAAGCAAATAAGTCATAATTAACAAAAACAAATGACGATTAGCAAATAAATGCAAGACAAATCTTTTTGTAACACAGCACATTTTAGAAACATTTTCTTGCTTTGAAAACACAACAGGGGTAAAATATGTGACTTGCATTACATTTGTGAGTTGCTCCACATATTTGTGAGTGGCCTCACATATTTGCCAGTTGTGCAGATTTAAAATATGGCATCCAGAATAGGACATCCTAAATTCTCATAAAAATGAATATTTCAAATAATTACATAAAGGATACAAAACCGATGCATTTCTAACTTAATTTCCTCCTTTTATAGCTTATTTTCCTTGATCCCTTCCTTTCCTCCACTCCTCTGCTTTCCTAGCTTCCTTCCCTCCTATCCTTTTCTAGCTCCCTTTCCTTCTCTCCTTGATCTTTCCTATCTTCCTTTCCTAGCTGCCTTTCCTTGATCCCTTCCTTTTCTCCCATCCTTTGCTTTTCTCACTCTCTTTCCTCCTATACTTAACCAACTCTCTTTCCTTTTCTCTTACCTAGCTTCCTTTCTTCTTTTTGTTGGTCCTTCCCTAATTTCCTTTACTTTCTTCCTTTCCTAGCTTTATTTAATAATTTCCTAGTTCCCTTTCTGCCTTTCCTTTCCCAGGACCCTTTCCTCTTTTCCTTTCCTAGCTCCTATCCTCTTATCCTTTCTGAGCTTCATTTCCTAGCCCCCTTTCTTCCTTTCCTTTTCAAGCACCCTTTCATTTCCTCCTTTCCTAGATCCCCTTCCCCCATTCCTTTTCTAGCTTCCTAATCGTCTTCTAGCTCATTTTCCTTTCCGCCACTCATAGCTTCCTTTCCAACTTTCCTTTTCTAGCTCCCTTTCCTCCTTTCCATGGAAAGGTATTTAGGAAAAGAGGAAAGGGATCTAGGAAAGGAGCTGAACGGAGGCTAGGGAAGAATGGAAGCAATGAAAGCAGGAAAGGGAGCTAGGCAAGTAAGAAAGTTATCTAGAAAGGAGAAGAAAGGAAGGAAGGAAGGAAGGGAAGCATAGGATAGGAGGAAAGGAAGCTAGGACAGTAGAAGAAGAAAATAAACTAGGAAGTAAAGGGAGCAAGGAACCGAGGAAACAAAGCTAGGAAAGGAAGAAATGGATATAGGAAAGGAGGAGAGGGAAGAAAAGGGAGCAAGAAAAGGAGGAAAGAGCGCTAGGAAAGCAAAGGAGGGGAGGAAAGGAATCACGGAACTGAAGCTAGGAAAGTAGGAATGGAAGATAGAAAACGAAAGGGAGTTCGGTAAGGAGGATAGAGAGCAAGGAAAGCAAAGGAGGGGGGAAAGGAAGGGATGGGATCACTGAAAGGAAACTAGTTAAGTATGAAATTAAGATACCAAACAGATGCATTTCTAAAAGTAATTGTGATATATTCATTTTTATCTTATTTTTATGAGAACTGAGGATGTCCTAATCTGGATGCCGTATATTAATTATGCACAAACTTATCCATAAAATGCATCTCACAAATATGTAGCAACTGTCATGTGAGCTCCCTCTCTGGCTTCTAGGTCACCAGTTTGCTCGTTATGGCGCACACCTGGCACCATCGTTACACACACCTGTACGTCTTCAGACTCCATCACCTCCCTGATTACCTTCCCTATATATGTCACTCTCTTTGGTTGCTTCCCCAAGCGTTAATGTTATTGTTTCATGTCTGTGCGTTGTTCGTGGTTCTTGTTTTGTGTGTTATGTTTCGTTTAGTTATTTAAACACTCACTCCCTGAACTTGCTTCCTGACTCTCGGCACATCATTACAGAATAACACCTCACCTAAGGGAAACATCAGGGAGTGTTTTTTTTGTGTCAGGTGGAATGACGTCGGGTTCGGAAGCCGCTACAGGCTCTCACGTCTCAGCCGGATGGCCAGGCTCCCCTGCCTCAGCCGGCTTGTCGGGCTTTCATGCCTTCGCCGGATCGCCAGGCTCCCCTACTTCCACTGGCTCGTCGGGCTTTCGTGCCTTCGCCCGATCGCCAGGGTCCCCTGCTTCCACCGGATCGTCAGGTTCCTGCATCCCAACCGGGGACAGGTTCCCGCGCATCAGCAGCATTGTTTTTGATAATGATGACTCATTTGCTTTCGGATCATGACATATGTTTGTGAAACTGTATTGGCATATTTACAGCCTGTGATTTTTATTTAAAGATCCACTATGCAGAAATCACTCCACCTTTTCCTTGTTGCTAAAATTAGAATCATTCTCCTAATTTCAGTTGATGTGACAAAACAAGCAAGTATAGTGTGAAGATCATTGTACCATCTAAACTACTGTGAAATATATTTTCTCTAACCATGAACATATTTTTTTCATCTGTTTAAAGCCAGTGCACAAAACCAAAAGTATACTAAAATATAATATCCCCAAATGTTTCATACACACCTATAAGCTTATTTCTCGCAAATGTGCTTCAATTTGTTTACATCCCTGTTAGTAAGCATTTCTCCTTTGCCAAGATAATCCATCCACCTGACAAGAAGCTGATTAAACAGCAGGATCATTACACAGGTGCACCTTGTGCTGGGGACAAAAGGCCACTCTAAAATGTGCAGTTTTGTCACACAACACAATACCACCACAGATGTCTAAAGTTTTGAGGGAGCATGTAATTGGCATGCTGACTGCCGAAATGTCCACCAGAGCTGTTGCCAGAGGATTGAATGTTAATTTTTCTACCATAAGCCTCCTTCAATGTCGTTTTAGAGAATTTGGCAGAACTGGCATCCCAACAGCAGGCCACGTGTAACCACTTCAGCCCAGGACCTCCACATCCTGCTTCTTCACCTGCGGGATCGTCTGAGACCAGCCATCCGGACAGCTGATGAAACTGTGGGTTTGCACAATCAAAGAATTTCTGCACAAACTGTCAGAAACGTCTCAGGGAAGCTAATCTGTGTGCTCGTCATCCTCAACAGAGTCTTGCCTTGACTGCAGTTTAGTAGGCAAATGCTCACCTTCAATCGCCACTGGCATACTGGAGAAGTGTGCTCTTCACAGATGAATCTCGTGTTTCAACTGTTCCGGGCAAATGGCAGACAGCGTGTATAGTGTCGTGTTGGCAAGTTGTTTGCTAAAGTCAGGGTTAACAGAGTGCCCCATGGTGGCGGTGGGGTTATGGTATAGGCAGGCATAAGCTAAGGATAACAATTGCATTTGATCTGTGGCAATTAGAATGCACAGAGATACCGTGACGAGATCCTTAGGCCCATTGTTGTGGCATTCATCCGATGCCATCACCTCATGTTTCAGCATAATAATGCACAGCCGCATGTCGCAAGGATATGTACATAATTTCTAGAAGCTTAAAATGTCCCAGTTCTTCCATGGTCTGCATACTCACCAGACATGTCACCGATTGAGCATGTTTGGGATGCTCTGGATCGACATGTACGACAGCCTAATCCAGTTCCTGCAAAAATCCAGCAACTTCACACAGCCACTGACGAGGAGTGGGACAACCTTCTACAGGCCACAATTAACAGCCTGATCAACTCTATGCGAAGGAGGTGTGCCATGCTGCACAAGCTAATTTGGAGGTCACACCAGATACTGACTGGTTTTTTGACCCACATCCATAATATATATATATATATTTAAAGGTATATGTGACCAACAGATGCATATCTGTATTCCCACTCATGTGAAATCTATAGATTAGGGCCTAATGAATTTATTTAAATTGACTGATTTCCTTTATATGAACTGTAACTCAGTAAAATATTTTACATTTTTGCATGGTGCGTTTATATTTTTGTTCAGTGTAAAAGACGCAAAAGCCAAACTTATGAACGGGAAGTCTAGAAATAGTGGAAATAGAACAGATCTAGTGCTGCTTATTTTTTATTTATTTACTTTATTTAACCAGGTAGGCTAGTTGAGAACAAGTTCTCAACAAGTTCTCATTCTTAGACTAGCCTTCAATGAGAATTACAGATCTATAACACACATTTCTATGATCACTTGGTCATGTCACCCAAAAAGTGACAGATTGCAGCTTTAAAGGTTGCATTCTGTTCATAACACATATTGTGTCTGTGTCTCACTACTCACACACTGAGTATACCAAACATTAGGAACACCTTCCTAATATTGAGCTGCACCCCCATCTCCCTCAGAACAGCCTCAATTTGTCAGGGGACGGACTCTACAGGCTACTGAACACATTCCACATGGATGCTGGCCCATGTTGACTCCAACGCTTCCCACAGCTGTGTCAAGTTGGCTGGATGTCTTTTGGGTGGTGGGCCATTCTTGATACACATGGGAAACTGTTGAGTGTGAAAAACCCAGCAGCATTGCAGTTCTTGACACAAACCGGTACGCCTGGCACCTACTCCCATATCCCGCTCAAAGGCACCTAAATCTTACCCATTCACCATCTGAATGGTGTACATACGGTACACAATCCATGTTTCAATTGTCTAAAGGCTTAAAATCCTTCTTTAACCTCTCTCTTCCCATTCATCTACACTGACTTGAAGTAGATTTAGCAAATGACATCAATAATCATAGCTTTCACCTGGTCAGTCTATGTCGTGGAAAGAGTAGGTGTTCTTAATGTTTTGTCTACTCAGTGTATATGAAACATTTTGATGGAAATATATCTCCATAATCAGTCAAATCTTATTCTGCAGGACTGGTGATGGGTGAATTGAATATCAATTAATTGAATTTGGCTACTGCACTTCAATGGCATCATCTAAGACTTCTAAAACCAGTTGTAGTCAGTGGTGGGAAAAGTACCCAGTTGTCATACTTGAGTAAAAAAAAGTACCTTAATAGAAAATGACTCAATTAACAGTGAAAGTCATCCAGTAAAATACTACTCAAGTAAAAGTCTAAAAGTATTTTGTTATAAATATACTTAAGTATCAAAAGTAAATGTAATTGCTAAAATATACTTAAGTATCAAGTAAATAATTTCAAATTCCTCATATTAAGCAACCCAGATGGCACCATTTTCTTTTATTTAAATTTTAAATGTTTTATTTTATTTTTATTTTTGTATTTTTTTTACAAATAGCCAGGGGCATACTCCAACACTCAGACATAATTTACAAATAAAGCATTTGTGTTTTGTGAGTCCGTCAGATCAGAGGCAGTAGAGCTGCCAGGGATGTTCTCTTGATAAGTGTATGAATTGGACCTGTCCTGCTAAGCATTCAAAATGTAACTAGTACTTTTGAGTGTCAGGGAAAACTTATGGAGTAAAAAGTACATTATTGTCTTTAGGAATGTAGTGAAGTAAAAGTTGTCAAAAATATAAATAGTAAACTACAGATAACCCCAAAAACTACCTAAGTAGTATTTTAAAGTATTTTTACTTAAGTATTTTACACCACTGGTTGCAGTTCATCTTGTAACATCATGTCAAATGTATGTAATGTTATAACAAGGCCACCAGCCTGACCAAGCTATTTTGAGAGTGAAACCTTTTTCCATAGTCATTAGATTTGCCATATTAAATGATGTGGTGAGAAATTAAAGGGGAAAACAGGTAGGAATTTGCTGACTTAAAGGGCAAGTTGAAAAGAGGTTGTTAAGCCAACCTTATTTGATTTTTGTCTGTGACTTTTCTCACAGACATTTGTCTGTTGAATTAATGTATGCATGTTACCCAAGACACTGGCGGAGACAGTTTTACGATTCACGTTTTTTGGTAAATGTAAATGTAAAAAAAAAATAATAATAATAATTCCTGTGGTGGTCTACTAAATTCCTGACATTGAGAGAGATTATGATTTATTTAGAAACATTGACAGTGTAGAGCGATGACAAACCAAACACTACATACTTCTCTCTCTCTCTCGCTCTCTCTTTGTTTGTTCTTTTTTTCTGTTTCTGTTTCTCTCTTTCTTTCTCTTTCTTTCTTTTTCTTTCTGTCTTTCTTTCTTTCTTTTTCTTTCTGTCTTTCATTCTTTCTTTTTTCTTTTTTTCTCTTCCCTTCCTTAATACCATTTAGAGATGTGGTATATGACTATCAGGATGTGTTACAGTATGACCTCTGTAAATTTTACTACAGTAAATAACATTAGACTATATAAATAATGACCAGTTGACCCAGTATTCTCTCCCTCCCTTTTTTCTCTCCATAGAAGATGAAGACCCTGGCCCATCGACGACAGTCTGCCCCCTCCCTGGTCATCAGCAAAGCACTTACCAAATCACGAAGCATGTCCAGGTACAGTAACAGCCTATCAGATACCTCTATTCAACTAAACTGCTACCTA
Organism: Oncorhynchus nerka; assembly: GCF_034236695.1. NCBI lineage: Eukaryota > Metazoa > Chordata > Actinopteri > Salmoniformes > Salmonidae > Oncorhynchus > Oncorhynchus nerka. The sequence continues at coordinate 27,724,357 of NC_088396.1, read as the reverse complement.
TCACTATGTGTAGTCCCTAATAGAGGTTTTCACATGTCCAACAGACACAAAATTCTGAGAACAAACTTGGGACCCGAGTGAGTCTGGGTCCTAAATTCAGACTTTTGTCTCTGATCTGGGTTGAGCCTGATGTAATTGCCACAGTTCTCAGGTATGTGTAGGGCTGTGGCGGTCATGACATTTTCACCTAATGTATCCTCTATTATTTCTTACAACCAATAAGAACTTTAGAACATCAGAATGGCAGTTACTTACCGCAATTCCATGTTCTGCTTAGACTAATCTGCGCTGGGCTCTCTCTGTAATTCCAACACAATTTTCGGGCTACCCAAGAGGAAACACCGGTGTTACAGAGGCAAGAGAGGGGAGATCCTGGTGAGATTCTCCATTCTCCATTCACCGGGCGCACAGGATTGTGGAGTCAGGGAAATCAGGGGGTTGCCTCTTCATCTCCAACTGGTTTGCTAATTCCAGCGTAGTGCAGGTTTCGACACACTGTTCACCAGTCTTGGAATACCTGATGGTCAAATGTCGACCCTTCTACCTTCTGAGGGAGTTTTCAGCTGTTATTGTGACTGCTGTATACATTCCACCAAAGGACAATAAAAATAACAAGCTAGCGCTTAACAAACTATACAAAGCTATAAACAAGAAGGAAAACCTACACCCAGAGGCTGCCTTTCTGGTTGCCGGAGATTTTAATTCGGTGTCACTAAGGCACGTGATGCCCAACTTCCACCAGACATCTCCAATGCCATCAGGGGCATTAAAGTCCTAGACCACTGCTATTCTACCCACAAGCAAACATACAAACAAACCCCCCGCCATTTGGCAAATCTGAAGCTGAAACAGGAAGTATCTGCGATTCACTCCGCTGAGTGTCTCGGTCTTGTCTCTGTGTTATACTCGGTCTTGATTCGATCTCGGACAGTGAAGACTCATCATTTCTTGCCAAGACCAGCGGAGTAAAAAAATCATAATTATCAGCTTCCATTCAGTCAGCGCATAAAACCGCTTCACCAGGCCAAATATATACACTCATTTCTTGAAACAACAGCCTTTATATCTATTGTAGACATGTTTGCACAGTGGCGAACCTATAGGCCTTCGATGTGTGACAGGTTAGTACAGTGGTGAACCTATAGGCCTTCAGTGTGTGACAGGTTAGTACAGTGGTGAACCTATAGGCCTTCAGTGTGTGACAGGTTAGTACAGTGGTGAACCTATAGGCCTTCAATGTGTGACAGGTTAGTACAGTGGTGAACCTATAGGCTTTCAGTGTGTGACAGGTTAGTACAGTGGTGAACCTATAGGTCTTCAATGTGTGACAGGTTAGTACAGTGGTGAACCTATAGGTCTTCAATGTGTGACAGGTTGGTACAGTGGTGAACCTATAGGTCTTCAGTGTGTGACAGGTTAGTACAGTGGTGAACCTATAGGCCTTCAGTGTGTGACAGGTTGGTACAGTGGTGAACCTTTAGGTCTTCAGTGTGTGACAGGTTAGTACAGTGGTGAACCTTTAGGTCTTCAGTGTGTGACAGGTTAGTACAGTGGTGAACCTATAGGTCTTCAATGTGTGACAGGTTAGTACAGTGGTGAACCTATAGGTCTTCAGTGTGTGACAGGTTAGTACAGTGGTGAACCTATAGGTCTTCAGTGTGTGACAGGTTAGTACAGTGGTGAACCTATAGGCCTTCAGTGTGTGACAGGTTAGTACAGTGGTGAACCTTTAGGTCTTCAGTGTGTGACAGGTTAGTACAGTGGTGAACCTATAGGCCTTCAGTGTGTGACAGGTTAGTACAGTGGTGAACCTATAGGTCTTCAGTGTGTGACAGGTTAGTACAGTGGTGAACCTATAGATCTTCAGTGTGTGACAGGTTAGTACAGTGGTGAACCTATAGATCTTCAGTGTGTGACAGGTTAGTACAGTGGTGAACCTATAGGCCTTCAGTGTGTGACAGGTTAGTACAGTGGTGAACCTATAGGTCTTCAGTGTGTGACAGGTTAGTACAGTGGTGAACCTATAGGTCTTCAATGTGTGACAGGTTAGTACAGTGGTGAACCTATAGGCCTTCAGTGTGTGACAGGTTAGTACAGTGGTGAACCTATAGGTCTTCAGTGTGTGACAGGTTAGTACAGTGGTGAACCTATAGGCCTTCAATGTGTGACAGGTTAGTACAGTGGTGAACCTATAGGTCTTCAATGTGTGACAGGTTAGTACAGTGGCGAACCTATAGGCCTTCAATGTGTGACAGGTTAGTACAGTGGCGAACCTATAGGTCTTCAGTGTGTGGCAGGTTAGTACAGTGGTGAACCTATAGGCCTTCAATGTGTGACAGGTTGGTACAGTGGTGAACCTATAGGCCTTCAATGTGTGACAGGTTGGTGATTCTGAAAGGACAGCAACTGTAATACCAGCTCACTCATTTATGAGAGTACACTTTTTGTAAAACACAAAGGGCCAGTGGTGGAGTAGAGGGTATACGCAGGTACAGTATAAGCCTTATACCCACGTTTGTTTCAGCGGGCCTAACTTATACTAACTTCTTAATCTCTATTGATGTGTATCAAAGTAGTGTAGTGGAGGTATATGATCAGTTATATAGAGAAATCATGCACAAAGTAGCCTACACAACCACAAAGCACATGAAATATATTCACATGCACGCAGCCTTGTTTTAGCTGAATATCATCTGCAGGCAGCAAGAGTGTGTAGCTCTCAACTGGTTTTGGCTTGGAGCAGATCACAGAAGAATGTCATCGGTAGTCGGTAGGGTAGGAATGATGTTTCAACTTATGAGATCTATCAGTAAATGCTAACTAAGGCAACAATGGGTATGCAAACCAGGTTTTGAAAATGTTTAGTCTGAAGTGTTGATTAGTAGGCTATTTGTGATGCGCAATTGTCATCATGCGCTGCTTGCATCAGGGTGTAGACATGGATGGGCCTGGGTTGACAGAGGCCAACCCACTGGGGAGCCAGGCCCAATCAGATTGATGTGGTTTAAGAATTGTTATGGACTTAGACCATCAAATGTGTGACTATTTTCTATAAAACAAAAGTGTGATTTTGAGAGTGAAAATCTGAAAATCTATAGGAAAACTCCTATTTTTCACACAGGGTGCCTTCGCTGAGCAGGCCATTTGGGAACTTTTGTGCAAAATCTGAGGATGCCCACTTCACACACAGCATGCTGTTAAAATATAAGCAGTCCATAAACTCGAACATAATAAGCCAGTAGGTCCCAATCATAAGAATACAAAAACACAACCATTAAGCATTTCCTAATCGAAATGTACAACTATTACTTCCCATTGCAAAAGCCATCTCACATTTAGTCCAGTTTATGCTACAAACTAACTTGATAAGAGGTTTTAAAAATAGGTTATATTTGATTCAACGTTCCATGATGTACATTAAGATATTGTTGGCAGAATAGATGGATGCAGTTCAATGTATGATTAATATAATTCTCCAATACATTTCTTGGTAGTACAACAAATATTGATATCAGGTTGTAAATCACAGCTGGCCTGGTACATTGTCTACTGCCTCCATTCGGGATGCACTGTTTCAGTTTTCAATGACTCAATATTCTGGACAAAACGGACAAATGTAACTAAGGCTGGGAATGTCAATACAATCAAACTAGCATGGGCTCCCGAGTGGGGCAGTGGTCTAAGGCACTGCATCTCAGTGCTAGAGGCGTCACTACAGACACCCTGGTTTGAATCCAGGCTGTATCACAACCGGCCGTGATTGGGAGACCCATAGGGCGGTGCACCATTGGTCCCGGGTTTGGCAGGTGTATGCCGTCATTGTAAATAAGAATTTGTTCTTAGCTGACTTGCCTAGTTAAAATAAAGGTCAGATAAAAAAATTCTAACGATCACAAGTCAGTCATAACGTGGCTACTAGGATAGCATATCTAATCATATACTGTAGCAAACTAAAACCACATAATCTAATGTTAGCTAGCTGCTAGGAGGATGTCATGCAATTGGAGGAGTGGGTGAGTGACTGACTTTTTCCCCTCATCTTTTTTCGGTTGCTATACACAGCTAGAGATGCAGGTGTCATTTGATTAGATAGCAAGAACTTGAACGACTGTTATCCAGTTAGCCTATCTCTTGCATTCGCAAATTCACTCTGGCTATCTACTCCGATTTCAGAGCACTCTCATCTGAATTTACAAATGTGCAATACCCACTGAATATAACCAATGTCAGTAAACGTAGGCACAAAAAGTAATAGTTAGTCAAGAACGCTCTAGATAACATGTAAACAGCCTAACCAGCACTGCTACGATGAGTAAAATGGTCATAGGGAGGTGTTCTCTCATTTATGTCTGGAAGTAGCTAGCTAGCAAGCTAGCCAACTTTAGCCAGTTAGCTTGGGTGCTTGGTTGGGACAAGCATGCCATGGCATGCAAACTGCAGAAGGACGAGGAGGCTACAAATCCCCATCGTTTATCAGTGCAATTTTGATGGCCAACTAGAAGAAAATGTTTGACAGGGTTTATCTAATAATCCTTTGTTATATTTGAGCTCATCTTGCTCTGGCTAGCATGAGTTGTTGATGTGCATAACTGAGGGAGAGACAGCCTACCTTTTCATGGTCGTTTGATTAGTAGGACTGTAAAGTTCTCAAATGTACGAGGACTACCGTGATGTTTACATATAGAATTTTCAGAAATTCATTCAGGTGTATTTTGTGGCTTTTGGCGAATGCGTTGTAATTATCTAAAGTTGCGCTGTTGCAACTTCCTGTAAACACAGTCCAGTTCAAAGTGAATGATGGCAGGCCCTACTGCCCGAAAACACACAGTCCAGTTCAAAGTGAATGAAGGCAGGCCCGTGTGGCAAATGGCTTATTTATATAAAGGCTTACTGCAGCTCTGATTGGCTATAGCTCACCGGTCTGTGTAGACTCTAGTCCAGGACAAGACAGCTGTTTTTAGTCTGTTTTATTTACAGCAGTGTCTATTAATTGTCCAAACGCACGGCCACTTTCTCCACTCTATATTAATAAAGAATTTTCACAAATGCCTTAATATACATAATTCCCAATCATTCTATGAATTTATGAAAACCTGAAAATGACCATATCTAAGTGGTCGCTTGTCAGGAAATGTTTTAAAAAGTGTCATATTCTTCCTGGGGGTGTATATGAACAGATTTGAATATGATTTTAATGTTGCTAAAATTCTTTCAGTTCCACTTTAAATGCAGCAATGTTTCCCACACCAGTTATTTTCAAATTGATGGCTAACAACAGCAAGCGCACTGGAATAAAAACACAGTTCTACTCACCAGATGATGGTCATTTAAAACTTAACTTCTTATTGAAAGTTATTCTTGTAAAGGGAGACGCTAACAAATTAGCAACAACATCCTATTTGATAACACCTGATGCAGCCACTGCAAACTAGCCCACAACAAAAGCTAGATTAAATCAGAAGATCACTGAAAATAACTTTATCAAATATCATTATTGTTATAATCATTATTTTATAAATCTTTAGCCCTCTGAAGGCATAGAAGGTCCATCGTTCCCTACTGTGTTTGGGTTAGAAATCATTTGAGTGGCTCTATTATCCCTCAGAATGCATCTTTTCACTATTCTCAATGTCAAAAGAAACCATATGTTGTTCTAACAAAATTACAATCATGGTCTTGAATTTGACTTGCATTTTTCTGGCCTCGGTCTTGACTCGGTTTTGCCCCTCCTCCCTCCTGTCTTGTTCTGGACTCGGATTCGATTTGCTCCTGTCTTGGTCTTGAATCGGTCTCGCTTTTAATGGTCTAGAACACAACACTGGCCACATGACTGCTTTGCTAACACTGATTGGAATATGTTTCGAGACTCTGCCGATAACATTGATGAGCTAACCACCTCAGTCACTGGCTTCATTAGAAAATGCATCAGCAACGTTGTACTCACAGTGAGGGTTCGTGAGAAGGGTCTTTAATGCGGTCCACACCCTCAAGGCTGCGGGCACCGCCGGTATTCCAAGGCTTGCACAGTACAGCTGGCAAGCATATTCAGAGTAATTTTCAACCCCTCCTTATCCCAGTCTGTAATCCCCACATGTTTTAAGATGACCACAATCATTCCTGTTCCTAAGAACTATAAGGTTTCATACCACAATGACTACCGCCCTGTAGCACTCACTTCTGTAATCACAAAGTGCTTTGAGAGGCTGGTTATGGCACACATTAACTCCACCATCCAAGCCACCCTAGACCCACTCCAATTTGCATACCGCCCCATCAGATCCATAGACGATGCAGTCTCAATTGCTCTCCACACTACCCTCACTCACCTAGATAAGAGAAATACCTATGTGAGAATGCTGTTCGTTGACTACAGCAAAGCGTTCAACACCATTGTCCTCTTCAAGCTCATCACCAAGCTTAGGATTCCTCCCTCTTAGAACACCTCCCTCTGCAACTGGATCCTGGACTTCCTGATGGGCCGACCCCAGGTGGTGAGGGTAGGCAACATCACCTCTGGCACGCTGACCCTTAACACAGGGGCCCCACATAAGCTTAGTGTAAGCTTAGTCCTCTTCTGTACTCCCTGTTCACCCATTACTGTGTGGCCACACATGACTCCAACACCATTATCAAGTTTTCTGACGACACCACGGTGGTAGGCCAGATCACCAGACATGTCAGCTCTGCTTTTAGCTCCTAAGAAACTTTGCAGTATTTCATTTTTTTGTGTGTTATTTCTTACATTATTAGCCCAGTTGTTTGTGTTATTACATACAGACGGAAATAAGTTTTGGATATCAGAGCGGCGGTAACTCACCAGCAATACGACCAGGAATATGACTTTCCCAAATTGGATCCTTTGTTCGTACCCCTCAGGGCAATTGAACTTATCCCAGAGGCTGCTCTAAGACGCTGCCGACGGAGAAGAGTTTTTCGGACTGGACTTCTATTACACCATCCACCGCTTCCGATTATATTACTCGTTAATGTTCAGTCTCTGGACAATAAAGTAGACAAGCTCAGGGCAAGGATCTCCTTCCAGAGAGACATCACAACAATATTATAACCGCCATCGATAAGAGACATTACTGTGCAGCTGTATTCATCGACCTGGCCAAGGCTTTTGACTCTGTCAATCACCACATTCTTATTGGCAGACTCGACAGCCTTGGTTTCTCAAATGATTGCCTCGCCTGGTTTACCAACTACTTCTCAGATAGAGTTCAGTGTGTCAAATCGGAGGGCCTGTTGTTCGGACCTCTGGCAGTCTCTATGGGGGTGCCACAGGGTTCAATTGTCGGGCCGACTCTCTTCTCTATATACATCAATGATGTCACTCTTGCTGCTGGTGATTCTCTGATCCACCTCTACGCAGACGACACCATTCTGTATACTTCTGGCCCCTCTTTGGACACTGTGTTAACATACCTCCAGATGAGCTTCAATGCTATACAACTCTCCTTCCGTGGCCTCCAACTACTCTTAAATGCAAGTCAAACTAAATGCATGCTCTTCAACCGATCACTGCCCGCATCCGCTCGCCCGACTAGCATCAATTCTCTGGACGGTTTTGACTTAGAATATGTGGACAACTACAAATACCTAGGTGTCTGATTAGACTGTAAACTCTCCTTCCAGACTCACATTAAGCATCTCCAATCCAAATTTAAATCTAGAATTGGCTTCCTATTTCACAACAAAGCCTCCTTCACTCATGCTGACAAACATACCCTCGCAAAACTGACTATCCTACTCATCCTTGACTTCGGCGATGTCATTTACAAAATAGCCTGGATGGAGTCTAATTGGATGCAGTCTATCACAGTGTAACCTTTAGTTTTGTCACTAAAGCCCCATATATACTACCCACCACTGCGACCTGTATGCTCTTGTTGGCTGGCCGTCACCATACCCACTGGCTCCAGGTCATCTATAAGTCTTTGCTAGGTAAAGCCCTTATCTCAGCTCACTGGTCACGATAGCAACTCCCACCTGTAGCATGCGCAGGTATATTTCAGTGGTCATCCCCAAAGCCAACACCTCCTTTGGCCGCCTTTCCTTCCAGTTCTCTGCTGTCAATGACTGGAACGAATTGCAAATGTCACTGAAGCTGGAGACATATCTCCCTCACTAACTATAAGCATCAGCTATCAGAGCAGCTTACCAATCACTGCACCTGTACACAGCCCATCTGTAAATAGCCCACAAAACTACCTCATCCCCATATTGTTATTTTTTTGCTCTTTTGCACTCCAGAATTTCTACTTGCACATCATCATCTGGACATCTATTACTCCAGTGTTAATGCTAAATTGTAATTATTTCGCCACTATGGCCTATTTATTGCCTTACCTCCCTAATCTTACTACATTTTGCACACACTGTATATTGATTTTTCTATTGTGTTATTGACTGTACTTTTATCCCATGTGTAACTCTGTGTTGTTGTTTTTGTCACACTGCTTTGCTTTATCTTGGCCAGGTCGCAGTCGTAAATGAGAACTTGTTCTCAACTGGCCTACCTGGTTAATTAAAGGTGAAATAAAAAATAAATACATAAATAAAATAAAAAAATATGGTACTGGAACTGACCCTGTATAATATGGTATGCTTCCTTACCTTATCATGTTCTACTTATTTTTTATTTCTTGTGTGTTTTTGTCCTACCTTGTTATTTTTAGTATTACATTGTCATTGATTACTGCATTGTTGGGTTTAGAGCTTGCAAGAAAGGCATTTCACTGTACTTATGTATGTGACATTAGAACTTGAAAATGTAATCTCTTACACACCAAACTAACATTATTGCAGAGTTAGAGAGACTAGAGTAGAGAAACCTTGTCCTGTCCTGGTGTTATTGGACATATTTATGTGTTTTCTAGTGCTAACTGTTTACTCAGTTTGTGTAGGCTGAGCTCGAGCATGTTGTGTGAAACTGGACCACATAGGAGTGTTGAGCTGAACGCTGTTGACGCTTTAATGGTTCATTGCTCTCGTGGCTGGAGGTATTGTGTGTATGAGTGTAGAGAGAAAGTGTGTATGTGTGTGTGTGTGTGTGTGAGAGAGAGAGCAAGAGAATTGTTGACACTTAGTGAGAGTGTCTGTGGTGGAGACATTCTCAGGAGCGAAGGAGACTGGGTTAATGCTCTAAGCCTTGACCTCTAACTCCTCGTCAGGAGGTGCAGAGAACGACGGGGGTCACCAGGGTCAAGGGGGTTCTCCAGGGAAGGGCTTGTCCAGAGAGCGTGGCATGGTGCTAGAGGTGGCATGGTGCTATCATGTGATTCACAGTGGGGAGAAGTTAAAGGTCAGGGAAGCGAGGCGTGTTGAATGAGATGAAGACATCTCTACCTCTCTCTCTCTCTCTCTTCAACTCACTAATCTATGCATTCCCTCTCTCTTTCTTTGTCTGTCTCTCTCTCTGTCTGTCTCTCTTTCTCTCGATCTATCTCTTTCTCTATTTTTCTCTGTCTCTCTCTCCAAATGATTTACTTTTCTTCAGGGAAACACACTACTCTGCTATAAATTCTTTGCTGGCCCAGGTGATTCCTGCCTGCTTTTATCATCAAGCCTAGAGTTTCTGTGTGGTGACTCTGTCCTTTCGCTCAGGCACTTACGTCACCCCTCCCCCTTTCACCTCATCTAGAAGTCGCCTCACTCTGCTCCAGCTTTACCACTCCAGGGCTACAGTCAGTCCCTACTGAGGCACAGCACAATATGGCCTGCAGCAGTGAAATGGATATGGGAGGAGGGGAATATTAGAAACTTAACGTAGTTTTAGCAATAATGACCCTGTTTTTAATGTTCACCGTGTCACCATGCAGGAGACATTTCCTGATATGGAGAGTTTTATAAGACAGTGCTTCATTTCTCTTATTATTCCCAATAACATGGAGTCCTTTACTACCTTCTACAGCTGGAGTTATATGCAATCTATACATATTCACTATGGTCATTGTCCACACTAGAACTTATGCATGTATAGTACATGCCTCCATTTGTCCTTCCATATTCTACCCTCCTCATTCTCAACAACCATGGCACCCTCCAGATCTCCTTCTACCATATGTATGAGAGACAAGGTCTGTTGCCCTTGCTTTCCATTAAAACCATGAAGTGAGTTTTGGAAAGATCACACTGATGTTATTTTTATAAGACCCCAACTACGGGGTCCACTCTATGAGTCACTGGATACACTAGATGACTCATATTAGATAAGGAAAGATTGTGAACCGAAGAGAGGTGTGTGTGTGTGTGTGTGGTGTGTGTGTGTGTGTGTGTGTGTGTGTGTGTGTGTGTGTGTGTGCGTGCGTGCGTGCGTGCGTGCGTGCGTGCGTGCGTGAGAAGTGAGTGTAGTCCCCTCGGTCAGATAGTGTGGATTATAAATCCATGTCAGTAGTGATGTCTTCATTCAATACGTAACCATGGAGAATTGGCAGCAATGTATTGGTGCCTTGTGCACTTCGACTTAGGTCTTTCACCATGAGTTGACAGGACGGCTAACACACACACTGCGCTGTCAATCACACCACTTCGCAGAGTGTCACTGGTGTTGGTCTGGACAGTGTTTGACTGGAGGAGAAGTCAAGCTATTGCTAATACTTGTTGCTGAGACACGCAACACACACATCATCAGGTCCAAACACACTGTTTGATTTTATCACCCAGTCAAAGTTCAAACATTACATAAGTCAATGAGATTTGTGTAAAGTTCCCCCTTCCTGTCTCTTGACAAGGGGTTGCAATTAATTTGCTTTTCCCTTAGATTGTTGTCATAAACTACAAATCATTTTGTGCCCCTAAGATAAGTCAAGCACTACTTGGGGTTTGACAGGTGCAGACAAATTGATAATAAATTAAAAGATATTGGTCGCTGGGCCTCAATAACAAATTAGTTGAAATATGCAGGAGAGCTGTTGGCCATTTATTGTTGGAGTGGAGATGACAGGCAGACAGCAGTACACACACACACACACACAAACACACATATGTTAACTAGAGCAAAGCAAAAGGACAGTGTTATATATGGATGTATAATGTCTGCCTAGGGGATGCAGTGCACGAGCATCATTCTAGAGCTTTTCGCTGAGCTACAGAAAATCTTCGTCCCATCAAAACACAAGGGGAGTTAAGATGTTGTTAGAACAGGGGTGTGGGTGTGTCATCTGAGGGACATGTCCTCTTGGTCTGGTTACAACACACATCTGGACCAGGGTGACTTCATCTCCTGGCAGCAGCCTCCAGTAACCTTGACACACCCCACCTCCGTGTGTGTGTTCGTGTGTGTGTGAGAAAGAGAGAGACTACAGAAAGCCAGTGTGACCATAATCAGGATAAGTAGTAATGGAGGTGAATAGGGATATTTACATATCGTGATATTATTTTGGACAATATTATATAGATACTTTTACTCCAAGTGTCGATTTGTAGTTGTTGATTTTGCTAGATAGCGCTAGCTTGAGATAGTTGGCTGTACCTGCGCCAAAACGCCAGTACTTTTTATCCTATAGCTTGTTCTCCATCTTCTTTTTAAATAGTGAGCCAACATGACTGAGCCCCCCAAAAGTATCATGCTCCCTCTTGTCTCTCTGCAGCAGTCATATAGTGAGCAATATGTATGGAACATCAAATCACAATATAATCGCAGGATCGAATCTCAATACATACAGAATCATGTCAATCGTGAGAATCTATTGATAATATCGTATTGTGAGGTCCCTGGCAATTACCAGAGGGTGGTGCCACCCATTAGGCATTCTGTTTGGCTAGTAGGCCTGATATAGTGATGGAGGGCTCATCAATATTCACCATTCTCTCCCTAAAGGCATGCTGGGACATTAGTATGCTGTGTTGTGCTGTTGTCTCCCAGGGTTGGGTTTAGAGGCCTTATCCCACAGCAGCCCCCCGAGAATAAACAACAAGCATTGTCTATGAAAAGTCAACATCTCGCTCCACAGGACTGTTCCCTAACAAAGATGGCCATGTATATGTGGTGTGTAGATGCAAACGGCCTCTATGCCCAATTTATCAACATCACATGACACAATGGGATTGTCAGTCAGTCATCCATCAGCTTCAATGGACCAGGAGCTCAGCTGCCAATCAACCATTCAGGGGGAGGGGGGCTGAATATGGAAGTCTGGTATCTTTTATAGAGGGAGAGAGCCAGGGAGAGATATTACAGGAAGGTGTTCTGTGTGTGGGGGGGTTCTATGACATAGGCATTTCCCAGATATATTAAGAAAAGCATGTAGAGAAGAAAGTGTTGAGGTCTTCTATATGGTCCTATGCTTATATATTATCCCAGCCCCCGTCCCCGCAGGGCGGCCTTTTGGTAGGCCGTCATTGTAAATAAGAATTTGTTCTTAACTGACTTGCCCAGTTAAATAAAGGTTAAATAAATAAAAATCTAATTATAATATCGCGTTGAAGCTCATCTTTTGTCTGTTATGGTGTTAATTACGATTATATTCCAGAATTTGTAGGGGGGTACGAGGATATGAACCTCCCCAATTTTCCCTCCTACAAATTCCAACCTGGTTTTGAATCATGGTTTCTGCCTTTAAAAGTCATCCAGGAGCAATGAATCAATAGCAAACTGAAGACCTTAGTCTGTGATTGAATTGGTTTTCTAGTTCCCTCGTTCTTTTTGGAATAAAAAGAGTTGTAAAAAGACCAAGGTACTTCAGAGTCAGTCAGTCTTCTGTTAGTTAATTACTTACAGTACATAACTGAGTAATTACATGAGTCGATGGGAAAGGTATGTGTTTTTGACTGACTATGGAATATGCATGTGGAGGGATATTCCATGGCAAGCTTTTGGTGCTTCCAAGTGTTGGGAGGGAACTGTTTGAATGGAATTCTCTGGGGTTGGGGGTCAAGATGATGGGTGTGTGTGTGTGTGTGTGTGTGTAGGGTCATTATCTCTTGAATGTGAGCTGAGAATCGGATCTCACAGCCTGATGTAAACAGGAAAGGACAGAGCCCTGCAACGATTTCCTTTGTTCCCCGTAAAAATGCCAACTTGTTCCATCTGCTGTACTTGCCCATGGCAGATACATCTTTCTCTAGAACCTGATACAGTGGTTATATCTGTGTGTTTCTCTGTGTTTTTCATGATCGGATGACTGTCATTGTTCTCTTCCCGCTCTTGGACAAGTTGTCCCTTCCAAAGTTAACACACGCATCTTCTTGATATTCTAATAACAATAATATCCAGGAAAAGTTATTCTCTTGTTCAAGTGGATATACACTACATGACCAAAAGTATGTGGACAGCTGCTCATCGAACATCTCATTCTTAAATCATGGGCATTAGTATGGAGTTAGTCCCCCCCTTTGCTGCTATAACAGCCTCCGCTCTTCTGAGAAGGCTTTCCACTAGATGTTGGAACATTGCTGCAGGGACTTGCTTCCATTCAGCCACAAGAACACTAGTAAGGTCGGGCAATGATGTTGGGCGATTAGGCCTGGCTCACAGTCTGCGTTCCAATTCATCCCAAAGGTGTTCGATGGGATTGAGGTCAGGGCTCTGTGCAGGCCAGTCAAGTTCTTCCACACTGTTCTCGACAAACCATTTCTGAATGGACCTCGCTTTGTGCATGGGGGCATCCAACTGTTGCCACGAAGTTGAAAGCACAGAATCGCCTAGAATGTCATTGTATGCTGTACCGTTAAGATTTCCCTTTACTGGAACTAAGCGGTTCTAGCCTGAACCATGAAAAACAGCCCTAGGCCATTATTTCTCCTGTTTGTTTATGAAGATTGCATGGCTGTGTGCTTGAGCAACGGGTGTGGCTGAAATAACCGAATCAACTCATTTGAAGGGGTGTCCACATACGTTTGTATATATAGTGTATTTTCTAATAGTGTGTTTGATAAACCCTATCTACTGATCTGTGGCTAACTCACACATACATGTATATACACAACATGGCCAAAAGTATGTAGACACCCCTTCAAGTGAGTGGATTTGGCTATTTCAGCCACACCCGTTGCTAACAGGTGTATAAAATCGAGCACACAGCCATGCAATCTCCATAGACAAGCATGGGCAGTAGAATGGCCCGTACTGAAGAACTCAGTGACTTTCAACGTGGCACCGTCATAGGATGCCACCTTTCCAACAAGTTCCTCCAAATTCTGTTCTTCCAAATTCTGCCTGGCTAGAGCTGCCCCGGTCAACCGTAAGTGCTGTTATTGGGACGTGGAAACATCTAGGCGCAACAACTGCTCAGCCGCGAAGTGGTTGAGAACGGGACCGCCGAGTGCTGAAGCAGGTAAAAATCATCTTTCCTCGTTTGCAATACTCACTACCAAATTCCAAACTGCCTCTGGAAGCAACGTCAGCACAATAACCGTTTGTTGGGAGCTTCATGAAATGGGTTTCCATGGCCCGAGCAGCCGCACACAAGCCTAAGATTACCAAGCGTCGGCTGGAGTGGTGTAAAGCTTGTCGCCATTGGACTCTGGAACAGTGGAAACACATTTTCTGGAGTGATGAATCACGCGTCACCATCTGGTAGTCCGGAAGACGAATCTGGGTATGGCGGATGCCAGAACGCTACCTGCCCCAATGCATAGTGGTAACTGTCAAGTTTGGTGGAGGAGGAATAATGGTCTGGGGCTATTTTTCGTGGTTCGAGCTGTTTTTTTTTTTTTTAGATCGGTGTTTAAGAACTTGACTGGCCTGCACAGAGTCCTGACCTCAACCCCATCGAACACCTTTGGGATAAAATGGAACACCGACTTCAAGGAAGGCCTAATCGCCCAACATCAGTGCCCAACCTCACTAATGATCTTGTGGCTGAATGGTAGCAAGTCTCCGCAGCAATCTTCCAACATCTATTGGAAAGCCTTCCGAGAGGTTGTCATACCAGTGGAGGTTGTCATACCAGCAAAGGTGGAACAAACTACATATTAATACCATGATTTTGGAATGAGATATTCAACGAGCAGAAAATGTAGTGTACCTTAACAGTAGTCCTGTGTTTAGCCATGCAAAATGTGTTGTGTTTAATAAAGACTGAAGGAGATGATTGACTCCCTCCTCTTTGTCAGCATTACATTTACATTGTAGGTATTTATCAGACAATCTTATCAAGAGCAAATTACATAGTGAATGGATACATTTTCATAATTTACTGGTCCCCTGTGGGAATCGAACCCACAACCCTGACGTTGCAAGCACCATGCTCTACCAACTGAGCAAATCAGCCACACACGCATGTACACACAAACGGGTGCGCACACACCCATCATCACCCATTAGGGGCGGCAGGTAGCCTAGTGGTTAGAGCATTGGACAAGCAACCGAAAGGTTGCAAGATTGAATCCCCGAGCTGACAAGGTAAGAATCTGTCATTCTGCCCCTGAACAATGCAGCACTGTTCCTAGGCTGTCATTGAAAATAAAAATGTGTTCTTAACTGACTTGCCTAGTTAAATAAAGGTAAAAAAAAAAAAAAGAATCTTAGTCCCCAACCCAAGATAATTCCCTTCAAACAGTTCCCTCCCAACACTGGGAAGCACCAAAAGCTTGCTATGGAATATCCCTCCACATGCATGGTCATTCAAAAACACAGATACTGTACCTTTCCCATTGACTTGTGTAATTAATCAGTTACGTACTGTAAGGAATTAACTAATGGAAGACTGACTGTCTGAAGTGCCTTGGTCTTTGTCTTTTACATTATTTTACAAATTACATTATCCCAGCCACACGAGGATAACACCATCTGTCTAATGTCACAGCTCAGATCGCCACTCTATACATACACCAGGGCTGTAAGGCTATGTAAGCCCTAGCTGAGGAAG
Source organism: Oncorhynchus nerka (assembly GCF_034236695.1). Classification (NCBI taxonomy): domain Eukaryota; kingdom Metazoa; phylum Chordata; class Actinopteri; order Salmoniformes; family Salmonidae; genus Oncorhynchus; species Oncorhynchus nerka. The sequence goes on along the minus strand of NC_088396.1, from coordinate 27,708,542 downwards.
TGGATAACTTTGTTACAATGATACTAGGAGGTCATTGGGAATGCCTACAGGGAGCACTGGGTTCATTCATTCCCAAAGATTGGAAAGCAGCTGTGGTCATCCCCCTCTTCAAAGGGGGGAACACTCTTGACCCAAACTGCTACAGACCTATATCTATCCTACCCTGCCTTTCTGAGGTCTTCGAAAGCCAAGTCAACAAACAGATTACCGACCATTTCGAATCCCACCATACCTTCTCCGCTATGCAATCTGGTTTCAGAGCTGGTCATGGGTGCACCTCAGCCACGCTCAAGGTCCTAAACGATATCTTAACCGCCATCGATAAGAAACAATACTGTGCAGCCGTATTCATTGACCTGGCCAAGGCTTTCAATTCTGTCAATCACCACATCCTCATCGGCAGACTCGATAGCCTTGGTTTCTCAAATGATTGCCTCGCCTGGTTCACCAACTACTTCTCTGATTTTATTTTTTATTTTTTTATTTCACCTTTAGTCCCAATTGTAAATGAGAACTTGTTCTCAACTTGCCTACCTGGTTAAATAAAGGTGAAAGAAAAAAATTAAGAAAATAAATAAATGACACAACCAAAGGGATCCACACTTCCTCTCCCTCTGACCCCAAACAGTAATCATCCTGACCCATTGGCCCATTGGGAGCTAACCTGAAATGATCCCTCTACTGTATGTTGAACTGGTTGTTCTAACCCCATGTGATGTGTTTACCTGGTTATTCTAACATGTATGTGTGTTGACAGGGAGAACTGCCTGTCTCCGGTCAGCCCAGAGACGTGTCCCCTGGTGCAGGCGTTCCTCTCCCCAGGCAGGGTGTTCCTGGCCCACGCCCACACCCAGCTGAAGACTGGCCTGCAGACGCAGGAGAGACACCTCTTCCTCTTCACTGACACACTCCTCATCGCCAAGGCCAAGTGAGTCTGTGTGTGTCTGTGAGAGGGGGGGGAGCAAAAGAGCAGAAGGCAACTGCTAAAAACTGCATTCCATCCCTCTCTTCCCTACTCAAGTCTAAAAACCCTGTCTCCCGGGACTGTGAGCCCTATACTTCCCTCCCTCATTCCTCCCTCCCTCCCCTCCTATCGTTTCTATCCGGCCTATAATTACCTCTCAGCCAATTAAATCCATCTGAGGCCGTGCCCAGATCAGAGACCACTCATCAGGGCCAGAGGGGCTCCCCACCCAGAACACAACCTTCAGGCAATGCTCCAGATATTTTCAGGGTGTTGATGCAACATTGCTGTGATGTTGTGGCAGCAAAACAGGGCCTCTCTCTCCAACCAACTGTATATTCAACATCATGTGCCTCTGGGTGGAGCTGACCCATACATAGTGGAGACAGCTATAATTGGCTTTATTACATTCTGGGTTAAAAAGAGTATGATAGGAAAGTGTGTGTGTATCGGGGGTGTTCACAGACATAGACACGTGTACATACAGCAGGTTTGCTGTTGGAATGTTGAGAATTCCACCATGGATATTAATAAATGTATGCGCTCAGAAACGTGATTCTGCGCATGTATGCTTGTGTGTTAAACTGTGTGTGACCCTCTCTTGTTTGCTGCAGGTCATCCACACACTTTAAACTGAAGGCTCAGGTGCGATTGTGTGAGATGTGGACAGCAGGCTGTATGGAGGAGGTGTGTGAGGGCAGCACCAGTCTAGACAGGAGCTTTGTCATGGGCTGGCCTACCTTCAACTGTGTCGCCACATTCAGGTATGCACACACACACACACACACACACACACACACACACACACACACACACACACACACACACACACACACACACGCTTACTGTATGTAGTGAGAATGTCCCTTTAATAAATCCTCATTTAGTATGTACACAAAATTTCCTGGGCAAGAACATGAATATTCATGCTATCTGCCGGCATGAGCAGTTAGCACTGACTGAACAACTTGGGAAATGCAGCGTCAGCTTGATCACCAAATTAATTGGAAAATAAATGAAAGCCTCACCAGCTAGTGCCCAACCTATTTTAGTTTCACTGTCCGATCATTCAAAAAACAAGCCCACAAATTGTTATTTTTACCTTTCCACAAACGGTCTGGTATGTGTTGCTTGATGGTATGCTTGATATGAGCAAGTTAACCAAAATGTATCAAAGAATAGGTAATGCGTCCACAATTAGTTACTGCCTGGCCAGTGATATAGCTAACTACATTTCAGTAATTAGCTATCCTCCTAAATGCGGTGGTCAGTGTGTAAACTAAAAATGAGTTGAAATTATTTGTCTGAATACGAACTAGTCGCCAGATATTGTTGCCCATGATGTAATCATGTCTAACCAGTTGGCTAATGTAGCTTATGTGCCCATAAGCTCCCAAGTCTAGATAGCTGTGTCTTGGCATCCACGATTAGTGAGCTAGCTAGCTAGTTTGGCTACCGCATGGCCAGTGTGAGCTAGCATGCTAGCTAGCCAGTAAGCTAGCTACATTTCAGTCAATAGCTATCCTTCTAAATGTGCTGGTCACTGGATGAGTTGAACATATTTGTCTGAAAACAAGCTAGTAGCCAGTTGTTGTTGCCCATGGTGGAATAATATCTAACCCACTGGCTCCTGAATCCTATGTCCCCATGAGGTCTCGAGTCTAGCTAACTTTAGGTAGCCCAGGCCGCACATTAGCACTTTGCTATCTGAGCTGTTTTATAAGAAAACGGCTGATAGCAAGCCCTCCTCTGCGACAATGTTATTGGGGCGTTAGAATTTCAGATTCATATGTCATTTTTATGTTAATTGTCATTCAATGTCGTGGTTACTACTGGTTTCAGACCCGAGTTGAAAGAAATTGTTTGCCATGTTTTGGTGAGGGGTCAGAGTGACGTCACGCACCCAAGAATCCTCAACCAATCACCCGACGGATATGAATGACTTTGCCTCCGGGTACCGTACGAAAGGAAATTTAGTGTACAGTACAGGACTGTCTCAGAAAAAGAACAACCACTAGAACAGTAAATTATCATCCCAACACCGCACCACAACCAGAGTCATATTCCTAGTAAAAAAAAAAACTACTCTGACCACAGAGAGCTAGTTGTTATAAAATATCACAAACACACTATATGCCTTGATACCAGGAATTCATAGAAAAAATACAGTTTTACAGGGACACGTTATGTAAGAGAAAATGAGAAAAATAATATTGGTTGTCCGACTTAATTTTCTATCTCTCTCTCTGTCTGTCTGTCTGCAGTTCTGTGGAGCACAAGGAGAAGTGGCTTTTTCTCATCAAAAGGTAACCAGAAATGACAGATGACGATATTGTTCATAACTTCCTCTGATACTAATAGTCTATGGCTTGACTTCAGTGGCTTGAATAATGTGTTTAGTCTTGCTTGTGTTAAAGAAGGTATTGTTTTTTACGCTAACTTCCTCCTTCGTTCCTCTAGTCGAATAAACGAAGAGAAAGAGAAGGATGACCCCAAGACCATTCCTCTGAAGATATTTGCAAAGGACATTGGGAATTGTGCTTATGTAAGTACTGTTTATGTATGGGTGCAGGTGTGTGTGTGTGTTCCGTCATGTGTGTGCATTTTTCTAATGTTTTTGTCTTCCCCCAGGCTAAGACTCTAGCTGTAAGTAATTCAGACAGCACCACTGATGTCATCCAAATGGCACTACAGCAGTTTGGCATTTCGGGCTGTGTGAAAGACCACCAGTTGTGGGTGAGCTCCATTAAAGATGACTCCCCCTACCCGCTCATTGGTGAGTTCAACTCCTTTACCCCACAACCCATTACACTCACATTAAACCCAGCCATATCTCTCTTGTTTAGTTTACGGTACAAGTTGACCCTAGTCAGTGGTCAAGGGAAACTTTTACAATACGTACTCAGTACCTACTCAACCTACACTACCGTTCAAAAGTGGGGTCACTTAGAAATGTCCTTGTTTTTGAAAGAAGTGATCATAAATACAGTGTAGACATTGTTAATGTTGTAAATGACTATTGTAGCTGGAAACTGCAGATTTTTTAATGGAATATCTACATAGGCGTACAGAGGCCCATTATCAGCAACCATCACTTCTGTGTTCCAATGACACGTTGTGTTAGCCAATACAAGTTTATCATTTTAAAAGGCTAATTGATCATTAGAAAAACCTTTTTCAGTTATGTTAGCACAGCTGAAAACTGTTGTCCTGATTAAAGAAGCAATAACACTGGCTTTCTTTAGGCTAGTTGAGTATCTGGAGCATCAGCATTTGTGGATTCGATTACTGGCTCAAAATGGCCAGAAACAAAGAACTTTCTTCTGAAACTCGTCAGTCTATTCTTGTTCTGAGAAATGAAGGCTGTTCCATGTGAGAAATTGGCAAGAAACTGAAGATCTCGTACAACGCTGTGTACTACTCCCTTCACAGACCAGCGCAAAATGACTCTAACCAGAATAGAAAGTGGAGTAGGAGGCCCCGGTGCGCAGATGAGCAAGAGGACAAGTACATTAGAGTGTCTAGTTTGAGAAACAGAGGCCTCACAAGTCCTCAACTGGCAGATTCATTAAATAGTACCTGCAAAACACCAATGCCATCCTGTCTTTCATGTTGAAGAAAAGGTCTATCACTCTGTCATACAGTACATGCCTTTATTTTTTGTTGTCGTAGTCTACCTGGCAAAAATGCTTGCTCGCTAGTCTAGCTTCTATTCATGGGCAACGTTCGTTAGTTAACATTAGCCTTCTATATCTAGCTACATATTGAACTTCCATCCTCTCAGGCCAGGGCACAACAATGTATGAATTAATGGTTGGATCAGAATCGGCGTTATAATCATTGGCCATTACGGAGAATTAAGTAAAACCACAAGTCCAAATCCCTATCTCTAATTTAGGAAAGGGACAGTTTTGGCCAGGTGGCTAACTAGCCACCGGAGGACAACAACACAACGAGATGCAACAATTCACATTTTTTGTCACTGACGTATTCTCTCAATGGGATTTGATAAGAGTAAAAATCCAAGCTGGCTTTCCTTGACACTTTTTTTGGTGCGCCAGGACCATTCACTGCTGAGCTTGCTCAGTTTAGCTCAACGTTTATTGGCAAAAAAAAATAAAAATAGTCAAGGCAGGCCAGATGCTCGTAAGCTTCCCTTGCCTTCAATGCTATGATAGGTAGCAACAATGTCATACTTGTTTGGACCAGACAGCATCAGATAGATGGCCTACACGTAGAGAGACAGAAGGATGCTGTTTCGCTCGCTCTGATGCTTTCTCCTGTGTGAGATACATTCAGCCTCTTGCAAATAGAAGGACAATTATGAAACGAAATAACGAAATATAAAACATTATTTCTATTTTTTTCTGGAAGCCTGGCCTCCCTTGGCATCCATGAATACATGCCATTGTACCTTCTCCAACCTTTTACTCTGGAGTCAAAAGTTGCTCTGTTTTGTTTTTTTACGCAAAGAGGTATTTTCCTCCAGTTATTGACATAACGATGAGGTAGATAAGAGACTAGCTGGGCGTACTGTAAACCTGGCCTGGTCACACCTCCAGTGGGACTCATGAACCCTGACCTCTAACATCTTGACCCTCTCAGGGCACGAGTTTCCTTTCAGTATCAAGATGAGTCACATTCGGGATGGAGGAGGTGGTGGAGGGAAGGATGCAGTTCCTTCTCCAGAGGGCCAGGGGGCGATGCTGCTGGACCAGTGTCTCCCTCCAGACACCCAGTGCCAGTTCATCCTCAAGTCCAGCCGGGTGGGTCCCAAACAGGCTCTGCTCTTAGGTAAGTGCCCCTTTACACACTGTGACCGACTCAACAGAAAGAAAGGGTTGCGTTTCCTTCAAAAAAATGTGTCTCCTCCCCCTTTGCCCTTGTTTACTTCTTATCTCCTTTTTTTGTTGTTGCCTCAAATGTCTTTTATTCCATACTTTCAGAGAGAGTGAGAGAAAGAGTGAACATAGAGAGTGAACATAGAGAGTGTGTGTGAGAGTGTTTTCCACGAGGATCGTTGAAGAGGCTCCACTGAATCAACCACAAGCCTTCCTTTAGATTCCTCTCTGTCGCTGTCAAGTTCTTACATAAGCCTCCATTTCAAATCAATACCCTCCCCTACCCACTACATCAGCCTAATTCATTCAAGTGCTTTTTGAGGTTGGTTCCATTTCGGGTTTGATTATAAATAAAATGATGATGTGGATTGAATGCTGTAATAACACAGAATAAAAAAATGCATGAAAGTCCCATGATGGTAGTGACTGCCCATTCTTCACTTTTATTTAAGAAAATATTTCAGCTGTTTCCATATGTTTTATTTTGATGACTTTAGTATTTCATTTCAGGTCATCTCATCTCTATAGAGCTGCTGTCTGACAAAATCACTATTTTAGTAGTTCTTAAAGCATACTTTTATGACTGCTGAATACGAACTATCCATCACTTAGATCATGTATTTTCAGGTAGAGGTACCTGGCGAAGCAACGGCTCTCTATCCCTCTCCATCACACATTCTTCTGTCTCTTCTCCATCTCCATGTCTGCCCCACACTAACATAACATAGCAGGCATAAACGAAACACACAGAACAGACAAGTAGGCGCGCAATAGATTATGGTCATTGTATTTAATTACCACGTTTTCAGCGCCAAACTATGTAGAATATTGGCCTGTTGGAAACTACAATTCCCTACTACATCGCACAGTGCGGGCTTGATCTGATTTATCTGTGCAATGTGTGCATTGAGCTCACAGAAGAAACACAAACCAAATGGAATTCAAATAATTGAACCGACTTTGGACAATTAGTTGTTTAATATATATATTTTTTAATGATATTTGGTTAATTGCTTAGCACTAGTTTTACAAGTGTGCACGTGTGTGTGTATGTTAATAGTCCAACTAGACTGAGTGTGTCACTGATAGATTTGGGGGTCAATTCTGTCATAACACCATTGTTGTTTACTGATACATCTAAAAACCAGGGGTTTTTATTGGCTAGGAGAGAAATATGGCATCTGTTTAGCAACAACCCAACATGGATCCATTCAACTCCATAAAAGGATCAAAACATTGCTCACGCAACCAGCCTTCTATCTCTCTCTCTCTCTCTCTCTCTCTCTCTCTCTCTCTCTCCTACTCTCTCTCTCTCTCTCTCTCTCTCTCTCTCTCTCTTGCTCTCTCTCTCTCTCTCTCTCTCTCTCTCTCTCTCTTCTCTCTCTCTCTCTCTCTCTCTCTTGCTCTCTCTCTCTTTCTCTCTCTCTATTTCTCTCTCTCTCTCTCTCCCTCCCTCGTTCCCTTTCTCTCTTCAAAATATCCCCCCTCCAAGATTTCTCACACTGGCGTATAATGATGCAATGTGTGTTTTACAACTTTATCAACTTGGGCCAGTTAAATAATGTTGGAGCGGCTCTGTAACAATGTTGTTTTGGATTTGGCTTCCAAAATGTAATTGAGTGTAAAGCTACAGTGGATTGTTAATATTCTGTTTTGATCGGACAGGGCCCTGAGCAGCTAGGGGTGTTGTGCCACTAACGTGGAAGGGCTTTTTATTGCCCCCCCCCACCCACACAAATACAGCATAAGCTGTGCTTCACACACATTGAATGTTTTTTTTACAGAAAGGCCAAGTAGACAGACACACAGTGACACACGGGTACAAACAGATACACACACACACACACACACAAGCAACGTAAGAACAGACATCATGTCTGCATCGTAAGTCAAACAAACACACAGACAAAGGGTTCTTAGTCTTTCACACACACACACACACACACACACACACACACACACACACACACACACACACACACACACACACACACACACACACACACACACACACACACACACACACAGTACATAACATATGAACACTCACAGACCCACAGCTTCTTAACATGAACTACCCAGTCTCAGAAACATGGTTTTACAAAACACACACACACTCTCTCTCTCCAGACAGACATCCGCACCCTTCAGACCCCTCTCTAGCCATGTCTCTTTCTGAATCAATGCCTCTTTCTTTCTTTCTCTCTCTCCCTCTCTCTCTCTTTCTCTCTCTCTCTCCCCCCCTCTCTCTCTCTCTCCCCTCTCTCTCTCCCCCCCCTCTCTCTCCCCTCTCTCCCCCTCTCTCTCCCCTCTCTCTCTCCCCCTCTCTCTCCTCTCTCTCTCTCTCTCTCTCTCCCTCTCTCTCCTCTCTCCCTCTCTCTCTCTCTCTCTCTCTCTCTCCCCTCTCTCTCCTCTCCTCTCTCCTCTCTCCCCCCCGTCTCTCTCCCCCCCTCTCTCCCTCTCTCCCCTCTCTCCCCCCTCTCTCTCTCTCTCTTGCTCTGTCTTTTCCCCTTCCTCTGCTCTCTCAAAACAACTTCCACTCTCCAACTCTTTCCCCCTCTCTTCCTCTCGTTGTGTTTTATTGAGCAGTAGGCCGTACTTAATGTTGAAATAATGTCTTAAATGTTGGAATACCCCCTCTCTCTCTGCAGAGCCAGGCCAGAAATCCTTTAAGAGGAAGAGGCCGTTGATTAACTGGGCCTTCTGGAGGGGTTCCAGTAGCCAGCTGGACAGTGTCCCCCTGTCCCCCACCTGCCTGTCCCCTACCCTGGGATGCCTGTTCGGACGGTCTCTCAGTTCCATCTGCCCTCCTGACCACACCCTGCCCAAACCTGTCATGGACATGCTGGTGTTTCTATACCAGGAGGGTCCATACACCAGGGGTATATTCCGTCGCTCTGCAGGAGCCAAAGCCTGCAGAGAGCTGAGAGACAGACTGGACAATGGGACAGAGGACACACACACACTCACACATGAGTCTGTGTTTGTCACTGCTGCAGTCTTCAAGGTAGGACAGTACACACACACACACACACACACAGACACACACACACACACACACACACACACACACACACACACACACACACACACACACACACACACGCACACACCAGGGTCTGTGTGGATTAATCAGAGTCCAGTTCTAGCCAGGCTTGTCAGATCAGATATTTTGAGACATCAGAGAGAGGAGGTTTGAAAGATCGGTTTCATCCTGCTTCAACGATACACATCAAAATAATTCACTGCACAGCGCTAACACAGCTGCACCCTCACATACACATATTTACCACAGTATCTAGTGTGTGTGTGTTCGAAATCCCCATAGAAAGTCTTAGACAGACAGAAAGAAATGAAGTGATTGGAGCGAAGAGAAAGCTCAGGAAGAAAAACACTCAATTCAATGCACATGTTGGGAGGTTGGTGCCAATGGCTTTACTGTAAACCTGTAGCTGTATTAGATCAGGTAGAACTGAACACACAGAGAGAGAGAGAACACATGCTGCTGTTCAGTTAGCTATATTACTATACCCACTCCAACCAACAAACCAATAACAAGTGAGCTGAGTGAGCTTTCTATTTTACATGCCATGTTTTCAGGATCCATATTAACTCCACTGAAGAGAAGCATATGTGGTGATGGTGAAGGGTGTTCTAACATATAATGTGTCCCTGTGATTGTGACCCGACAGGACTTCCTGCGGAACATTCCGGGCAGTCTGCTGTGTGTGAATCTGTATGAGCAGTGGGTTGCAGTGATGGCGCAAGAGGAGGAAGAGCAGAGGATGCAAGCCATCCACAGGTACTGGCATTCTCTGTAACGCACCTTTACAAACACATACACACAGCGAAAACAAAGCTGCTGTGTAGGGGTGGCACAGGGAGAGAGAAGGAAAGAAAATGGGCGGGAAAAGCTGTTTTGATCCAGAGGCATGAAAATAAAGTCCTTCTCAGGCCAATAGGAAAAAAAGAACATTCAAAAAAACAATGAAAATCTGAAGAATTCTTTTCCAGAAGACTCTTAGACAAACAATAACCTGACACAGCTCATCTGATGTCTTCTCTGGAAAGAAACTGTCCACAGGAATGTGACAAACTCTATAATCTGCTGGATTCTCAGAGGATGTAGCAATGTATTTGCGTGTGTAGAATATGAAAATGTATGCGCGTACTACTGTAAATGGCTTAAATGTAAATGTTTGTGAGAGGGGGGATGTGTCTGACACATCCAAAGTCTTACTAGATGTTGTTGATGTTGTGTATTCATCACTGATTATTTTGTCTGTTCTCACCACCCCCACCACCCCACCCCAGGTTGGTCCATCTTCTGCCCAGTGAGAACCTGTTGCTACTCAGACATGTGGTTGCCATGCTCCACTGTATCCAAGACAACGCAGGCGACAACCAGATGAATGCCTTCAACCTGTCAGTGTGCATCGCTCCCAGCATGCTGTGGACCCTGTCCCCCTGTAGCCCAGAGGGGGAGGCAACCAAGAAGGTGAGACTGGACCCTAAAAACATTTTTTTTTAGGTTTCCCTCTCTGTTAAGTTACTTTTTATATTTCTTCATTTTATTTTAATGTCTTCTTTCGAACACATAATTGTACCATACTTTCAAAGTGTATGTGTATTACTACATAATACTTTTGCTTATATCACACACACACACACACACACACACACACACACACACAAACACACACACACACACACACACACACACACACACACACACACACAGAGAGCTCCCTCAAATATTTTCCGGCACTGAGCAAATTTCAGATCTGCTGAGCGAAAACTGAGGTTGTACCCCCTTAAGTTACAGTTTTAACAGTGGCCATGTAGGCTACTGTGGCTATTTGATCACAATCTAGGCCTACCAGAGTGACCTACTATCAAAAACAATGGAGAAAATGCATCCCCTAACATTTTAACATGGAAATAGCTGTTCTGTCATTCAGCCTGCAGTAGCAGACAATGTGTGGTGTTCAACGTAGGCCTACATTTCATGAGACTTTTGAAAATAAATATGCAGGGCTTGTCATTAACCTTTTTACCCTTCAGACAAGGAGGTGACTGAAAATGCTGTTGTGTTGTTTGATGCAAGAAACCACTTTACAAAAAAAAATATCATACCATTATTACAGAGAATCAGACAAATGATTCTACCCTCTGCCTTTTGGCTACTTAGCTCTCAAAAGACAACATTGCACCTTTAAGACAAAAAAAAAGCTCTTTACCTGACTCCCTTTTCAATGTCTAGAAATGTACATGTTTTGTGCTCTTGTAGGAAACAATCACTCCCTAATTGCTGACTACAAATGATCTATAACTGGGCTAATAACTGACTAACTAGCGAAGGATATGAACAAAATGTGCACACATGGCTACATGCAGCCTTTGTTTTGATCTCAAAACAAGCACATTACAGTACTCATGACTGCTCATGCTGTAAACACAGTCCAGTTCAAAGTAAATGGCACAGATCCATATATGGTAATGATCTATTTCCATATTGGCATACTGCAGCTCTGATTGGTTGTGCCGCACCGGTCTGTATATATTAGGGGCTGAGTAGTGTGTGTCAATGCAATCGTATCCTACTCAGATGCATTCTGTTTACAACAAACTCTCTTGCATAGTTAATTTTGTTTTGTTTGAAAGTGACTAATATTACATTGATTCTATCACAGTAAAGGGAAATGTTGATAGTGTTAACAGGGAAAACTCTAGAACAGTGTTCCGCAACCTTTTCGGAGTCAAGATCACTTTGAGTCAAAAGGCAAGCCAAGATCTACCGCACAGATTCTTTCTTTTACATGACTTAAAAAACGTAAGTCTATGTAACATTAACCAATTAAAAACAGTTCTGTAGCAATGAGGTTTGTGCAGTAAGCTATAGGCCCAGTGCATTACCACTGCATATTGGCTTTGCTTGAATGCAGCATACATCTAAATAATTCAATTTTTATTTTACTGGGCTGATGGTGCCTGCATCTGATGGTCAGTCTCAGTGGAGGGAGAGAGCAGCAGACTGAAGGTCCGACTCTCAATGTCCCTCCACTCTCCCTTTCCGCCGCTGACACTGACCAAAAAAGGACCGTCTTCCAGAGTCTCACAGCATTATTTCTGCCTCATGCACAAATTCATGTTGTTACTCGTATGAGAAAAGTGAAATATTCCTCGATATTAAAAAGACCCAAGCCGCTAACAACGCAAGCCTAGAAATACACTTTCCCACTCATTCATTACTGCTGCAGTGCTTGTTGTAGTGCTGAGTGAAAATAGGAAGAACGCAAATTTCATGGCTCATAAGTGTTGAATACAGTGTTGACAGTGCTGAGTAAGGAATTAAACATGAATTCACTCATAAAAACAGCATCTGCTGTATTCGTTGACAGTCTCTCTCTAGTCATGGTTTTACATTTTTTTCTTTCTTTTTCTCACCAATTTCATGGTATCCAATTGTTAGTAGTTACTGTCTTGTCTCATCGCTACAACTCCCGCACGGACTCGGGAGAGGCGAAGGTCGAGAGCCATGCACCCTCCGAAACACAACCCAACCAAGCTGCACTGCTTCTTAACACAACTCATATCCAACCCGGAAGCCAGCTGCACCAATGTGTCAGAGGAAACACCGTACACCTAGCGATCTGGTCAGTCTGCACTGCACCCGGCCCGCCACAGGAGTCGCTAGTGAGATGAGACAAGGGGCTACCGGGGCTTCCGGGGCTACTGCGCGTCCGCACACAAGTGCAATTTAGAGGGAACGTTGCATACACACACACACACACACACACACACACACACACACACACACACACACACACACACACACACACACACACACACACACACACACACACATACATACATACATACATACATACATACATACATACATACATACATACATACATACATACATACATACATACATACATACATACATACTGTATGTCTGGCGGGCTGAGGCTAGGCACCAGGACAGGGTGTAAAGGAAAGATATACTGTTGCCACATAGCTGTCTGACTAAGCAGGATGTCCAATGGAAGAACAAACAGCAGTGAGTAGAGTGTGTCAACCTCCTGCTACAGTAGGAGCCGCATGCTGGGCTATACTATATACGTTTCCTCTTTAAACCTGGACTGACGTACTCCTTTTACATTTCTCTAGTCACAGGTTTTCAATCTCTGTACTGACACACACACACACACACACACACACACACACACGCACGCACACACTTGAGATCACGGTGATACATAACAAATGTGAAATTCGTAACCTGACAAAAAAGCTTGACATTTTATGATAACTTACTCACAAGGAGACTGTAAATATCTGAATTGACACACCAGTTCACAGTCATAACCCTACCACAAGACTACAAGACTGTAGCCAACCATGCTAGCCCTGAAATGATTGAGTTCACCACCAGTGGCCCCAGATGTATTGTAAGTTAATAATAAGCAAGAATAAGTCACAATGTCTTTAATAGTCTCTAATTTTATGGTCGATTTGGACACATTATTGTTGAAACACAATCAATCTGGGTGTTTCCAGATCTTTCTCTCTCCTTGTCAAATGTGTATTTGTTTCTGGTGAGGCTAGGGCCTGTTGAGGTTCACTGGGAAAAAATCCAAAGCATTTCCTACAGATTCCTGAGGGCGAGTGTGTTTTCACAAACCCGCTATGCTAAAACACTCCTTTCTGTCTTCACACACGCGTGCAAACACACACACACACACACCAGACACACACACACACACACACACACACACACACACACACACACACACACACACACACACACACACACACACACACACACACACACACACACACACACACACACACACACACACACACACACACACACACACTTTTTTTCTGTTTGTTTGTATGTGTGGCCCCAGCACCTCTGAAGGGGAAAAATGTGATATTTCAACATTCCCCTGATTGGTTGCGGTCTCACAAGGAGCCAAGTCAAACTGGGCTGGCGTGGGTCTGGTCTCTAACGGCACTGGGCAGTCTGGAACACTGCTCTCCTTCCGCTTGACACGCAAACCCTTATTTTCCTCCACTTCCGCTCCCTTTTCCACCACAGTTCTAATTTAGATGTTTGTGGCTCCTACAGACATGTTAGTCTCTGAGTGGCTTGAGTAAATATTGTGTGCTGTGTTTGTCAGAAAAGGTGGCTGAGATACACATACTAACTTTGCTTTTGAACGATTGAGAAAAGCTGAATGAGTGAGTTTCTAGATGTTTCCTCAGTGGGTTAAATAGGCAGCCCCTCTGATGGACAGAACCAGGCCAAATACAGGGAGAGACGCAAGGAAGGAGGGAGCGAGAGAAGCCTTTTTCCCTAGCTGGAGTTCCGTTGTGTTGGACTAGCTTGTGAAGTTCGTAGCCAAGCTCTAGCAGTCCATTCACTCCCATAGCCCTCTGAACACAGGCGTGTAACACAGACTGACAGACATATGGTGAAAACCATGACACACACATCTGGCCCAACAACACACAGATGTTGGCCCCATGTTTGTCTCCTTCATATTTCCATAACCTCATTCTGTCTGTAGACTCTCCATAAGGGAAGCTAACAAAAACAACACATTTATAATCACTGTTTTTTAAACAGTCAGCTTTGCCCTAGGGAAACATTCAAATCCCAGACTGGAACTGACTGTTTGGGAGCATGACTGACATTTTGTGTTTCAGATTTGGAGGTTTATACTGTGTAACTTGGGTTTTAATTCATGTTTCCTATGTTTGTAAACATCTGGGAATAGACAAGATTCTTTCTCAGATTTTGTTTTCTGAAGTCTCCTTAAATTGTGATTCTCATCTTAGAAAAAGGAGTTCAGACGATTTACATTATGTCAATTTTGATCAGCTATATGTGGCCAGTAAGAAAGTTGGCAAGACTTTACATCTCTTATACCAGGGAAACTACCTGTGAAATAACCTTTAACTTGCAGTCGGAGCCTTAATCTAGGACCAGTCATTGACTTGTGTGACTGAGGTGTAACCAGGTCTATGATCTGTTCCTAGGTCTGTGAGCTTGTTCGGTTCCTGATTGAGAACTGCAGGAAGGTCTTGGGAGATGACGTCCCCTCTCTGTTTAGTGGATTCCCTCAGAAGAGCAATAGCAGCGACCATGGATCAGGTAAACAAAGTCAATATATTCACTGAAGAAATAACAACATCTAATTGCAAATTATATTGTACAGTGCTCTAAACAAATGCTGTTCGTTTTGGTTGGAGAAAACATCATAAGATAAAGTTGGACAGGGACAGAGGGAGAGGGAGGAAGAGAGGTCCCAAACCAAGCAGAACTGAAATGACACAGAGGTGGTTTAATTTGCCATGGATCTTCACAAGGGTTTAGAAAGTTCATGAGTGTGTGTGTTTATGGCAAGACAGTGGTTCTGTGTATTGTAGACATTATCATCATTATAGAGTAGATTAACCCTGACTAGCTTGTGTGTGCGTGTGCGTGTGCGCGCGCGTTGAGTGTTCTCTCAGACCTCTCCGTAAGTCATTGTCTCTGTGAGGTCTGCTGATTGGGGTCACTATGTTGACCTCATTCATTAAAGTGATTAGTACACTCTCAGACACTCATTAACACACCAGTCAATTTCCTCTTCTCCCCTAAACCAGGGGTAGGCAACTAGATTCAGCTGCAAATTGACCACAGCTAAGCCCAAAAAGAGATCACACAATCATTTATCTAAATTGACCACAACTAAGCCCAAAAAGAGATCACACGATCATTTATCTAAATTGACCACAACTAAGCCCAAAAAGAGATCACACGATAATGTATTTTTTTCTATTTGTGGGAATACTTGGAAACATATTTCCTAAATTAAACCCATTTTCAGCTAAATTCTTGGAGATTTTAAACTATTTTCTATTACCAAAAACTCACCCCAGGTTGAAATTGGTGAAAGCCCTCAATGACACCCATGCTATAACAGCCTTTTGGACACTAGAGGCCTCAATCATTCTTTATGACCTAAACCAACCTCTATGAATGGCAGCTGTATGCTTGGGACTATGACAGCACTTTGCGCTTGTTTTCAAACCCTGTGTCTATCTAATGAAATGGAGGTTTGTTCAAACTCTCTCCTTCTCCATTTCCCTCCACCCCAGCTTTATTGGCATGATAGTCAGTCAGTGCAACATTTCCAACACTTCCAAAGCGGAAGTGGGAACATATGAAATCCATAACAATCAAAATGGACCGCATGTCATAACAATAATTTTAGCATATTAACTCTCTAACTTCCCCCGCTTCTCTCTTTTCCTCTCTCCTTCCCTCCGTAGACGTGTCCTCTTTCCAGATGAATGACTCATCCTATGACAGTCTGGAGAATGAGTTAAACGAGGACCCAGAGTCGCCCTTCCAGGAGTCCCACCCTCTGAGAGACAAGGCCAAGCCTGACAGCTGCAGCAGAGACTCTGTCATCACCCTGAGTGACTGTGAACCCGACCCTGACCCTGAGGCTGAGGCTGACCTCCTACATATTCCCCCACTTGCCAGACCCAGAAAGTTCACCCCCGCCCTACGGCAACCACGCCCACGCCAGTGCTATGTCCAATCACAGGGCCCTAGGAGGTTACGACGCAGCTCAGAGCCTGCCATCGGACACACCCCCGGAGCTCTGTTCATCCAATCGGATAAGCACCATTTGGCGTCTCGTAAAGGGAGCTATGACGCGGCGATGGAGGGAGAGGAAGAGGAGGAGGAGGATGAAGTGTTTCAGGGGCTTAGGGCTCTGCAGCTGAAAGACAAAGTGATCGCAGGTGGAGAAAGAGGAGGGGTTGGAACTCTCGGGCAGAGGAAACTGAAACACACCCCACCCTCTACTTTACGACTGGACGCCAGCTGCTCTAGCCTGTCCTCCCCAGCAACCTCCCCCACAGGCTCCTCCCTTAGCTCCTTAGACTCCGCCTTCTCCCAATATTCCACAGACTATGTCACCAGTGCCGGCTTCCTGTTGGCTGAGTCTTCCCCCGCTCCCCCCTTTCACCCCGCTCCCCCAAGTGCTCACCCCCGAAGAGAGATACAGTGGACTGGAGTGAAAGCCAGCCCCCTCATTCCTCCCGGACACCCTCTACCCACCACGGATTGCATCCCAACACCTGGCTCAAGAGGAACCTCCGACTGTCACTACGGCAACCCGACAATGGACACCTGGAGGAGGAAGTGGGGAAGGGGAAAGGGGTTAGCCTCCCAAAAGCCTCAGAGGGTAAAGGTGTAGAGGTGACCACCAAGAGGAGGTCCAGCAGCCCTCCATCATACCAGCAGGCTATCCTACAGCTGCAGAAGAGTAGGTCTCCCTTCTACAGAGGCACAGAGAAACCCCTTACTGTCAGAGAGCTACAGTTGCTGCACGACCAGGCTTGCAATGCCACCCACAGACCCCCCACAGGACGTGACGTCACCCAGCGGCCCACTGGAACAGGAAGTGAGGTCATCCAGCCTCCCCAGGATGTGTTCTATGGACAGAGTGGCTCAACACTAACCCTCCAGAGGCAGAAGTCTCACTCCCTCACCCTGGCCATGGAGGCTGGCCGCAAGGTCCTCACCCTGCCTCGCAGAGCCTCTGAGCCCTCCATGGTGACAGATGCAGCCTCCATCCTCACCCTGGAAAGGCCCTTGGTCAAGTCCCAGACCCACGGGGTCAAAGGTCAGCAGCTCCCTGAGAGCGGACTTAGAGTGTCTGACATTGAGCCACAGCGCAACGGAGCAGGCCCAAACTCAGAGCCACGCTTCTGCCTCTCTCCCTCCGCCACGCGGGCAGTAAGGGACTACTTTTCCTCACAGGAGCGGGCGGATTCAGGCGCGTGCCTGCAGAGGAGTCAGGAGGTCGCTCTGGCCCTTGTCCAGGGGAAGAGGGAGTGGCAAAGCAGGAAGTGTAGCGACCCTTGCGTGGACGACTTTGACCAAATGTTCTTTGCAGAGGAGTCTTACGTTTAAAATGACTTTTTAGAGACTCTGGGCTTGTTTTATATGGCTAATCAATGTTTGTAGCATAACATTTTTATGTTGTCATATATGTACAGTTATTTTCCCTTGGTTATGGTAGATGCAGTTGTTTGGTTGTGCTGGAGCTTTTCTTCCATATCTCTGGTAATCAACAACAGGTATAGGTCTATATTTATGTTCATATGCTTTGATATAGTGTCGTGCGAGCTGTAAGAAATCAAATGTGTATTTTTGTACATGATGCCAATACTGCTGCTGTCCTATAGAGTATATTTGCTACAGAATGCACCATTTGTATTTTATGTACGCACATGTTACTGCCAAATAAAGGAAACACTTGATGAAATGAGAGATGCAAAGTATATTGAAAGCAGGTGCTTTCACACAGGTGTGGTCCCTGGGTTAATTAAGCAATTAACATCCCATCATGCTTAGGGTGATGTATATAAATGCCCAGTTGCCCATTATTTTGGCTACCATGGCTATAAGAAGAGATCTCAGTGACTTTGAAAGAGGGGTCTCAAAGGAGCTTAGTGTGTCTCAGTCACCAGATCTCAACCCAGTTGAACACTTGTGGGAGATTCTGAAGCGGTGGCCATCAACAAAACACCAAATGATGGAATATCTCATGGAAAAATGGTGTCACATCCCTCCAATATAGTTCCAGACACTTGTAGAATCTATGCCAAGGTGCAATGAAACTGTTCTGGTAGCTTGTGGTGCCCCAACACCCTATTAAGACACTTTATGCTGGTATTTTGGCAGTTACCTGTATATCTGATGTCTAATGCTTATGAAAATGAATGATCAGGATTTGTGACAAAACAAGCAACTATATCGTAGAGAATCAATGTACCACCACTGTGAAATATATTTTCCTTGGCCAAAAATATTGTATTTTCAGCTGTTTGAAGCTAGTGTACAAAACCGAAAGATGCAAAAACAAAACTTAAGAACGGGAGGCATAGAAATAGCGCACATAGAACAGATCTACAGCTTCTTAGACTTGATTTCAATGAGAATGACAGATCTATAACACACATTTCTATGATCACTTGGTCATGTCACCCAAAAAGTGACAGATTGCAGCTTTAAAGGTTGCATTCTGTTCATAACACATATTGTGTCTGTGTCTCACTACTCACATACACTGAGTATACCAAACATTAGGAACACCTTCCTAATATTGAGCTGCACCCCCATCTCCCTCAGAACAGCCTCAATTTGTCAGGGCATGGACTATACAGGCTACTGAACGCATTCCACAGGGATGCTGGCCCATGTTGACTCCAACGCTTCCCACAGCTGTGTCAAGTTGGCTGGATGTCCCTTGGGTGGTGGGCCATTCTTGATACACATGGGAAACTGTTGAGTGTGGGAAACCCAGCAGCATTGTAGTTCTTGACAAGTTACATATTGCAGCTTTAACTATATAACTAACTATTTAGCAGTCTTATGGCTTGGGGGTAGAAGCTGTTCAAGGTCCTGTTGGTTCCAGACTTGGTGCATCAGAATCGCATGCGGTGCGGTAGCACAAAGAACAGTCTGACTTGGGTGGCTGGAGTTTTTGTAAATAAAAAAAAAGGCAAACATTCGGAATTTCTGGTTCTCTATTATTTTGTGCCTTCTTTGGTGACGTTCTGGAAGACGACCCTGCAGAACTGATAAAGTAGAACACTGTATCATACTAAAAGCACAGTACTGTATTAGTGTTAAAATGTAAACTCTTTACACCTGTTTAGCATTAATCATCAAACTCACAGTGCGATGTAAACATCACATTTCCCATGAATAACTCCTCTGTAATGGTCTCTGGTGTCAGAGTGATGTAGGTCTGGGTCTAAGAGGATAGACCGACAGGTCTGGTAGAGACAGAGTCCACACACACATGCACACTGAGGTGCTGCTTCTCAGAGGACAGACAGGTCTGTTAGAGTTAGTCAGCCAGACACGGGAGACAGAGTCCAAACACAGCTAATTATGTAATGGAAGCAGAGCCATGAACCCCACGGGTTTGGCCCACCTTCCTGGACCTGTCTCAAAGGGTGTGTGTGAGAGAGACGACACATGTGCACATGTTGTGTAGGGCTGGATGCTGATTGTTAACATAAATATTCAGATTTTTTATATTATTGTTATGGTGATTGAGACTTATAAACACCACAAGCTGTGACATCATAAAACGTGCCGCCTTCACGTCTGTGGTAGAATTTTGATAAAGGTTTTTCTCTACAATTATAGAAGGACAAAATAAAAAGGCTTTTGTAACATGATCAGCAGTTGCTGTGAATAGGAAATGTCAAATCTAACAGCTACGTTGACTCTCAGGATTATACCAATTTCTGTGTTTGCAGGTCCTGCTCTCTCACACACACACTTTGTCACCAGTGGTGTCCCCTCTTTGATGACCCTACTTTAGCATGCCTCCACCAGTATTAAGTGTTAAGTCTCTAATCTAAAAGGTACTATATGCTGGCCCACATGACCACGGTTGACCCATGTTAACACCAGAGAGAAAGAGGCGAAGAGAGAGGGGTCCACGAAAATAAGACCATAAAGTGAGGAATATTTGTATGGAGGTCAGTGAGATCGTCCAATTTGGTCAGCAAAAAATGTAATTGATCATTTGATGCTTATTTGATCGAATAGGTTTCGTAATGTTTAGGTTGTTAATGGACTAATGTAAAAGTGGATGCACGTGGCATTTTGGCAACTTTGGAAAAAAACAACTTCATATCAGAGTTGTGCCTGTTATTCACATGCGTATCTGCCCACTCATTGGCTAGAATGTTCCCACCAGATCGCGGGACCATCTTGTCAATATAATAGATAATCTTTGACACAAGCTGTGTATTTCTCAGGTCAGGAGTCAGGTAAAGCCTACTAGATGGATTTTGAAGTCAACTGATTCTGCCTGCTTCTAGTACCTCTGCAGAGGTGCTAAACTAGGTGGGGAAGTAGTACAAGCAGGAATGGTTGGTTTAGTAATCAGGAGCTTGATGGAGTTATTAGTAGTTATAACTAGGGGGGTTAAGAAAAACTCATGGCCCCTGTTATCTAGAACATACCCAATTAGAATTCACTGCTAGTACAAGAGCATTTCCTTTAGATACGCAAACTCTAAAGTTTGACCCTTGAAGCTATGTTGTTGATGCGTTGGGAGTCTGTTAAGTTAAACCGGCCTCAGAAGTCACATTTTGGAGAGGGGAGGCTCTAACAATCTGCAATAAATGTGAGTGATCTACTGTCCCTGACACTGTGAGCCCTTGGAGAGGACAGAATGTGCCAGAGTCATGACAGGGCTTCTGACAAGGTCCCTGTGCAGCTTTATGTTACCACCTGGGCCTAAACCCTGGTCTCTTGCACGTCATAAGACTGTGTTGGCCAGCTGGGCTAAAGCCTACATTAGCTTGGGGACTGGAGAGCTAACGAAAGTTGTCAGGTCTCTGGCAATGTTTCTCATCACGCAAGAGTGGCTACCCCATCCACACAGACACACTTATTAACAAGATCCTCTGATTGGCACCATTGTTGAATTCCAAGGTAATATAATGAGCCGTTGAACTTTCCACCCTGTAACGATACACTGAGGCACTGAGCATCTGTGCGGTTGTATTTTGACAGCAACTCTCGCCTATCTACACTCTTTCCACTCTGGGTTTGTGGATTCTTATGGGGAACGTTGCTCGTAGCGCAGGTGCAGCCAACACGCCCGGTTCCTCTCGGTTTTCCTTGGAGACAGTGAATTTGCTTTTTGTTTTGATTGGGTCCAGTTAAGAGGATGGTGGTGGGGGTTCGGAGCTGCTCAGTGAGGTGTATTGGCTGGCTCATGGCCCTCTCTGATGAAGTCACAGTTGATACTATCTGGCTCTCTTACAAATCCCAGTCAAAACAGCCATTAACAGTATTCTCCCCTCATTTTGCACTCTTGACCCACGCGGAATAACATGTTACCTCCCTGCACAGAAATCCGGATAAATCTCCCAGCTGTTGTTTGTCTGACACACATACTGGTGTTGTTACACTGTTACAATGAGAAGCAGGCATGAGTCACCCACTACTTAATGTGCTGTGGGACCCAGCATGTGATGTTAATTTAGGGAAGAGATAATATGACAATATGTGTCATATATCATTCTAAATATGTATATACTATATATATAATATATACTAATGATATTTATTATTGCAGTCATTGAGTATAAACTGGACTAGTTATCACTTTTACAATCATACTTTTGTTAAAAAAAGGAGAGAACTAATATTTCTCATAGTTTTCAGAACAAGTTAAATGCAATAGAAGCGATTCTTACAGGTTGGTCACTTTAGGTCTTAAAACAAAAATGTAAGGCAATACCATATTATTAAGAGATAAACTTGTCATTTTCTGAAGGGGTTTTGAGATCTTTGTGTCCCAAATACCGCAAAATTACAGGCCTTGGAAAAATCGGGACACCAAATCCCCAGGAGTTGAACCTGAGGTGGACACAAGACTTCGCGAGTCAGAGATGGTTATGGGCAGATGAGAGCAGAAGACACCTGTCAGAAAGAGAGAAGAGGGGGAGGGAAGACAGGACTAGCCACATAGTCTCAGAAGAGCAGCCAAGCAGTGATGGAAATCTGGGTTGATCCAACGTTTCTGGAACGCTCAGTGACACGGATGTCTCTGTACTCAGTGACACGGATGTCTCTGTACTCAGTGACATGGATGTCTCTGTACTCAGTGACACGGATGTCTCTGTACTCAGTGACAAGGATGTCTCTGTACTCAGTGACACGGATGTCTCTGTACTCAGCGGGGTACATTCTTGGCACCTGGCCTCTGCTGTGTTCTGAACAGGTCCCCGGAAACCCTGTCTGATCTTGCTGTGTTCTGAACAGGTCCCCGGAAACCCTGTCTGATCTTGCTGTGTTCTGAACATGTCCTGGAAACTTCAAAGACTTGTGTGCTCACATACCCCTGGACGCTGTCCGTCTGTTCGCACACACACCTTTATAACACCGCATTCATGGTTAGCCGTTCCAAGAGCACAAGACAACCCTAACTTTTGACACAGTCTCCTCCCTCTTCCTGTGTTTACCTGTGTGTGATTTACAACTCAGAATGGACGGTTCTTCCAATTACCTACTAAACCTTTTATGACCTGCACTTTCACGCATGCACACACTTATGTAACTTCAAGACCATAACAAAGACCTAACCAGTTTCCAGAGAACCCTGTGACCACTAGATGCAGACAATGGGTCTTGCGAGGGAGAGATGGAACAGAGGGGTGTGTGTGTGTCAGATATGTGATGGAGGTGAGTGTGTCCAGACTCCACAGGAGTGGGTGGCTATTATTATGTTGACCTTTGAACCCTAACTCAGGGGGAACTCTTCAGTTACAAAAGGTTCTGTGTTTACTGTACATTTGTGTCAAGGCATCCACTTACAGGTGTAGGATCTTCATTTGATCATTTGTAGTGTATTCAAGGTTTAAAAAGCTTCTAAAGTTTGTAATTTCCACTTTACAAGTTTTTTTAGACTTGATCTGCCCTAACAAAAAATGTATCAACCTCTACAAAAATGTAAATTAATTAACATTTCCTGTTGCTGCAGGATTATTTTCCTGCAGGGAGAAACTGGTCAAATTAAGATCCTAAATCTGTAGCTACAGTACAATATAATGATAACAGTGCCGCACAGCCTCCAATAATCCTTTACTTCTGACAGAGAGGAATCTGCACTCCAACCTTTGGTACAGTTCAGGATGGAAAGGCATCTACAGAATAACAGTGTTGTTGTGACTAACCAGAGTCATTTGTTACAATGTACAGACCAGTCCACATGGTAAAGGATTATTCTGTTCCAGGAATGGCAAAGAGATGTCTTTATTAAGGTACCTCCAAGACCTTGACTCATGTCTTTCCCTGCTCAGCACCTGTGACGATGTGCGCTGAGAGTCAGGAAGCAAGTTCAGGGAGTGAGTGTTGTAATAAAATAAATGGAACATAATACAAACCAAGAACCTTGAAAAACACAGACATGAAACAGAAACAATGACGCCTGGGGGAGGCCCAAAGGGAGTGACATATATAGGGCAGGTAATCAAGGAAGTGATGGAGTCCAGGTGAGTCTGACGACGCGCAGGTACACGTAACGATGGTGACAGGTGTGCGCCATAAGGAGCAGCCTGGTGACCTAGAGGCCGGAGAGGGAGCATAAGTGACAGTACCAAATCAATTTTTATATATATATATATATATATATATATATATATATATATATATACACACACACTTGAGTCTGAAGTTTACATACACTTAGGTTGCAGTCATTAAAACTCGTTTTTCAACCACTCCACAAATTTCTTGTTAAAAAAAACTATAGTTTTGGCAAGTCAGTTAGGACATCTACTTTGTGCATGACACAATTAATTGTTTACAGACAGAATATTTCACTGTATCACAATTCCAGTGGGTCAGAAGTTTACATACACTAAGTTGACTGTGCCTTTAAAGCTTGGAAAATTCCAGAAAATTATGTCACAGCTTTAGAAGCTTCTGATAGGCTAATTGACATAATTTGAGCCAATTGGAGGTGTACCTGTGGATGTATTTCAAGGCATACCTTCAAACTCAGTGCCTCTTTGCTTGGCATCATGGGAAAATCAAAAGAAATCAGCAAAGACCTCAGAAAAAATATTGTAGACCTCCACAAGTCTGGTTCATCCTTGGGAGCAATTTCCAAACGCCTGAAGGTACCACGTCCATCTGTACAAACAATAGTACGCAAGAATAAACACCATGTGACCACGCAGCCCTCATACCACTCAGGAAGGAGACGCGTTCGGTCTCCTAGAGATGAATGTACTTTGGTGCGAAAAGTGCAAATCAATCCCAGAACAACAGCAAAAGGACCTCGTGAAGATGCTAGAGGAAACGGGTATAAAAGTATCTATATCCACAGTAAAACGAGTCCTATATCGACATAACCTGAAAGGCCGCTCAGCAAGGAACAAGCCAATGCTCCAAACTGCCATAAAAAAGCCAGACTACGGTTTGCAACTGCACATGGGGACAAAGATCGTACTTTTTGGAGAAATGTCCTCTGGTCTGATGAAACAAAAATAGAACTGTTTGGCCATAATGACCATTGTTATGTTTGGAGGGAAAAGGGGGATGCTTGCAAGCCGAAGAACACCATCCCAAACGTGAAGCACGGGGGTGGCAGCATCATGTTGTGGGGGTGCTTTGCTGCAGGAGGGACTGGTGCAATTCACAAAATAGATGGCATCATGAGAGAGGAAAATGTGGATATATTGAAGCAACATCTCAAGACATCAGTCAGGGAAGTTAAAGCTTGGTCGCAAATGGGTCTTCCAAATGGACAATGACACCAAGCATACTTCCAAATTTGTGGCAAAATGGCTTAAGGACAACAAAGTCAAGGTATTGGAGTGGCCATTACAAAGCCCTGACTTCAATCCTATAGAATATTTGTGGGCAGAACTGAAAAAGCGTGTGTGATCAAGGAGGCCTACAAACCTGACTCAATTACTGTCAGGAGGAATGGGCCAAAATTCACCCAACTTATTGTGGGAAGCTTGTGGAAGGCTACCTAAAACATTTGACCCACGTTAAACAATTTAAAAGGCAATGCTACCAAATACTAACCAGTGCTCAAGTACATTGGCTAACCTGGCTATCTGCATTGTGTCCCACCACCCGCCAACCCCTCTTTACGCAACTGCTACTCTCTGTTCATCATATATGCAGTCACTTTAACCATATCTACATGTACATACTACCTCAATCAGCCTGACTAACCAGTGTCTGTATGTAACCTCGCTACTGTATATTTCCTGTCTTTTTATTTCTTTACTTACCCATTGTTGGGGCGGCAGGGTAGCCTAGTGGTTAGAGCGTTGGACTAGTAACCGAAAGGTTGCAAGTTCGAATTCCCCGAGCTGACAAGGTACAAATCTGTCGTTCTGCCCCTGAACAGGCAGTTAACCCACTGTTCCTAGGCCGTCATTGAAAATAAGAATTTGTTCTTAACTGACTTGCCTAGTAAAATAAAAAATAAATTGTTCACCTAATACCTTTTTGCACTATTGGTTAGAGGCTGTAAGTAAGCATTTTACTGTAAGGCAATACCTTAATATTAACACCTGTTGTATTCGGCGCACATGACAAACTTTGATTTGTATGTAAACGTCTGACCCACTGATGAAATAAATAAATCATTCTCTCCTATTCTGACATTTCACATTCTTAAAATAAAGTGGTGATCCTAACTGACCTAAGACAGGGAATTTTTACTAGGATTAAATGTCACGAATTGTGAAAAACTGAGTTGAAATGCATTTGGCTAAGGTGTATCTAAACTTCCGACTTCAACTGTAAATCAATCTTCCCTATTCCATTCTGACTCAGGTATGAATATGTTTAACCTATATTTCCTTCCACTTGTACCTACCCATGAACCCTCATCTCACCCCTCCCCTGACATTACTACCTCTTTATTAGCCTCTCTCCACGTTTCCATTTGTCAACCCTGTCCTCATACATCTCCTTCTACCCTAGTCACCTAACCCCTTTGTCCATACCTTTGCAGTGTTCCCCTTTCTCACCCCTTTACTCCGGTCTCTCCTCTCCCTCCCTCTGTCTCTCAGTGACGGTTGATTGATGTGTTTGTCAGCAGCTCTCTCTCAGAACAAAGATGTCATCACTGAGAGACACCTCAGATGAGTGACTGTGTCGAAGCCACTTCTTATTCACTGCTCCCACTAATAACCCCTCTGAGTCTGACAACACATTCCACACAATCCATCTTTGAGTTATGTCTCAATTAGAACTAGGGGAAAGCGGAGGCAACATAAACACACATTTCTCAGGGGGGAAAGGAGGAGTCTGACAAAATGAGAAGAGTGCAACAGTGTAGAGATGCTGAACACAGAGGAAGAACGCTCAGAATGTTAGAGATGATAAATGTGAAATGTTTTGTAAAGTTAGTATTATAGCTTAGGCCTACCTGAACGTGGGTGACATGGTGGAATGACAAGGTAAAATGACGGTAAGAAATAATATACAGAGTGGATGCATTGATATTAATAATTAAGAAAACTATTTTATTTCAGCATTTCAACAATACAATTTTTTTATCTATAAACAAAACTTGACGTTCACTTACTAGCTATTTACTGTAGGTTACTAGCTATTTACTGTAGGTTACTAGCGGAACACAGGAGTGATGTTTGCTGATAATGGACCTCTGTACGCCTATGTAGATATTCCATTTTTTTTAAATCTGGAAATGGCTTTCCAGCAACAATAGTCATTTACAACATTAACAATGTCTACACTGTATTTCTGATCAGTTTGATGTTATTTTAATGGATACATTTAAAAATAAATATATATATATATTTAAACAAGGACATTTCTAAGTGACCCCAAACTTTTGAATGATAGTGTGTGTGTGTGTGTATATATATATATATATATATATATATATTTTTAAACCAAATATTCTGTATACCCACCCCTACCTTGTCACAACCCAATGATTGGCTCAAATGCTAAGAAGGAAAGAAATGTACTTTTAACAAGGCACACCTGTTAATTGAAATGCATTCCAAGTGACTACCTCATGAAGCTGGTTGAGAATGCCAAGAGTGTGCAAAGCTGTCATCAAGGCAAAGGGTGGCTACTTTGAAGAATGTCAAATATATTTGGATATATTTAACACTTTTTTGGTTACTACATGATTCCATATGTGTTATTTCATAGTTTTTATGTATTCATTATTATTCTACAATGTAGAAAATAGTAAAAATAAAGAAACACCCTTGAATGAGTAGGTGTGTCCAAACTTTTGACTGGTACTGTATATCACTTGCACTTCTAGAGGCCTTAAAGGCTTCTAAACTGGCAGTGAATGCAGGGTAAAACAGACCAAAGAACATGGCAAATACTAAACCATTAAAGGTTTAAGACTTGCTGCCACTCCAATCTGTCCCCTACTGTATGCACATTCAATTGTTGAGGCACTACTACCACTGTATCAGTTAAATTGGTACCTCACTCTCACTAACCGGTGGAACAAATGCAACGTTGCAGCCTCTTTCTTACAAGGCACACCTCATAATATGTTAATGAAAACAACAATACCATGAACCCACTACAGAGAAGGGTACAGTATTCTGTGGGGTGGAATTACAGAACCATTGGAAATATAGCACTTTTTAACAGGAATGTACTGTTAAACCAAGTTTCTTAGGAATTGTATAGTATCAATTAACCAGTTACACCTAAAACCACCCAGATTGCATTTCAATTTAGGGCAATTAATCATTAATATAGTACTTTACTGTTAGTTTTGTATAATACTGTAAAAACAAGATGCTTTACAGTGTAGTAGGTTCAGCATCATCAGACCGCCGCATGTCGTTCACCCGGTCTGGCACACGGACCGTTATGCCCTCCAGATCTCTGGATAGGCAGACCTGACAACCCAGACGAGACCTGCAGGACCGCAGACAGCAGGTACAGGGACAAGGTCATTAGACACACTTTATTAACAGGGAACCATGTTGTCAAATCTATTCCCTTCCCACTAGCACCTGGTTTGGCTCTTTTGTGGTTAAGGCCCAGGCTGGTCTCATGCACTTTGTGACAAAATCATTTATAAAATAAAAATCTACAAACATCTAATTTGATGCTACAGACAGTTAAAGCAAACACCAAGTCTTAAAAATCTGTGGTGGAGGGGTTAATAATAAAAAAATATCACACTAGCATAATAAGCGCACATACACTATGTTCACATTCACATGTGAATAGACCTTACGTAACATGTTATGTTATCATTCCAAATGTGTGAGTTACTGTGTAAACTGTTTGTCTTAAACTGGGATGGGAGCCATGTGGGAGAAGCACATCCTCATTAGTAGAGAAACCCACAGTCAGTATCTGGTATTGATGTGTTCCAGAGAATCATGTTAGATATGTGAAAGGTCAGCCAGGGGAAAACTCTGGTCTTGACCAGGTTAAATGTTATAGACAGACAAGAGTCTCAAATACAAGGTGGCTGAGAGCATCACGTTGCTGAGACAGAGCACATGTGAGGGAGAAAACACACATTTGATATGCATTATAATCATACTGATTTGATTTGTCACCTGAGGGGAATTAGTACCCTTTTCATACCTAACTAATTATATTCTAATGTGAAGTGAAAAGAAACAATTATCTTTAATCTGCTCATCTCACCCGGCAACTGAACCTCTTGATCTCTATTGGCTGGAAGCCTGCCTGAAATAAGGTGATTTATCAGCAGGTTAAGCTGTGGGCCAGGCTCAACATGTTCATGGGTGTTCTATGTGTGGGAGAGAGTACATACTATGTGATGTGTATGCATCAGCAAGCATGTCACTCATTTGTCTGTGAGGCCTTTAATAGGCCAGAATCATCTTCCCGCCAATGTGTGTTTTGGAATGTGTGTGTATGTGTGTGACTCACGTATCAGTGAGGCCAAAGGCCAGGTCCAGCATATCATTCTCCTCATCAGTGATGGGCCCCAGCTGGTTGTACACCTTCTGATCCAGGATCACATGACAGGTGGAACAGGCCAGGGTCCCCTCACACGCACCTGGGGAACACACATTTAAAATCAAACTGTTAAGGGATGATGTATATCAGGATCTATCAGTAGAAAACAGCCCAGTCCTAGAGGGGAAGGACTTCACTGACTTTCTGTTCATATGATAGAAACCACAGGATGTACACATCGTATTACCTTTAACCTGCAGAGAGAGAGAGAGAGAGATGTAAGGCCTAGCACATAAAGGGGTATCATTCCAGCTGAGGATGTCAGGGGGTGTAGTTGGAGATTTAAAAAAAAATGGGATATGTAAGGATGAAGTTCTGAAGGCACTGGATTAATGTCTACTCTAATGCATGGAACAGTTTATACTGTGAGGAGAGAGGAAGAGGTGAGAGGTTGTGAGAAAGCTTTACATCAGCCCAACCCAGGGACCTGCCCAGAAACACTACCAAAATCAGTTCAGCCTATCAAAAGCACATTCCATTCAGGGGACTGACTTCCTTCTGCAAGAGGCGGGTTCACGTGTTGGTAGAGCATGTCGCTTGTAACGCGAGGGTAGTGGGTTCGAGTCCTGGGGTAACCCATACATAAAATGAGGGGGCGCAAACAACGCAAAACAAAATTTGCACAGGTAATAGCCAAATCACATAGATGCCATTAGCTAAATGCTAACGAGCTAAAACTAACCAACTAATTGCAAAGACAGGCAAATCCAGCTGAAGTTATACAAGCACAGCTAGTAGCTACCCAATGTCATTCTCCGTGAGTGTGGATACTTACAAGCGAAAGTGAACGAGACAAATTGTGTAAATGAACAAAGTTGTGATTCATGGTTTTCTGAAGGAAGAGCAGCATGTGTACAGAAAGCAGATGGGAGAAGAACGGAGGAGGGGGAAAAAAACAGTAGTAGAAAGCACAGGGGAAAAAATGTCAGCTGTACAGAACTCATCCAGAACTCTGACTTCTGGCAGAAATATATATATATTTATTTAACTAGGCAAGTCAGTTAATAACAAATTCTTATTTACAATGACGGCCTACCACGGCCAAACCCTCCCCTAACCCGGACGACGTTGGGCCAATTGTGTGCCGACCTTTGGGACTCCCGATCACGGCCAGTTGTGATACAGATCAAATCAGGGGCTGTAGTGACACCTTAGACCACTGCGCCACTCAGTAACTTCCTCACCTCATGTGCGTTGCACAATAAAGACTCACCAATAGATAGATATAGAACGCTATGGACTCACCAGCTCCTGCTTTCTCCTATTATGCTATTTACAAACAAACACGTCAAATCAAATGTATTTGTCACATACACATGGTTAGCAGATGTTTAATGAGAGTGTAGCGAAATGCTTGTGCTTCTAGTTCCGACAATGCAGTAGTAACCAACAAGTAATCTAACCTAACAATTCCAAAACTACTACCTTATACACACAAGTGTAAAGGGATAAAGAATATGTACATAACGATATATGAATGAGTGATGGTACAGAACGGCATAGGCAAGATGCAGTAGATGGTATCGAGTACAGTATATACATATGAGATGAGTAATGTAGGGTATGTAAACAAAGTGGCATAGTTTAAAGTGGCTAGTGATACATGTATTACATACAGATGCAGTAGATGACTGAGTACAGTATATACATATGCATATGAGATGAGTAATGTAGGGTATGTAAACATATTAGGTAGCATTGTATAAAGTGGCTAGTGATATATTTTACATCAATTTCCATCAATTCCCATTATTAAAGTGGCTGGAGTTGAGTCAGTGTGTTGGCAGCAGCCACTCAATGTTAGTGGTGGCTGTTTAACAGTCTGATGGCCTTGAGATAGAAGCTTTTTTCAGTCTCTCGGTCCCTGCTTTGATGCACCTGTACTGACCTCGCCTTCTGGATGATAGCGGGGTGAACAGGCAGTGGCTCGGGTGGTTGTTGACCTTGATGATCTTTATGGCCTTCCTGTGACATCGGGTGGTGTAGGTGTCCTGGAGGGCAGGTAGTTTGCCCCCGGTGATGCGTTGTGCAGACCTCACTACCCTCTGGAGAGCCTTACGGTTGTGGGCGGAGCAGTTGCCGTACCAGGCGGTGATGCAGCCCGACAGGATGCTCTCGATTGTACATCTGTAGATGTTTGTGAGTGCTTTTGGTGACAAGCCAAATTTCTTCAGCCTCCTGAGGTTGAAGAGGCGCTGCTGCGCCTTCTTCACGACACGGTCTGTGTGGGTGGACCAATTCAGTTTGTCCGTGATGTGTACGCCGAGGAACTTAAAATACCCTCTCCACTACTGTCCCATCGATGTGGATAGGGGGGTGCGGATACGTGACTGGCTCAACAGGGAACTACGGTAAGGTGAAATGAAGAACGCAATCTGCTTCATCTCCTAACATATTGCACAAGTTGACTGCTGGTATTTACTTAAAATATAGCTACAAATCTGAACATTACATTTGAAAAAATTCAAATAAATAGTTTTGGCGGTATTGAAAAACCATCCCATGGCTTTCCCCCCCCCCCCCAATACCCCGGGTATACCACCCAAGACTAGAAATAGACCTCCAGTGGCCTTCGTTTACTGCTCTCTCTAGACAGGAGGATGAGGAGTCCTGACATCTGCAGGGGAGGACAGAACCCCAGACAGGTTTTCCCCCTCTTTCTACCATGGCGTTCTTTCAGGGATCCAGATTGTATCATGTCAATGCCTAAATAGGACAGATGCGCAGGAGAAATGAGCTGGACAGAGAGACAGAGGGAAAGATAGAAAGCCTTGCAAACATCAAAGGTGATGTTGCTGACGCATATTGTGCTCACCGCCTCTTTCCCTCTTTCCCTCCCTCCCTCCCTCCCTCGGTTCTCTCACTCTGTCTGGATAGAATGCTTGATGCTGGGGCTCATCCATATAAAGCCATGGAAACATTTAGTAGAAGTGCCAGAGGTAACTGGGCAGCATGTTGAAGTGCCACTCTTGGTGAGAGAGTGACAGTCTAACTACACGCCCTAATATGGAAATAATGCAATGTCATCCTCTGGCTTCATCAGCTTCTTGTAGGATTCTTCTTCTTGTATATTGGATCTTATCAAATAAACACATCATCAGAAATATGGACCCACATTGGCAATTGTCAGGATGCAAACAGTATCCATAAGCCTGCAGTCTACTTCACCATGGCACACCTAGGACTGGCACAATTACCGTATAACAGTGTAACTGACGGTTGTGGATGACGACCGTCATAACAGTTTATTTTTTGTTCATCAAACTGACTGAAGATGGGTTGGCTGGGCATTTGTGTGGTTGAGTCCATTTCGGTGGCAACATGGACTCTTAACAACGTGATGAAACTTTGTTGCACCTTGCTGAAACAAGGAAGGTGTTATAGCAAACAAGTCTTCAGTTGCCTATGCAACAGCACACATCGAAATAGAATGAATAGAACAGGCTTGGAACCACTAACCCTGGCAATTTGACTGGTAAACTCATGGGTGCACTCGCAATGGCTGCCTGGTATTGTGATGCAATCATTTCCATGGTAATGTGTACTGAACAAAAATATAAAACGCAACAATTTCAAAGTTTTACTGAGTTAGAGTTTATATAAGAAAATCAGTCAATTTAAATAAATTCAATAGGCCCTAATCTATGGATTTCACATGACTGGGATTGTAGATATGCATCTGTTGGTCACAGATACCTTAAAAAAAAGGTAGACGTTTTGCCTCATGCAGTGCGACATCTCCTTCGCATAGTTTATCAGGCTGTTGATTGTGGCCTGTGGAATGTTGTCCCACTCCTCTTCAATGGCTGTCTGAAGTTGCTGGATATTGGCGGGAACTGGAACGCGCTGTCTTACACGTCGATCCAGAGCATCACAACATGCTCAATGGGTAAAATGTCTGAGTATGCTGGCCATGGAAGAACTGGGACATTTTCAGCTTCCAGGAAATGTGTACAGATCCTTGCAACATGGGGCCATGCATTATCATGCGGAAACATGAGGTGATGAATGGCAAGACAAGATCTCGTCACGGTATCTCTCTGTGCATTCAAACTACAATCGATAAAATGCAATTGTGTTTGTTCTCCGTATCTTATGCCTGCCGATACCATATCTCCACCGCCACCATGAGGCACTCTGTTCACAACATTGACATCAGCAAACCTCTCACCCACACGACGCCATACACGTGGTCTGCGGTTGAGGCCGTTTGGATGTACTGCCAAATTCTCTAAAACCATGTTGGAGGCGGCTTATGTTAGAGAAATGAACATTAATTCTCTGGCAACAGCTCAAGTGGACATTTCTGCAGTAAGCATGCCAATTACACACTCCCTCAAAACTCAAGACATCTGTGTCATTGTGCTGTGTGACAAAACTGTGGCCTTTTATTGTCCCCAGCACAAAGTAATGATAATTCTGTTTAATCAGCTTTTTGATATGCCACACCTGTCAGTTGGATGGATTATCTTGGCAAAGGAGAAATACTAATAGGGATAAACAAATTTGTGCACAAAATTTGAGAGAAATAAGCATTTTGTGCATATGGAACATTTCGGGGATCTTTATGTCAGTTCATGAAACATGGGACCAAAACCTTACATGTTGCATTCATATTTTTGTTCAGTGTAGAATGTTCATTCAAATTATGCAGATTTGGCTCATGCAATGGAATATTTAGTAATGTCAGAATCAATTAATCACAGCACATAATGGGTACACTTCCTACATTGGGTACTACATAATGGGTACACTTCCTACATTGCTCCGCCAGTCCACCCATTATCCTATCATTGACTTATCACAGCCCTAGGTACACCACACTTACCAAAACCTTCAATATCTAGGTTTTGTTCGACCACCAGGTCTAGAAGACTGTCGCCCTTGGCACTCGAAGTGGTGATCTTCCGCCCATCGCGGTTGATGAAATAGACAGTCACCTTCTCCTCTGACCTAGAGTAGGATAGAGAAAGTGAATGGAGACAGAATGAGAGAGAACCAGGGTTCTTTTCAGGTGAGCCACGAATAACATAATACAAAAAAACATTTTGGCTTGCCTTTGAACCCAACTTAAAATGAGTTTGCATGACGTATGTTAGCGTTGCCAGGATATTTCGTTACCTTTGATGTCTCAAAAGGTAACAAAGTATACAGGTAATGCACTGGACCCCGACAGTCACTCAAAGTATAGACTACCAATCGCTGTCAAAGATGCTGAAATTTTAACATTTAAGCGGCTGCATGCCTATGATAGGCTTTCTGTGGTGCCAGGGCAATGGATAAATGTTTATTGGTAGGCCTATTTGGTCGTCATTTCCTCATGTTAAGCCTAACAGTTCACAAAGCTATACACTGTGTCGCAATGCTGCCATTTTTAGACTGTTGGCTGGCGGCAATAATGTAATGACTTTTTCAGTAAATCAAGTTGGAAATTCAAACATTTCAGATTGCAAAAATAAATGTTCGATGCAACAGCATACTAATCAGCTACCAATAGATTTTTTTGAATATACAACTGTCCTTTATAGGCTACCTGAACCTGCATGACATGAGCCGTCCTCTCACTCTCTCCCAGTTTGGATAGAAAGTTGTTGTGCGTAAATGGCAAATAATACAGTCAGTCCACCCTCGAAACACTAGTTTACCGTATTTAGCTGCCATTTACAAACTTTTTATAAAAATTACACATCAAATAGCCTAACAATGAGGAAAAGAGTAGTCGGCTTGAGGATAAATTCAGCCACTATTTATTGTTGAACTTACAGCCTACACAAATGGCCTGCAATATTTAAGGTAAATTTAATTAAATTAAATCCAATTTGAGAGACTCCCCTGGTCTCCTGAAGTCCTCATTTTTTGTGTGTAAATGTTTTCAGCATGGCCTGAATGTCCAGGTTGCTGGACCGACTGTTTTCTATACCGAGTATTGCCAACCCAGACAGTCTTTCCAGTGACATTGTGTATTACACTCAGTGGCCTGTTTATTGGGCATTAGGCTCACAGAAATGGTTCGCTCCTACAGACAGTCACGTGGCCATGGCTTGCTATATAAAGCAGGCAAACAGGCATCCAGTTACTGTTCGATTGAACATTAGAATGGGCAAAACGAGTGACTTTGAGGAGGGGGGGGGGGGGGGGGTCCGACGCAGTACTAGATGGGTGTACCTAATAAACTGCACACAATTTTAAAACTTAGTCTTGAAAGATGCACGCACTCCGTAGCCGATGTGAGGATGAGCTTTAAACAGGTCAACATTCACAAGGCCGCAGACAGATTACCAGGACGTGTACTACGAGCATGCGCTGACCAACTGGCAAGTGCCTTCACTGACATTTTCAACCAGTCTCTTACGGAGTCTGTAATACCAACATGTTTCAAGCAGACCACCATAGTCCCTGTGCCCAAGAACACCAAGGTAACCTGCCAAAATGACTACCACCCGTAGCACTCAAGTCTGTAGCCATGAAGTGCTTTGAAAGGCTGGTCATGGCTCACAACACCATTATCCCATAAACCCTAGACCCACTCCAATTTGCATACCGCCCCAACAGATCCACAGATGACGCAATCTCGATTGCACTCCACACTGCCTTTCCCACCTGGACAAAAGGAACACCTACGTGAAAATGCTATTCATTGACTACAGCTCAGCCTTCTACACGATAGTGCCCTCAAAGCTCATCGCTAAGCTAAGGACCATGGGACTAAACAGGTAACAACCCATCTGCCATGCTGATCCTCAACACAGGGGCCCCTCAGGGGCGAGTGCTAAGTCCCCTCCTGTACTCCCTGTTCACCTATGACTGCATGGCCAAGCACGACTCCAACACCATCATTAAGTTTGCAGACGACAACAGTGGTAGACCTGATCACAGACAATGATGAGACAGCATATAGGGAGGTCAGAGACCTGACAGTGTGGTGCCAGGAAAACAACCTCTCCCTCAACATGATCAAAACAAAAGGAGATGATCGTGGACTACAGGAAAAGTAGGTCCAAGCACGCCCACATTCTCATCGATGGGGCTGTAGTGGAGCAGGTTGAGAGCTTGTCCACGTCACCAACGAACTATCATGATCCAAACACACGAAGACTGTCGTGAAGAGGGCACGTCAACGCCTATTCCTCCTCGGGAGATTGAAAAGATGTGGCATGGGTCCTCAAAAAGTTCTACAGCTGCACCATCGCAACTGCTTGGCCTCCAACCACAAGGCACTGCGTACGCCACAGTACATCACTGGGGCCAAGCTTCCTGCCATCCAGGACCTCTCTACAGTACCAGACAGTGTCAGAAGAAGGCCCTAAAAAGCCTTCCAGCCACCCTAGTCATATACTGTTCACTCTGCTACCACACGGCAAGCGGTACCGGAGCGCAGTCTAGGTCCAAAAGGCTTCTTAACAGCTTCTACCCCCAAGCCATATGTCTCCTGAACAGCTAATCAAATGGCTACACAGACTATTTGCATTGACTCCCCCCCACCATTTTTATGCTGCTGCTACTCTGTTAATTATCACCTTACCTCTATATATTACCTCAATTACCTTGACTAATTTGCAGAGGCACAATTACCTTGTGGCCCAGCAAATTGACTCTGAACTGGTACCCCCTGTATATAGCCTCGTTATTTTATTGTTGCTCTTTAATTATATAAAAAAATTATTGTATTTATTTTTTACATCAGTTTATTGTAGTAAATACATTCTTAACACTTATTTTTCTTAATCTACATTGTTGGTTAATGGCTTGTAATGTAAGCATTTCAGTGTAAAGTCTACACCTGTTGTATTCAACGCATGTGACAAATACAATTTGATTTGATGCATGCCAATATACACCGAGTGTACAAACATTAAGAACACATTCCTAATATTGATTTGCATCCACCCTTTTTGCCCTCAGAACAGCCTCAATTCGTCAGGGCATGTACTCTACGAGGTGTCAAATGCATTCCACAGAGATGCTGGCCCATGTTAACCCCAATGCTTCTGACAGTTGTGTCAAGTTGGCTGGATGTCCTTTGGGTGGTGGACCATTCTTGATACACACAGAAAGCTAATCAGGATGAAAAACCCTGCAGTGTTTTTGACACAAACAGGTGCACCTGGCACCTACTCCATTCCCCGTTCAAAAGGTACTTAAATATTTTGTCTTGCCCATTCACCCTCTGAATTCTACAAATACACAATCCATGTCTCAATAGTCTCAAGGCTTAAAAATCATTTTTTTAACCGGACTCCTCCCCTTCATCTACACTGATTGAAGTGGATTTAACAAGTGACATCAATAAGGGATCATAGCTTTCACCTGGTCAGTCTGTCATGGAAAGAGCTGGTGTTCATAATATTTTGTACACATAGTGTATACCAGAGATAAGGGACTGTTGATATTGCAACCACAGAACTCAAACGCCGGTTCACCAGTATGAACAAAATCCCTTTTTTCAAGAACTGTTATCCGCTAAAGATGATCATCTGTTTGAATCTGCCAATTTATTGGCTGTCCAGTATCGACTACCTGTCCCCAGAGCTTCCTATACAGTTCATCTCTTTTCGTAACGTGTTGAGGCCGGCCATTAAGGAGAATGAGAGGCTCAATTAAAGACGTTGCGGAATTTGTATTTGAAGCACCCTTCTGCCAGGTATCCCTGATGTTGCTACAACAAGCTGTTTTTACCATCCCTGTAACTGTCACTTCTGCGGAGAGATCGTTTTCTAAACTAAAACCTTGAACTCATAAAGACCTACCTAAGAAGCATTAGGGTATCGGTCTGATATGGGCTTTTGAACACCTGAGTAAACTCCACTCACTGCACGGGCGCAATCATAGCCTTGACCAAGGCATTTGTTCACCGATATCCCTTTAAACATCAGTAGGGCCTCCCGAGTGGCACAGTGGTCTAAAAAAGGCACTGCATTGCAGCACTAGCTGTGCCACTAGAGATTCTGGGTTCGAATCCAGGTTCTGTCACAGTCGGCTGCGACCAGGAGACCCATGGGGCACGGCGCACATTATTAATCCAAGATGGCGTAGCAGTCGGAAGTGTGTGTTGTCTTGTCTCATGTAAATATAGTTTTTTCGTATATATTTAAATCTACCTTCCATCTACGTACTAAATATACTCTCCTGCAACCAGCCTCACCCAATGTGGTAAGAATCTGCTATTTTAATACTTTAGAACCGGAACCCCCATCAGGAGCTAGCCAGCTAACTAGCTACTAGTCAGTTAGCCACTGCTAGCGGTCTTCACCGTTAACTCTGACAACAGCAAGCCTCAGCTCGGTCAATACCTGCCTGTCTGCACAGAGCGATATCAACCCAGAGCATATCGGACTGCTTTTTCTCTACCACATCTCCGGATTCCTACTGCAAGCTCTGAACTTTTACACCGGCTCATCGCAGCTAGCTAGATGCAATCCGCGTGGATACTCCTGGCTAACATCACTGTCCCGAAGCAAGCACCAGTTAGCCTTGAGCTAGCCCCATCTCCCGGCTAGCCAAAGAGGTCCAACAGCCAATTCTTGGGCTACAATACCTCTTTTGCCAATTGGCCTGGCCTA
This sequence comes from Oncorhynchus nerka, assembly GCF_034236695.1. Lineage (NCBI taxonomy): Eukaryota > Metazoa > Chordata > Actinopteri > Salmoniformes > Salmonidae > Oncorhynchus > Oncorhynchus nerka. The sequence continues at coordinate 27,669,584 of NC_088396.1, read as the reverse complement.
CTTACTGCCGACACGGAGCCCTGCCGATTCATCAAGACTGGTCTGCTGACGTAATCTTCCGAGGTGATTTCAATCAGTCTCTTCCGTTGCGACATCACCAGAGGCCCATCTGCTAGCCCCGGCCCGCTAGCTCGCCTAGCATAGTAGAAACTACTGAAATCGTCTCCCTGAATAATCTATTGCTCCTCATTGGACCCTATGATCACCCGGCTACACATGCCTCTCCCTAATGTCAATATGCCTTTTCTATTGCAGTTTTGGTTAGTGATGGTCTTATTTCACTGTAGAGCCACCAGCCCTGCCCAATATGCCCTAGTTAGCCCCTTTATTCCACCCCCCACACATGCGGTGACCTCACCTGGCTTAACTGGTGCCTCTAGAGACAAAACCGCTCTCATCGTCACGCAATGCCTAGGTTTACCTCCACTGTACTCACATCCTAACATACCCTTGTCTGCACATTATGCCTTGAATTTATTCTGCCACGCCCAGAAATCTGCTCCTTTTACTCTCTGTTCAGAATGCCCAAGTCCACAAATTCTTATAGCCTTTAGCCGTACCCTT